>NC_134118.1:53807500-54407500 GCF_040939455.1 Microcebus murinus
CTACTAGTAGCTTACCATTGACCAAAAGGTGTGACAGATAACAGTCAATGAACACATGTTTTATATATGTGCTATATGTTGTATTTCTAAAATAAAGCTACAGAAAAGAAAATATTAATATTAAGAAAATCATAAGGAAGAGAAAAATATATTTACAATTACTTAAGTGGACATGAATCATCATAAAAGTCTTCATCCACATCATCTTCATTCTCAGCAGGCTGAGGAGGAAGAACATGAGGGTGAGTTGGTCTTCCTGTCTCAAGGGTGCAGATACCAAAAAAAAAAAATCCACATAGAAGTGAACCCAGGCAGCAGTTCAAACTTGTGTTGTCCAACAGTCAACTGTATGTATGTGTGTATGTGTGTGTGTGTGTGTGTGTGTATACATACATTAGTCTCAGAAAAGATCAGACTTTCTGATTAGACTTTTACACATATACTTACACATCTATGTAAAAACTCATCATTACTAAAAAAAAAGGCTCAAATCATATATTCTGATTTATATCACATGGCATTCTTTTCATATACAAGTCATGGCTTCATTGGAGATTTGGGTAGAGAAGTTTTCTTTCTTTCTGAGTTCTCAAAGATTGACGAACCAATTAATAACAGAGGCATTTGTCACATTGGCAGCTCTGTAGAATTTCGGTTTTATTCAGTCATGTGGAGTGCCATGTGGAAAAGACATTTGCTCTCTGCAATCAATAGCTTTTATATTCAACGTAATATTTCCTTTTGTTTAGAAATATTACGTTGACTATAAAAGCTATTGATTAACGAGGCAGAAAATATACTTACCAATTACTGCTTTAAAGAATAAGAATATAAAGTGCTCTCCAGCTGAAGTGGCTACAGCTGGTGACGTACAATAAACCACCACACCGGTATTTGTTTCTCAGCTCACATAGCGTATCAGAGAGGTTCCAGATTCTTCTTAAACAAATGCCTGCATGTTTATTTTTTCTTTCAGGTTAAAATCCATGGTAGAGTTTCAGCAAAAATAAATAGGAAAACGTGAGGCCGGGATGCTTGTCGAGAGACTGCTGGTCTAAAGAGCCTGCTATGCGATCAGCTAAAGAAGTCAGTGGCTTTTTACAGCTGCACTTTTTCAGAGGCTAAATTTTTCAGCCCATGTGTCCTGCCCACAATTTATAAGAATGCCAAGGACACTGGAATGTTGCTTTGGTAAACAATTACTTTAAATATTGCAGTTGGTCTAAGCCATCTCTCCGCTTTATATTCAAATGCACACACACAAATACACTCTCCTAGATTAATAGATTCTGTGGTCTATTTACACACTTTCAATCAACCCAATTCTCTGTACTCTGTAATCAGCCTACAATGAGTGATCTTACCCCCTACTACTGTTCTCTTAGGGAGAGAAAAAGATCCCCTCCCATGCTCCATATCCACCTTATGTATTGCTTTTCCAAGCTGCAAAGAATTCTTTTTTCTCTGTTGGTGTTCCATTTAAATCTTGTATACTTTTGGTGATGCCATTAACAAGTCCCCAAGGAGCCACACCATGCCTAAGAGAAGATCAAGACTGCCTAAAGAAAGACCAAGAATGAATAATCTAAAGTTCCTGCTCACCCACCCTGGGGCTAGTCCATGACTAATTTCTAACTAACAAGCAACTCTTTCAGATCCCACTGTGTTTGTCACACACCAAATTTCAGCCCAGATATTTCTCTCACTACTCATTTTCTCTCTAGCACAAACTAATTGCTGCATGCAGCAGCCAGACTATGGAGACTCAAGGGGTGTGGAGCTTTAGAAACCTAACAAATAATAATAAATTAATAATTTTTAAAGAAACCATCTTAGCACAGAAACTATCATTGCTCCACCACCACACATTTGGGGCAATAGTGTTCTACTCCACCCCACACCTTTTCAGAAGAAAGCAAATCCTTTTCTACTTCTCCATAGCTAAATATTAATGTATCAGAGATGATGTCTTTACTTGCCGTCTGGCTTTCTGACAGGCTTTGGGTTTTAAATCAAGCATGAAGCATGAAAAGTTGTAAATATCAAAAGTCTGACAAAGCACTCCTTTAATATTTGCAAGTTTCATTTATTTTAGACAAAGTGTTGGATAAATGAAATCAAGACTTCAACATATCTCTGATTTATATTCACATTTATCCCCTTTCTCAGAAACTTCTCTGCTCTTAGACAATTTCTGCATCATAAAACCAAAGAAATTTCTTAGGAAAATATTGTTCAGCTCAGACTACTATGTAAAGACATGTTAGATCATTAAAAGGTTTATATCTGATACATAAAGAAAGAAAAAAGGAAGAAATGAACTATAACATTTATACTGGAGAGATAGGCTAGTAATAAGAAATAGATTTATCCTGGTGTGGAAAAAAACTAATACACCACAGCAGCTAAGCAATATTCATTTTTATGACATAGTATACAAAATATATAAACCATTTTGTTTGAGATAGAGATTGACCAAAGGAAATATTATCCTCATGGTTTTTCTCTACACAAGTAATAATTTTTAAAGTGAAAAAGCAGATCTAAAAGCCAGTAGAAATATCAAACTATCTCTCTGAAAATTCTTTAAAAATATCTAAAACTTTATACTGAACCCACTTGAAATACATACAAATAAATAGGAATTGTTTTGTAAACTACTCTTGTCCCTGCCCACCCCATAGACATTGCAATTTCATTAAAGAAAAATGGCAAAAGATACCAAAGCAATTTTTAAAATGTTTGGAGTGAGTCTCCTAAAGTGGGAATCTTCTAAAATCTCCAAAAAGATTACGGTTTTGAAATACTCTTATCAACTTTTACGATTGGAAATGTTACACACACACACTAGCTTTGGGGCACGGTTATGAATTTAACTGATTTGAAGGAGGCTCATCAACTGCAGACTGAGAGCAGCTATTTGCAGAGCTGTGATTGCATTTCCAGCGATGATTTCTACCCGTTACCTAACATGTACCCCTTATTAAATACAAAACCCATTGCCCTGAAGAATCTGCTCACAATCTCTGCAACAGTGGCATCTGCAGAGGGGAGCTCCAGCCACTTGAAACTCATTAAAACATACTTGAGATTGACAATGACTAGAGAACATCTGTCAGACTTGGCCAAGATTTCAATCAAGTGTGATGTTGCTGTGTTACTTGACTGCATTGACTTAATAAATGAGTTGGCTGCTGTCAGCACAAGGCAAGTTTGGTTGTAATTACTATCCTGTCCTTTCTTCTTTTTTCTGAAATGCTCTTTCACTTAAATGGTCATGTTCTCTGTGATTGTATAAAAATGAAGTTGATGGAATAATATATCATTTTAAAAAGGAATATAAAGTTTATCTTTAGCTGACTGAATTTACCAAGATGACCAAATTTTTTTAATGACAATGCCTGCATATTCTCCTGAAAGGTAATAAAATCACATTCAACTCTATTCTCTGGAAGTGTCTCCAACTGCCGTGTCTAGAAGAATGGAGCCTCCACATGTTGATAAGATTGGGAAAAATGCAAAAGCATCTCTCAATACCAAAGAGCTGTTGATTTTCAATAAATAGTATCTTACCTTGTACAGCATTTTAAGCCTTAAATTTATATTTCACATTTGATCCCACAGCAATCCATTTCGCAGAAGACTACACAGAGACTCGAGGAGGGACACTGATCTGCCCTAGTTGCATGATTACTAACTAAGCAAATGAATCAGGAATCCCACTCTGAGTCTGAAGCTTTTCCACTGGGTTGCATTTGCCACACTTGCCTTTTAGAAATGTTTGCTTGAGGGATCAGATTAAGTACAGGACATTGACTCTGACCACTATTATTTCAAGGGGATGGAAAGTAATAATTATCTTTGCTGATAGGATAGCACTATCCGTTTAGAGATGGAAGGATGTGAACTCCAGTCTTACAGGCCAGGCAAGCTCAGTGGGGTTTAGAAAAAAAAAAAAAAACAATCACAGCTCAATGAGCACAAGGCTGGACTTGAAGAACTAATTCTAATCTCTTCACCTGGTGCATTGGGACATACAGTTATCAGGCCTGGTGATTTGGGGCTCACTAACTAATGGAGCTGAGCCTGCAAGTGCTTGGGAAAATAGAAACTGACCACCACTAACTACACACAGAGGTCCATCAACGGAGTACAGTCCCTCTAGTCTGGTGGTATCTGCTCAGGGAGGGTACACAGAAGATGTCTTATAGTGAAAGGAAGGGTGTCTCTTCACAAATTAAACTTTTTCCCCTATGGGTAAAGCATTAGCAACTGTACCTAGAATAAAAGCCGACTGTTTGAACATTAATAATACTTTCCAACTGTCCATTAATTTTCCCCTTGGACCATTCCCAGCAATTAAAACTCTGCATTGGCTCACACGTAACAGGTTCCCCAAGTTTAAGTAATGGTAAGCCTCCATTTCTGTTACCTTCACTTGTCTACAGCTTAAACCCACTGAAACTCTCAGGCTTCCATTCCATTGTAGCAATCAGTCTGCAGACACTCAGTAGTTGGACCAAGTTTTTATTACAAATAGGATTTTTTTTCCTAAGGACTATCCCCTACAGAAGGTCAAAGTAGCTGCAAAATTAACATCACCATGGTTGAGATAAACCACATAGCTAAGATTATCATAGTGTTAGTAAAAGTAGGTCAGCCACACATAAATGTGTGAATTCTCCCTCCTCTGAACTCCTGTAGCATTTTATTTTTATCTCTCATATGGCACGTATCACTTTCTACCTTGTAGTACAGTTATTTTGTATTCAGGTTTTATATCTTCTATACTAAGATCTTAAATTTTTTTTGTTTCCCACAGCCCTTAACAGGGTGCCTTGCACATAGTAGGCACTCATTAGATGTTAATTATTTGATAAAACTCCACAAACAATCAGATCAGGACAATATTAATGTCTAAAAGCTGCTTTTATAAAAAAAAAATGTACTTGACTATTGAATTTAACATCCTTAGAACATCTGGCTCCTGCTTCTTGTGTTCTCTCCCCAGGAGAAGCCACCACCTCACACATACACACACCTGCACTTGTGTGCACACACTCGACACGCTCGGTGCTCTAGCCATGCTGAATTACTCTCACTTCTCCAGTGTCTTTTACCTCCAGGTCCTCATACATCATTCATCTCTCTGAGACTCACCCCTTCTGCTGCCTAACAATTTTCACTGGCTAACTCCTAACATCAATTCCCACTTCAATTATCAAGCCAATGATCCTTTTTTCTGGACACTTTCCTTAAGCCTCTAAAGCCACCCCACTGCCTCTTGTTGGGTCCTCTGTCATAGCACCTACCACATTGCTTAGCTTCCTCTGCACTGGTAGATGGGCTGATGAGAATGGGTCTGTGGGGTGAGCCCTGGAGCTAGGGGTCCTGTTCCGAGGAACTCAGAGGAACTGGAGCCAGCCTAGCAATGGGTCCTGAGTATTCTGTGTAAATGTCCTCTCTTTGAACTGGTGGACATCATGGTCTTTGTGTAAGACTAACTGATTTGCAGGACTAATAGCCCAGCCGACAGTAACACTTTTGCATCTTCTATAAACATGAATGACAAAGAACAGAGTTTATAAATAAGTCATTTGATGAAGGTTTATCAGTTTAAAATAAATGGAATATCATAAAATATTATACATCCAATGGCTTAACTGATAGTGCATGGGGAAGAAATTTATTTTTACTTTTTAGTAATAGCCTTCTCTTTATTTATGTTAAATATCAGAAGAGACAATGATAACTTCTTTCTGAGGTAAGGAAAGTAGTAGAGAGTCAGAGTGGGCTGCCCAGAGGAGATGACATCTTGGTTGAGTTGGATTTAGTCAAATGAAAAGGGAGAGGAAACTCATTTTAGAGCAAAAAGCTTGAGCACAAGCATAGAGATATGAAAATGTGAACACGACTAGAAAATTGTGGCTTGTTTGTTCAATTCAGTGTGCAGAAGGTAGTAGTGGGAGAAGCTGAGTGCACACAGATAAGATTAGAAAGGTAAGTTTATTTGAGATTAGAAGTAGCTTTGAACAGTAAGCAAAGGGATTTGAACTGAATTCTGTAGGTTGGAAGTAGTCATAGCCAGTTTCTAAGCAGGAAGTCCTATTTGTGACTGAGAGAAACAATTTTAGTGACAAGATAATAAATGAGTGAGAGAAGAGAAAAGTTGGAGGCCAGAAGATCTAGTTGGGATGCCATTTCCATGATTTGAGTAACCAGTTTCAATAATTTAAGAACTGCATACCTGTAAAGTTCGATATAAATGTTAATTTAAAACTATTATCTCAATATGATTGAATTCAATAACCTTTAAGGCAGCAGATATTGAGGCAGCCTTTTCTTTGTTACTTAGCTCCAAGTAATTCAGGTAAAATTAATGTATAATTTGAGCATAATGACCAAACCCACTAATGAGCTGGCTGTAGGCTTTGTGTTCCTAACCTTAAGAATATGAATTAGAGTTGCAACAGAAGGAAAAAGACCAAAACAATGTTGGACCTGCTGGTATGCAGTGAAGATTGTAATTCACAGAAAGAAAGGTTTTGGTTTTTTGGTTTTTTTTACTAAATTCATAAAAGGCCATACTTAGTCAAAATTGGGATCTAATTGAAATCTACATGTAGCAGTTTAATGTTATTGAGCTGAAGTTCATGGTCAAAGAAGAAATGTCTTACAATGAAAAGGAATACGAGTTACAGTATTTCTTTTCAAGTCAGTTATAGTATTTGGAACTTGTATTTAACTAAATTAACTTCATATCAGAAGAAATTTTGATATGGTTAAACCCATGGGAAATTTCGTGGAGTGAAACAGTTTTTTCTTTCTACCCACTACCCTTGCAAGAGCATGGCCGTGGTGCCAGAAAGGGCATATGATACCGCAACTCAAATCAAAGAAAAAGACAGAAGCTCTGTAAACATAGCAATGCAGAAAATATAAAACAAAAGGAGATCAATTTTGTGAAAGCAATCTCCAGTCTGCAGCTCCTAGCACTATTGCTGGATGTGAGAACTTTTTGTCTATTTGGGAATGTTATGTCTGTCGCAGCCATCCCTGCCTGCCTTCTCCTTTCCTTACCACAAAGTAGAAGTTAATCAGCTTCTAGACCTTCCTCCCAAACACGAAGAAAAGGGAAATCATTGTACACATGGACTAGGAAACTCATGTACCAGCTTTCCTGGGTTATTTTCTAACACAGCTGTTTCTGTCCATTTTTACATAATCTTACTAAATTTCCCTGGTTGTGGGTATTTGAGTATGACATACAGTAGTCTTAAACATTTTGATCCTCAATAATTGGAACACTTTTCATATAATTGACTCTTAAATCTGACTCTTGGTCAGACCAGATCAAGGCAGGGAGCCCCCAACTCAAAAAAAAAATCTTTTTTTATTCCTATAGCACCATATGGAAAACCATTCATACAGGAGTTAATCTTGTGTGAAGGAGATAAAGAAATCTATCATCATAGTATGTTGCCAGGGTTTCAGAAAACTTTGTTATTAAAGACAAAATATTAACGTAAACTAATTTCAATGGATTATAGGTTAAGATGTCACCTTAATTGTATTTCTTGAAAGAATTAAGCCTGTGTCATATTTTGCCTTAATAGTCTCCACCATCTTGGGCCATAAGAACTATGCTCTTATAAAATCTGCTCTTGATATCCTTCATAACCATCCAATTTATCATTTCATCATCCCTCTCAGGAATAAGGATGGCATTTCTGAGTCAATACCAACTGCAATAATGCCCATTTGTGGGACACAGTAATAGCCAATATAGTGACCCATTAATAACAACAAAATTAGTTAAAATTTGACTGATTTCTATGACCCACACATTTCTTTCAGTGTTGGGGGTTGTGGCAGTATGAACAGAACAAAGTCCATGCTCTGGTGGTTTATATGATATATTCTCAGCTAATGATAAGAACCATGAGAAAAATAAAAGCAGTACGGGCATGCTATCCTAAATAGAGTGGTCAGGAATGCCTCCCTTTGAAGGAGACAATTGACGACTAGAGCTGTGAAGTAAACATTTGGAAGAAAAGTGTTCCAAGTAGAAGCAACAGCGAGCACAAAGGCTCTGTGACAGGACCATATTTGATGTATTCAAGGAATGGCAAGTGGGTTAATAGAGCCAGAGAAGAGTGTTCAAGGAAGTATGGTTAGAAATGAGATCAGAGAGGAGGTCAGGGACATGACTGTACTTGATCTTATAGATTGTGGTGAAGACTGGATTTCATTATCTGTGTGACAGAGAGCCACCAGAGGGTTTTAAGCAAAGAAATTAATTCAAATACTCCCCAAATTTATCCATGATAACCCAATTAATTCAATAGACTTCTCTACCTATGAACAGGAAATAGGCCATATTCCACATTTGAGGGCTCAAAAGGTTACCTCTTCAGGAGAACAGTGTTAATGGGGGTTTTTTCCCCCTATTTCCTTTTTTTTTTTTTTTTGAGACATGGTTTCTCTCTGTCAGTTGGGTTAGAGTGCAGAGGCATAATCATAGCTCACTGCAAAGTCCAACTTCTGGGCTCAAACAATCCTCCTGTGTCAGCCTCCTGAGTAGGTATTACTACTACAGACACATGCCACCACACCTTGCTAATTTTTTTTTGTAGTGATGCAGTCTCATTATGTTGCTCAGGCTGGTCTCAAACTCCTGGCCTCAAGGGATCTTCCCTCCTTTCCCCTCCAGAGTGCTGGGATTATAGGTCTGAGCCACTATGTCTGGTCCTATCACACTTTCTGAAGCTAAACTCATATTAAAATCAGAGTTAAGGTGGTAAAACTGGTCAATTAGTAATGACAAGAAAGAGACAGAATACTTGCTTAATTCATATGTAGGAATCTACTAGGAAGAGGGCAACATTGCAGTGTGAATGTTTTGTCTTCTAGATGCTCCAACGGTGTGGTCCAAGCTCACTCTCCATACCCCTAGACTCATCTATAGAGGAATCAGTTAAATTTGAATCAAAGACAACCAGTACCAGGGAAGACTAGAAAAGAGAACAGTGGTAAACAGAACTAAATGTCTCATATAGGAAGAAAAGAAAAACTGAAAATTCATAGGAGGTAAGGTGTTTTTAATCCATTCTGAAAAGCCATGTGTGGAGCCCTGAGACCTGAGGTTGAAGGATTCTTAGACTCCAAGGAACTGGGGAAAATCCTAAAGAATGGAAGGGCCATTTTTGGAACTCCCACATAGACTCTGCTTCCCCTACACAAGTTAACGCTGCCTTAAAGGATCAGTTGCCAGAATTCCCAGTGTGCTTGCCCCATCAGCATAAGAATGTGTAGCAAACAATGTACAAGCCTGCTCTTCTCTTCCACTAATGCAGGTATGGTATTGAGCTTATACTCAAAACTGAAAACCTCTTACTGTTTTTTTTTTCCCTTCTCATATTAAAAAAAAATGTCTGTGAAACCTGCCTGAGTGAAAATGTTTCCTGGAGCTAAGTAGGGTCATATTGAGAAATTGATCAGGGTGGTGAGCCGTAGTTGATTGAATGAAGGTTCTTCATCTGCTTTAACTAATGAAGTTAGACTTCTTGGAAGATGGTTTGTATCTACAAAGAGTGAAAAATCACTCATTCTAGATATATAAATAGCAAAGTCATTTGGTGTAAGTTTAAAGGACCAAACAAAGGGACCACAAAGAAGAGGTTTCTTTCCTGATGAAAGCAAATAAACAGATGGTCAGGAAATAATGCAGGTAATATAAACCATGCAGACTAGATGAGGGTTATAAAGGAAAGAAATAATTTAATATTAAAAGCAAAACTGGGAGGGGATTTTTAGAGAAAAGAATAACCCGGTTGCATCAATGAATGCAGTTTAGATAAGTTTTAGAAATTACTTTGTCAGCAAAGTGATTTCGCCTCTTTCTAAAGAAGCAATGCATAAAAGGAAATAGAGGACTCTTGCTGAGGCAAATTGTCACCTAGTTCCAGGATCCAGGCTGAGAAAACATAATGAAAATCAAACATATTTAGAGGCAAAAATATACTGTATTATTTTCTAAAGTGGGCCAAGACTATACAACACAAATTCACTAGAAAATCCCGAAATGCTCTAAGAACTCTCCAAAGAGCGCAGTGGTCTCCCCTAGAGAATCACGATGCCAGTGGGAGAAAACGTGTTCCAGTGAGTACAATTATTGAATTTACTCAAGGCAAACGCTGAAACAGTTTTTTCCCCCAACCATGTGGATGCATTCTCCAACAGAACACCCCACTGGGCCTGCAATGCTACAATAGGAGGGAATCTCAAAGGCCTCCTACTCCTTCACTTCTTGTGTAATTGGGACAGGCCTCTGTTGTGACCTGCTGCGACATTCTCACTCCCACGGTATTTGAGGCTGGGGCTACTTCTTAGCTAGGCTTTTAAGGATCCAGTCAAGAGTTTTACTTCATCCTTCAGATTCTGCAGCCACCACATGTGAAGGAGTTGCCAGTTATTTGGTAACAGAAGCAGAATAGCTTTGACACCTCACGACTGGGGTGACTTATTTTAAGAAATAAAATGAATCCAAAATTGCATACTTACATTTTATAACAAAAACATTGCACTTGAGACAATTAAATAATTAGCAACTAATTAAAAATCAGAAGTTGGCAAATAAATATCTGTTCCCTGGAGCCAAGAGTGTGAAACAAGTCAGGCCGCCCTTTTGTTAGACTCTGTTCACTGCCCGGCATTGCCCCAGGACCCCAGGGGCCACATCAGCGCCCTGCTCTGCACAGGTCCCGTCGATGATACTCCCGGATTTGAATAATGCTGATATTTAAATCTCCTGTTTTCAGGAAACCAAGAATTTTTCCCACTCAACCTTGATTTGTCACTTTCAGGAAATCACCGTCTTCCCATTTCCTTTTACTACATGTGTTATAAAAAGAATTCATAGATTTGGCCAAAGTCAAGGTGCTCTGACAAGGATTGATGGCAAAAATCCACGTGGAGCATTTCTCCATATAAATTATTATGTAAATTCTTGGAAATATGTTTATATAAATAAATATGTGGAGAGGAGATTTGAATTTATTGACTTTCTTTCATTATTTATTTATGAAGCATCCAAAATTAGATAAGTTTGATGAATTTAATATCCCCATTTCTTAAACATATGCTATAAAATTGGGTGACTTGGAGGTGAAATCCTATTCATGTATTTTTTTTAATGTAATTTTTTAAGGTACTGGTTGTAACATATCAGAATCCTTTTCCCCCCCCCACTACATGAGTTTGCTTCACTTTGAACAGGATATTTGTTTTAAAATTACCTGACCTGCTTGATATATAAAAGTCATGATTTTTAAAACCTTATGCTAACAGTATATATGGAGTGAGTACAAATATAATTATAAATGTAATTTTCATTCTATTCTCTTTACTGGGCTACAGTATCTGTGAGTAATCTATTCCAAAATCAAAGATCAACCCAAATCCCTTCTACCAACTCTGTGCCTGTTTTTCAAGTATTTATTTAATGTCATTGTTCAGTAAGGGACCTAGAGACCTTTCACTCTAGGTGGAAGGAAAATGCAAATCTGTTAGTTATTTGCTAAGGTTCCTAAGGACACTGAAAACACACAGGCACTTGCAACTGTGAATTTCCCAGTAAATATAAAATCTTTGTCTTTTGGAGTATTTGCTTAACTGAACAAAGTTTACACAGCCTGAAGAGGATTAACATTAACAATAATACAAAATTAAACCTTTGACATTCCTCCAGTTCATTTCCATGGTTATCTCCTCTTTTCCCACATCGATTTCTCCAACTCTATCATTAAAAAAGGGAGGGGGGAGATCTTACAGTGTTCCCTGAACCCTCCAAGCATTAATGATCACAATTACATTTATTTTCTCCTGCACTCACTTACCCAGTAATATTATTTAGTACTAAAACTCAGCCAGGTACTGCATCATATATACTAAAGACACAATGATACATTTAAAACTTCAGAAATACTATTCCAGCTGTTGAGATTTTATATTTCATGAGTGAGAGACATATCTAATTTTTAAAGATTATCAGAAATGAAAATAGTGGAGTAAAAGATATACTCATTTTAAGTATCTTGCTACATTTGCTGTATATTTATTTCCAGAAAGATGGCAATTTACCAGTAGTATGTGAGACTACTAAGTGAACAGTCTTACTGTTCCCTTTGCCAGAACTGAGTATCAGAATTTTAAAAACATATTTGCTAATTGTACGAGTAGAGAATGAGATTAGGTCTTAGAGCATTATGAATACCAGGGCCAGGAGTTTGAATTTAATTCTGAAGTTAATGAGATGCCCACTGAACACTTTTAATCAAAGGAGCAAAATACCTAGATTGACCCTTTGAGAAAATTAATTATGGCAGCAAATAATAGGATAAGATGGGCTTTGCTTTGCTTGAGAATGCACCCAATTTTGGGGACAGTGAGGCTATTGTTATAGTCTGGGGCAACGTTGCCCAGTATCAGTAGAACTTTTCTGAGATGACAGAAATGTTCTCTATCTGCCCTGCCCAATGTGGTAGCCACTAGCCACACGTTGCTTTTGAGTACTTGAAATATAGCTAGTGCAACCAATGAACTGAATTTTTTAATTACATTTAATTTTATTGAATTTAAATTTAAATAGCCACATGTGGCTAATGATTTTTGTATTGGGCAGCACAGACCTAGAACAATAGGAATTCAAGATAGAAAACATCAAGGTAGAAAGAGAGTGGAAACAGACTGAGTGAACAAATTCAGTGACTATTTGAATATGCAAGGTTCAGGAGAGGGAGAATCCTAACTGAAATCAAGATTTAGAATCAGAGGGAAAGGAAAGATGCTCATGTCCTTTATGGAGACTGCAATACAGAAGAGAAAAGGGCTCACAGGAGAGCACGAGGAAGGGAAAGTGTGTGTGTGCATGTGTGTGTCTGTGTGTGTGTGTGTGTGTGTGTCTGTGTGTGTGTGTGTCCGTGTGTGTGTGTCTGTGTCTGTGTGTGTGTGTCTGTGTGTGTGTGTGTGTCCGTGTGTGTGTGTGTGTGTCTGTGTGTGTGTGTGTGTATGTGTCCTCTTTCAATAGCTCCTAAACTTGTCAACAAGACGTTGGAAATGACAAAAAAGATTTAAACTGACCAGGAACCATGGCTTCATGCTTTTCCTAGCTATATTGATCTATATAAAAATGTGATAAGCTGCTGGATCTTAACCTATATATCAAACCTACAAATACAAGCTGGTACTTCTCATTGTCAGAAACTCTTATGAAAAGAAAACTGCCCTTGACACCATAGAAAACTAACTGATTCCAAAAGTGAGATAGGTGAAGTATTCTGCCTCCACAATTTAAGGCAACATCTATTTGTGAGACATTATAGGTCAAGCTGCAACAGGAACTATGTTAATAAAAATGTAAGTGTAAATGTAATGTAAAAAAAACACAAAATTTAATGAAGGTTGAAGACTCAGCCAAGCAAACAAAATGTATAAAAAAAAAATTGCATCAGGCTATTAATTAAATCTATATTGATGGATCAACTATGAAGGAAAGTGAAAGGAAGGAATTCATTCTTCACCTCAAACTTTGCATGACTGATTCTTTCTCAACATAAAGGTATCAGCTTAAATTCAGCTCTTCAGAGAGGACTGAGTCTATATGATTCTTTTCCTGTAACTATTTTCAATATAACTGTTGTTTTCATTCACAACTCTTACCACATTATTTTTAATTTGTTTATTGTCTGTCTTTCCATAAATGGATTTCACATGAAATTCTGTTTTATTAACTAATGTTTATCCAGCATCTAGAACAGTATCTGTTATATATGAGGTATTCAGTAATTTTTGGATGAATAAATGTATGCACAGTGCCTTTTACACAGTGGAATGAAGATGAAGTGGACTTAGAAGAATATTCTTCCAAGATCAAGATCAAACTGAGCCTTCAGAAGGCAGCCAAATGAATTCTCACTTCAACCAAGCAAGAACAGGCATTGCAGGTTCAATATGACCAGCTGATGGTCTTGGTTCCAGCACATCATTCAGCCAGGGAGAATTTATCTCATCTCCAGCAAAGACTCTGTTGATAAGAGTCCTTGTTCAACTCAGCAAAACCAATGAGCTCATGGGATATATAGAACCTTCATTCCAAGATAAAATAAATCTTGAACTTGCTAGTTATCAGCCTCAAAGAACACTGATTGATCATGAGTATATGAGGTAAGCATACATAAAATAGCCCTGTTCTGTAATTTCTCGAGAGCATTTTGTTCACACCATTACCTAAGTAAGGTAAAGCATCTTTCTAGTTCATCAAGATCATAGCTGGTCAGACACTATTGTTATTATGAGAATAGAGAGAGACAGAGAGAGAAATAGAGTATATGTATTTGTGTATGTGTATATGTCTGAATGGACCTTTCCGATCTGAAAAAATGAATTCCCAAACAATTATCTTGTCTTAAGCCTTAAGAAATTTCACATTTGCAACAGCAATATTTTCTTTTTTGTGTAGAACAGTGAAGGGGAAAAAAAGGCAGCAGCCCCTGATGTCTGGGAGCTGGTTTGACCTCACAACTAGGCCTCAGTGTTATTACAAGCTTGTCTGACCTGCTGCTTACAGTCAGGACATTTTGTTCCCCTGTTGAACATAAATGGTTTCACAGGACATCAACATCAGACAAAGTCACTCTGAGATCACAATAAAGTGAGACAAAAACAAGTTTACGGTGCAATCCACAAAACATAAAAAGTTTCCTCTCTCATTAAATGAGTGACTGCTACTTCTTGACCAATTACAGCTTTGTCGTTACTTTAGTCTGCCCTCCCTATAAACAAGATTTACCAACTCACTCAAAAAATTTCCCTGCTTTCTGACAGAGTAAGATCCCACTTCCTTAGATGCCACCCCCAAAAAATTACCCAACCAAAGCTCAAATCCTACAAATTCTAACTCCCCCTTACTGAGATTACCTATAGTTCTTGTCAAAGAGAAGTTGTACCCAGTGGAGCTAAACAGGCAAGGGAGACTTTATTCAACATATTGGATAGAAGTGAGAGATTGAACCCAATCTGTTGAAATAAAAGGCAGGAGAGTTTTTAAGTGCTGGGGTGACTAGTGGTGAAGCACTGGAGGACATTGGAGGGAGGTAGGCAGTGTGATTAGGCCATCTGTGTTTGCTAGTTGGCAATTATTACATTTAAGCTTACACTTCCCACAGAGACTGGAAAATAAGGTGGTTTTCTCTTCCTTGATGACTATGTTTCAAGGGATGGTTCCCAGGTTCTTGAGAAAGACATTTCTGGGTTGTAAAACTTGCAAAGGGCTGAGAGATGATTTACTCCTCAAAGGGTTAGAGAAAAAAATTATAACTGCAAGTTTTCTGAAGTAGATGCTCTAAGGGAGGTCAGGGGCCTAAAGTCAGGAAGAAATCTGTTTCAAGTATAGTCAAACTAAGGGGAACTTCAAGGTCATTTTGGTCAGTCCTCATGATGTGTGTTCTTTCTCACTGCAATTAGTACACACAACTTGTTCGAATATGAATAGGTTCCTGGTGGTCTTGAGCTGAAGGGCATTGACACAGGCAAAAAAAGAAGAGTCGAAGAAAAATCACAGCTTGTTTTTAGCTCATGATAGAATAAATTCATTCTTTTCAAATTACAGATAAATTTTCCCTTATCATATTTAGTACAGCTTCTTGGTCCTTTGATGGATCCATTTCAATTAAGAAGAAATACATGCCTATCCAAGTTATGGCTGTATCACATTGAGGCATTATTTGTCATAATAATATTTTGTTTCAAAGCTGTAAAAACATCAGATGTTCTAGGATATCGTTAAAGTGTAATAATACCTACCTGGGTGTAATTGTCACCTGATGGTCACTGCCAGGGATGTGATGATCTCCTAATATTCTGAATTCTTAAGTGCCTTACAACTCTAATTTGATAAAATATCTAGAGCCATGTTGTACTTAAGAGTTTAAAATGAAACAGTGAGGATCCAGGCTTTTTTAATATCCAATTTATTGAGTACCTCTAAAACTAAGGGAAGAGGATTTCAGTGTTTGTATATCGTCCAACTTTATCAAGTCATTAATATATAAAATTTTAGAAAAAGCAGATAAAAAATGTTTATATCTAGGTCAAGGTCCACAAATTACAGCCTGCAGGCCAAGTCCAGTTCATACCTATTTTTATAGATACAGTTTAAATGGAACAAAGCCATTCCTGTTCATTTATACGCTGTAGATGGCAACTTTTACTACAGTGACTACAAACTACAGTGATGAGTTGAGTAGTTGTGACAGACCATCTGGCCTGCAACGTCTAAAATATTTATTATCTGGCCCTTTACATAAAAAGTTTGCCAACCCCAGATCTAGGTTAACAAGCAGAAAAATAATTTGCCAGAGATCTATTTAAATAATTTTGAAAGTATAAAATCAGCATGATCATGTTTTCTGTATCATGTTGCAACATACAATCTCTCTCAACTTCCAAGTTTGTGCCAATAATATGCACATTAATGCACACCATTTATTATTGCCTCATCTAACTCTGGCAAGACCAAGAGAATATCAGTGCCATCCTTGAAACATTATTTTGCTCGTTGTACTGAGTAAGGCTAACAGAAAATGAGAAGACGGTACTTACATGCTCTGCACCAAACGTTCTGTGCGTTTAGCCCCTATCTTTCCCAGCCTATCACCTTTATTTTTGTTCATTAAACAACTTCCATCGAGTTTTGAAAATCAGTCATAGTTTCTTTCAGATCAACAAAAAAATCTGCTAACGACATCTGCTTTAAAATCCTGGTATGACTTTCAGCATGGCATTTTAGGTGACATTACAGACCAAATCCTTGCCCTGGGTTTCGTGAGTTGAATATTCTTATTTCTCACTCAGCAATATGTGAGAAAGAAGCAAATGTCAAACACAGGCGGTGATATCAAACAGAGGGACTAATGTTAGCCAACACCTCTTTAAAATGTTTATTCCCTAAGGAGACTACTACAAAAGGAAGAAAAGTCTTGCCCGACTAATCTTCCACTAGGGGCGCTATAACATTAAAGTTAGTAGGAGTAGATGTACGGGCCCTAGCACTGTTTTCAGGTCTCTTTTCCAAGTACAATTGCAGGGTGATAAGTTTCTCTGAGAATTTCAGGATGGCTGTGAGTTCTGCCCCTGATATTCTTCATTCTCAACACAAGGGAAAAACTCAAGAAAAGCCTTCTAATTTGCCCCATATGAAAAGTGGAACTGGCGCACCACAGGTCAGAAAGGAAATAATGTGTGGTTCAGGGCCACTAAACTGGAGAGTGGACCTTTTGATGAGAGAAGGATAAGGAACAGTTATTTTCTTCCTCCAAGAAGAAAATGTCCCTTCATGTTACTCATGTTATGCTGTCTCAGGTGGCATTTAAAGTGAAAGGCCTAAATGATCTGCTCTAGGCATTCAGGGAGAAGAATAAATGGTGCAATCAAGATCTTGCCAAGGCCGAGCGCGGTGGCTCACGCCTGTAATCCTAGCACTCTGGGAGGCCGAGGTGGGTGGATCATTTGAGCTCAGGAGTTCCAGACCAGCCTGAGCAAGAGCGAAACCCTGTCTCTACTAAAAACAGAAAGAAATTAGTTGGGTAACTAAAATAACATAGAAAAAATTAGCTGGGCATGGTGGTGTATGCCTGTGGTACCAGCTACTCATGAGGCTGAAGCAGACGCATCGCTTAAGCCCAGTTTGAGGTTGCTATTATGAGCTAGACTGACACTGCAGCACTCTAGCTTGGGCAACAGAGTGAGACTCTGTCTCAAAAAAAAAAAAAAAAAAATCTTGCCAAGACTCCACCCTTGAGGCCAGCACAGGTATCTTGGGCACCAGAAGTTTGCCATTTGCCCCTTGAAATTCACCCTCCACCTTTCTCCAGAGTCTTGTCTGGTCTAGGAGCCTGAGCATGAGCATATGGACTATATCAGAGGAAAGCTGCTCAGAGTGGTATATGGAAAAAATAGAGGAACCATTGTTACATGCAAACTCTACTTGTGGCTTCAAAAGCTACAAGATATAAGATGGAGAATCCTGGCAGGAGAAAGGAGAGAGATAGAAAGACCAGATTAGATCACACCATGGAGTCAGGGTATTTGTTCTCCTGGTTCCCTGCTGGCTTGCCTCAAATTGGCTCTAAGTTTCAACCTCAGGTCAAAACTCCTCCCAAGACAGCTGTCTCAACATGCCCCTTCCTTCCAGGTGCTATTAAATAGTAATTGTCTCCTCCCTCCTCCTTTCAGGCCTAGAAGTGGTAGGAGATCCACTGGACTATTCCCTGAATACTACACTAGCCACTGTACTTTCCTTACACCCTTCCCACATCTTTGCAAATAGCCTCTTTAGCAAACCTTCCATGAATTGTACTAATTTGCATGGGCCATCGTGGACCTACATTGACACAGGCGGTCACATGTCTGGGTATGCATTCACCTAGAGCAGGCATCCTCAAACTACAGCCCGCAGGCCACATGTGGGTGTTTTTGCCCATTTGTTTTTTTACTTCAAAATAAGATATGTGCAGTGTGCATAGGAATTTGTTCATAGTTTTTTTTAAACTATAGTCCAGCCCTCCAATGGTCTTAGGGACAATGAACTGGCCCCATTTAAAAAGTTTGAGGACCCCTGACCTACAGCGTGCCTTTGAGTATATATTCCTTAAGCAACAAAGTGGCAGGAAGGTGGGGCTGGGGAAAGTAGAGAAGGAAATTACCAAGCTTAATAATCAATTGATAATAATATTCACATTTAGAACTTATTAGATTCTATTCTCTCTACCCACAAATCATTTCAGTAGAAGTAACTTAGAAGCTTAGGGAAATAGTTAATTCTCTGCAGAACCAAAGAAGCTGCTATTGTATGCTATGGTGTGAAGAAATTTTCCAATGCAAGAATTAGGCACAGGATGAACACTATGACCTGCCATCTTGCAAGAGGTGCAATGTTCAGCCTTCTTTTCTTTGCTGAAAGAAACTTCCAGCTGTCTGAAACTTCTCCAATCACCAAAAAGCCAAATAACCATCATAATCCCATAGCAATATCTAAGAACACAATAGGAAGAGTATCACAGTCATGCCTATTTTGGAACCTGCATAACCGTAGCCAGATGAAATCAGGAACAAAAATCTGTCTGAACTAAAATTAGAGAATTATGATAGCTCAGAGTTGGAGAGACTTTTAGTTGGAGTTCTATAAACAAACCTGTATACAGGATTCCTTCCATAGCACCTCTAAGAGGGGTTTTAACAATTATTGGAAAACCATCATCAACTGCAAATTCAGTGACACAAAAAACCATATTATTCTTGGGAACTTTCCATTTGCTATCGTCTAATTGCTGAAGAAAAAAAAATTATATATTGCAGGCTTTTAAGCCACAAATAGAGTTTGCATCTAATGATATCTTTTCTACTTCTTCCATATGATCAAATCTTCCTCAAAATTCTCTCTCCATCACCCCTGCATATCGATAAGCATACTGATACCCACACACATACACATCCCACAGGTACACACCTGTTTTTTCTCTTTTCTGGGTAAAATTACTTAATTTCTTCACCTTTTTCTCACAAGATATTTTTTCTAATATTCTCCATTGGACCTTGTCCTTTAGACATGTTCTGGTTTATCACTTCCCCTACTAAAGCAGCTAATCCCACCACTATTTTTTATTCAGATATGTAGCTATTCTGGGAATGTGTTGAAATGAAAGTGATCAGGATTCTATTATCTCTCCTATTATCTATCTGCCCAGGTTCAATCTATCTACTAACCATCATTCTTTGAGTACAGCTGTTCAATTACAGAGAACATCAAATCTAAGAATGAAGAACCTATTTTTGTTATTTCACTTACACACCCAGAAATGTTTAAGCCACGAGAACTAAAAGCAGAAGGGGGTGGTGGTAATGGTACCAAAACATGGAAACTCTTCCTGGACCCACAGTGGAATGCCTGGTGGTTCAAGAAAAGAGGGAGTCTCACAGGAGGAAAGGATGCCCGTGAGGCAGCACTGGCCTCCACACACATTTTACTTCAACTCTAACTATCACTTGGGGACACCTTATCTGAACCCCCCCAAACCTATACCAGAGAAGGCTGAATTTGCTAAGATATCTACATATCACTTTTCTTTTTTTAAAAAAAAAAAAAGTATTTCATATTTCCAACTGATTCCAAAGAGACCTGGGTTGTTACAGATGTAAGCATTATAGAAATGCCACATAGGAGAGTGTCAAAGACTGGGTGTCTGGTGGTTTGCACGGTTCGGGTTCTTAATGCTTTCACAAAAGTCGAGAGTCTTTATAAGAGCAGGAGCAAAATCCCAGAGAGGTTGCGAGAAAGCCCCTTGAAAGGTCTGCCACTCTGCTGTGATAAAAGCTAACAGATAAAAAAATGAAGCACGTTACCGGCTAGAATTTCAGCTGGCTTCATGAGAAAGAAGGAAGCTAGATTGAATATAATTTCTGAATCTCAAGATGAAAAAACGATTCCATGTGAGAAATAGAACCAACTTTTATAAGATTCTTCCACCTACAATTCTCACTTTTATCAACTGTGCCTTCTGGTGACAGGGAGGCCACCAAACGCTTTTAAAATATAGGCGCTAATCTGTGTGCTTACCTGTGGTTTGGCATACTACAGGAAGAATCTGACAAAGGGCTTATTATGCTGCATAAAATAATTATGTAACAAGCTTATTACAGATTCTTGGTCACAATCTTAGAAATATTTGTAAGTATAAAAGTATATTTTACCCTTTCTAAAAGAGGATTAGAAGCATTTTATGAAAATGATTTTTTTTTCTTACACAATAAGATGTTGTTGCCATTGTTACAGACATAGAATTCAGAGAAATGTAAAGTGAGAGTCCAACCATTGGGTTAAGCAAAGTAAGTTTGACAATTTAATACCGGACTGCAAATTTGACTTTGGGCTTCTTGGTGGGTAAAGCTAAGTGAGAATGCAATAAGTTCATGGGAGGCTTCCAGTCTAGCTCAGCAGAGCCTGGGATTTTCCCCAAAACTATCTCAGGGCACTAAGGACAGCCTCCAGCTGCCACCCTTGTTTCAGCCAAAGGTTCCCTGTTACTCTGATATGCTTTACTTGATGTCCATATATAATTGTATTTGAAAACATCATGCTAAAAAAAAATTCTCAGTAACCATAAGTTAAAAAACAACAGGTACTCATGATAGGTACAGTTTTTGTGCTGCTGAAACTGACACAGTTCTCGGAATGGTGAGGCCAGCATTATCTTCAACAATGTCTCTACAATTTGTGCAATAGGGATTTGTGCATGTGGCTATTTCTTCTAG
The DNA here is from genome assembly GCF_040939455.1 of Microcebus murinus. Classification (NCBI taxonomy): domain Eukaryota; kingdom Metazoa; phylum Chordata; class Mammalia; order Primates; family Cheirogaleidae; genus Microcebus; species Microcebus murinus. Next base: position 53,828,867 of record NC_134118.1, read on the forward strand.
CATTCCTCAGTATCAAATGAGGGAACAATAACAAAGATTTATTTGATAACACAACTCTAAGAAGAATCAAAATAATGACCCAAGTATATATTCTCAGGTAATTAAGTTTGAGTGAAGGATATAATTTTAAATATCTAGAGTCTAGGGGAATATATAGCTAGACTGCATATCTTCCAGCAGCCTTCAACTAATAATGTTTCTCATAATGAATCTTTTAGGCCAATGTACTCAAGGCAATATTACCTAGGAAATAGATTTTCCACATTGCTTATAACTAGTTTGTCCTTGAATAGAAGGTAGGTTTCACATTCTCTATTCTAAAAAGTCTGAATCAGAACATATGCTTGAATTGATGCCCCCTCCACCTTCACACACCAACAGTGGACCCTGATTGCCCCCAGGCACCCCAGGAAATTGTTATGATTCATCTGCATTGGTCTCTGCTTAGAATGAAATTGACCTGTGGATAGAAATAAAAACCACATTAATATTGAAATAGAATGGGTCCTTCATAAAGTTTCATTCTAGTTAATTCATTCTGTAAATTTTGACCCAGAAGAATACTGAGCAGAAAATGTGATGTGGTTACTGATAGAATTAGAGGTCAGTAGGGCTTTATGGCAACTCTACAAAGCAAAGGAAAAAGGTACAACCTGTGATAGTAGATTATGCCCTGAAATCCAGAGCATAGAAAAACTATAATTTACATACAGTTAGATATAACCTTAATAATTAACAGGATGACTGGTATAAATAACAGCATAAAATGTCACCGTATAAATGTAATAATGTCTATAAGGGTTGTGGAAATTAGCATAAAGTACTTTTTAGAAAATTAAGTAGGAACTTTAGTAGTCACCATTGCTTATGCAACATCTTTCCTCTTTTTCTCTCGTGCTGACAGAGCCCCAATTTTGTTCAGTGATTTGAGTTAAGAGTCAGCAAATTTTTTCTATAAAGGGACAGATAGTAAATATTTTCAGCTTTTCATGTGACATGGTCTCAGTTGCAATTACTCAACTCTGCAATTTTAGTGCAAAAGAGGACATAGACACTATGTTAATGAATGGTGTGGATATGACCCAATAAAACTTTTTTACCAAACAGGCAAAGGGCTGCATTTGACCCATAGCCATAGCAGGGGTCCCCAAACTTTTTAAACAGGAGGCCAGTTCACTGTCCCTCAGACTGTTGGAGGGCTGGACTATAGTTTAAAAAAAAACTATGAACAAATTCCTATGCAAACTGCACATCTTATTTTGAAGTAAAAAAACAAACGGGCAAAAACACCCACATGTGGCCTGCGGGCCATAGTTTGAGGACACTTGGGCTATAGTTACAGACTCCTAATTTAGGAAATTTAGAAAATGACCCTATCCCAGCTCTCAAGAGTTAAATCTTCTTTGGTAGAAACTCATCAAAATGGTCTTTTTCTTTTGCCAGGAATGGTTTGAGGCTGGCATGTGACCCAGTTCTAACCAAAGACATATGAAAGAAAGAAGATCTCCTGGGGAAAGTTTTCTCATTCCTAAGAAGTAAATATCAGAAGAGACCATCTCTTGGTGCTGATCATCGCTGTCTGTAGATGTGAGGCCTAGAACTGCTAAAGCCGCCTGCTACTGATGGAGCTTACTTCAGCACGCTGAGAAAGCAGAGCTCAGAGACTCAGGGAAGTGGAGCCAGAGCCCTGACCCGCTGTGCCCTGAGAGGCCTGCTTCTTGAATTCTTATTAGTGAGCTAATAGACATCCACACTGGTAAAGTCATTATGAAGTCATAGCCTAAAGCAACCTAATTGATATAGACAAAAAAAAAAGAGAGAGAGAAAGATAGGAAGAGTTATTTTTCTTCCACTTAGATAATTTTAACATACTACTCTTTAATAATGTATGTATTCATCATATAGACATTAAAATTAAATGTATAAAATATGAATCTCACTTTATAGCCTAAGAATTTTAGTTAAAAAGTTTGAGGCTATCCTGCCATCCTAGATATCAAAAAGTATTATTTTAAATGAGAAAAATAGGAAAAGTAGAAAAATATGACAAAGCATCTTGAGACAAAATTGGTAGATATAAATCATGATAATGTACAATATCTCTATTACATTCCAAGACAAATTAATTACACTTCTATGAAATTGAAAGTCAATTTTGATGAAAGTCTCTCCATTTCAGGAGAATGTCACTTTACCTAAAATTCTCAAGAAGTTTATTATAAAACATTGAACAGTTTTTAGTTCTTGGTTGTCTTTCTTTGAAAATTGTGTGCTGTTAGAATTCACCATGTCCTCTCTTGACCTGTTGTGTTCTGAGTACACCAGATCACTGTGGCAGGGGGTATCTTTCCGAGATGCTTGAACCAATACATATCCCATTCCATACTCCTTAGTACAGAATGTATCGACATTGTATGTGCTGTTGATGTTTCTGCATTGAGAGGTGGGGTCTGTGTTCCTTCCCCCTAAAACTGAGGTAATCGGTTTAACTGCCTTAACCAATGGAATTCAGTAGAAGTAATTCTGCTTGACTTAGAAGGATAGTTCATAAAAGTTCACAAAGGTCAATATGGTTTCTGCCTTTACTTCTCTGTCACTCTCTCTGTACAAGGGTGTTTTCCCTATAACCCAACCACCATGTTGTAAGGAAGCTCAGGCCACATGAAAAAGTCACATGTGGATGTTCCAGCCAACAGCTGCAGTTAGGTCCGCAGCCAACAGTCAATAGTCAGCATCTACCACAAGACATGAGAGTAAACGAGCCTTGGGATGATTCCAACTCCTCGATTTTTTAATATTGTACCTATTTAGGGTATATTACATGATGTTTTGATATACATAGTGAAATTATTACCACAATCAAGCAAATCAACATATCCACTATCTCACACATTTACCCTTTTTGTTTATGTGTAGAAAGAGCACCTGCAATCTAATCTCCCAGCAAATATCCCAAATATAGTATGATTTAACCCCCAATTTTCAGCTTTTCACCTAAGGCCCCAGATCTTATGGAGCAGAGATAAGCCAGCCTTGCTAAGCACTGTTTGAATTCCTGATCCACAGAACCCATGAGAGATTATAAATAATTAACTGCTGTTTTAAGCCACTAAGTTTTTTGGTGGTTTGTTGTGAAGTAATAGATAACTAATACAGTCACTACGAGCATAATTCTTTGTTCATTGGATAAAACCATTCCAGTGAAAATATCCATATTTTACTTCACTACTGCTCCTTCAGAATAGTATCTATTTCCTTATAAATATCAAGTAGTACCTTGTTTACTTATATTAGGTACTTGTCATCAAATAGGATTTGATTACTCTCAGTGTGGGGTGCTTAAAGATGCTATGGTTCCCTGTCTATAGCTGATGGACTTACTTCCATCATTAAAACCATAGTGCTGATGTGGCTAAATTCAGTGATCCTTTTGCCAAATTTACAGTCAGTAAACAAAGACACAAAAACTAATCATGTCTAAACATCCCATAAGTCTATGTGCAATGATACAGTTTTCACAACACTCCAGGTTTATTAATAGTGGTGCTGGGGCTTCCTTTCCTTCAAACCATCTCTAATCTGCATAGTAAGAGATCTCACTTCCAGCTTGGGAGGTAGTAAGATTCAAGTGCCTCAGATTATTGAGAGGAAGAAAGTGTCCACATAAGACAATTTACGTGGGACTCAGTGACGTCTTGGACCTAGGCGGGCATGCTTCTGTTGGCTAAACCATTAGAGATATGTAATTGAGCTACTAATGGAAAGTCCACAAACAATGATACTTATAACTAACCTGACTCCTCCACCTGGGATGTACATAATTTTCTCTCTCCAGGCAGTCAAGGCTCCCCTACAGGAAATGCCTCAGCTTCCCCACACCCTGCAGGATGCCCCCCAGTGGCACTGGACAGTCTTCTAAGCTGGCCTGCTCCTTTCCAAAAAGTCTCCCCAAATCTTCTCATCTACTGTTCTAGACTTCTTCTCAGGGCATGTCCAATCTCTCCTCCTTTCCCCCACATAGCTATCCTTCTAGATCACAGAGTAGGGGTAGGGGAAGGTGGAATGGTTCTTTCCATTTGTCAAAATCTATCGCTATGATAAAAACTCTTTGCTCTGCTACCCTCGGGCTTTCCCTTTCGATTCTCAAAAGCCTGTTTGGGAAGTTAAAAATAAAGAACATTGACTGATTGCTTCTTACTATTTCCAGTCCCATGTAACAACCCTACATCTCCCCAGAGGCGAAATAGATATCTGTGATTGACTAGAGGAAAGGTCTTGAGGGGAAAATGGGAGAAAGGAAAGCACTGATATTAATATTTCAAGATATTCTCTTGTCATACATGCCAATAGCCACAAAGAGACAAGATAATTCAGGTGATTCAGCCCAGATCTTTTCACATAAAAATAGAAGCCAAATCAAAAGAAAAGACATGGGCTGCTAGAAAATCTACTAGAAAATAAATTGAAGTTGCCTGCCTTTCAGTGAGAGGTTAGTAGTTATCATTGCATTTGCAAGTTATCATTGCATTTGAGAAACAGGGTGCTTTGTACAACTCTGCTGTTGGGGATGGGGAGAACAATTTTTTAGGTGCACCAAAGACATCATAATAACAGCTTAGTGGAATCTTTTCCAAATCAAATTAAAGTGCTGTAATGTACAGCTCCGTCTAATTTAATCTAAGCCACAAGTGGGATTGGCAGGCAAATTTGTGTTTCCAAAAAGTAAAAGAAAATCATGTTCCCCAAGGACATTATTGTGCATTTCTTCGAATGCATTATCAAATCCTTGGTGGCCACTCTGCCAGCAACACACGTGAAAATGAGGGGATAGTGACAATGAAGAGGATGTAATTTATGGGAGAATTTGATGCTGCTGAAGCATTGCCACCTCCACCACCACATAGCACAGCTGCACCCCACAGCTCCTAGAGAACCAGGAATAGAGCAGACTCACAGCCCAGAGAGCAAAAGCTGAGATGGAATTTTAAAATAAATCAAAATGACATTTGTACCCTTGTAATATGCTGAAATAAAAAAAATTAAATATACAACTCTAAAAAAAAAAAAGAAATCAAAATAAAGTATGTATTGGAAGGGAAAGGAACTTTATGGGTCATCTAATCTGCCCCCTACTCAGTGTCTTGTAAAACCTCCCTGACAATTGTCCATCCCACGCATTTATGCCCTGTACCAGTGGAGGGCTCACACTTGCAGAAGCAGCCCATTGCAGTTTTAAATCCCTAAACCCATAAGAAAGGTCTCACTTTTCTTGAGCTAAAGCTTGTCATCCTATAATTTCCACTCTTCGTTGACACAAATCAAACCTACTCTGTGTATTGCACTTGGGATTCCTTCAATTATTTGAAGACTACAGTGAAGCAAGAGTAACAAAGAAAAGGGAGGTGGGAATGAGGCTGGGCAAAGAAGTCAGTCTCTAGCTGATCTGGGTCCTGCAGGCCACACTGTGGATCAGGTACAAAGAAAAGAAAACCAATAAGTGGCATGCAACTTAAAGAAGCAACAAGTTAGCTAGCTGGCTGTGTCCCTGTCCAGCATTGCTTTCTCCTTCAGATCTTGGGAACATTATGGGACAAAGCGCTCCTTGCTTTCCTTGAAGGTTTAAAGGTAAACAGTGACTCTTCCCCTGAAATAGTCCTCTGCAAGCTGCCTGGGGCCCAGCTCTTCTGGAAGTATATACACATAAATGGCTTCTGCTAATTAATCTCACTGTGTGAACTTTTAAAATGCTGTGCCAAGCAAAATGAGGACAGCTTTCTTTGTAACACTGCCCAAATGTAAAAGAGTTTTCTCAATTTTTTTTTCATTCTCTGCTTTAGCATGGCCCTTTTCCCCAACATATGTACTTTGAATTCCCTCTTGCTAAGCTATTGTTTATTTTCATAACCGTATTTTTAACTCAGTATGACCCTCTAATCAAAACTATTTTTCAAAAGAAACCAATCCTGAATCGTGGATTTGGCGATCATTTTTTGTTGCAGTTGTTTGTACACTAGAATTAACACCACATACTCAGTTGGCTTTACAAAATCAAAATCTGAATTACCTCTTTGTTACATTGTTTTGTTTCTCTGATAAGCTAGTTTTTCATTCTTTAGGCCTGAAAGGTTAGTGGCCTTATTTTACAGAAAAGTCAAGAACTAAAGCAAAAAGTGATGAGTAGAGTATTACTAATGGGATCCTGTTTTTACTTTTCCCCAGAGCTAAAATGTTATTGTAGTGAGCTTTGAATGGGAAAGCTGGTATAGGCCAATTAAGCACTGGAGGTAAATGGAAAATTTTGAGTTAAAGAAAAGAAAAAGGCAACAGATTTCATTAAATTCAAATCTTTCTTAAAAAATAAATAAAAGAGTAGGCATACAATAATTCACAAAAGTCATGTGCTTGCTTTACTCAACCTCTCTGCAGTTACTATTTCTCATTAACTTACCAAAGTCAGCACCAGTCCTTAGGGGGGGAAAAAGGAAATTTTGGCATATCAAAGAATAAATAGAACATTGCAGCATTATTCACTGAATCATTTTGGGGGCAAATTTAGTGCTGTTTTCATGTCTTTGTATTTTTTCTAAGTCTATGTTTGTCAATGTCAATTCAACCCTCCCTGAAAACAACAGAGCTACAATTAGAGATGTAAAAAGCAGTTTGTGTATAATTTAAATGCTGCAAACTGGCAATCTTCTCATGAAAACCACAAACAATTACTTCCATTCTCATGCACCAGTGCATCTGGTGCACCACCATTTTTGATCTGGGATTGCATATGAATTGATAGTTAATTTCACAGCTAGGAAAAAAAGCTACATTTTTTTGACAAGGGTGAGTTATTTGCTTTTCAGTCACAGCACATTGCCATGCTTATGTGGTTCGTGGCTTAAATTATACAACCAACTAACCTAATAACAATTCTTTTCTCTGCTTAACTAAGGCAGTTTTCCTGGGGTCACCAACATAGAATGATTAACCTTTCTCCACCTAGGCCTACATCCTGCTGTGTTGAGAACAATCAGTTATCCGTTATCAAAAAGGAGAAATTTGGCTTCCATTTAATCTGTACGTTGCCAATTGTGATCAAAAGTAAAATAAAAAACATTAATGGAAGCAAATTCATCTTTGAACAATCTCCAAATAGGCCTGTTGCACTGAAGGGCACCTTCATTAAAGAAAGATTTACAGGCTTCTTAAAAGACATGTATTTGCATCTATTTAGTTTCTACATGAAGAAATCACATGTGGGGAAAATATTTAAATAAACAAAACCACAGAGATAATGAAAGCCTTTGGTACAACATTGATATGCAAGAACATCCTTCAGGTTCACTCAAGAGGAAGTGAGCTTTAATGCAAAGGCATTAGTAATGGACTTTCTATTTCCTTATTAGAATTAACCTTGATCTGGAAGAAAAAACTTTTTTTCTTTACTGTTGAGTACATATTTTTACTCTACCTCATATGTTCCACTAAAACCTTAAAAAAGAGTGGCACTTATACTGGAATTTATTATTCCTGAAATAGGGATTGCCAGAAACAAAATAGCTTAGAGACTATTTATTTTTGAAGGAAACAAGTTGTTTCCATGGATCATAATGGTTTTATAGGGAATGCTAGAATTTTCTTCCCAGCAGGTATTTCCAAATAGGAGAGATTCTCCCCACTAAAGAAGAATTTAGGCAAAATCTGCCAATGGCAGAAAAATGAACCAGATTATTCCTTAAAATTCATTCCAAACCTATTCTTTCATGCCTCTAGTTTCCAATTGCTAATTCTTAAAACCAGAGCAGTGAATAGAAAATGTGATTTATTACCAAGCTGTAAGCACAGCCCGATTCAGCCTCACATATATTTTAATATTTTAAGGTTTGAATTCTATAATTTGAACTCAAGGCCATTTTAAACTATTTTCTGTCTCTCACTGGCTTGTTAGGACATAGTGCGTGAGGAAAACAGACTTACATATGTTCCAAAGTTTGTCACATGCAGTACAGTAATTCCTTCAAAGACATAATATCTGCTGGCCATTTGAACAATTAAATAAATAAATAAATAAATAAATAGGAAGTTTAATTAATATTTTGAACAAAGTGTGGTCATTTCTCAGACTGGATTCCTAGAGCAGAAGTGGCCCTACCTTTAATATTCTGAGTCAACATATATCTCTATTGAATTATGCTGTTGGGAATGTTAGTATAATAGAAAGTCCAGTCCTCACACTCAAATAAGTTATAGGCTTAAAGCTGAAGTATGAAAGCCCCCACTCACCTCTTCTAGGTGTCTCATAAGCCTAACCCCCATGTCCCGCAAGATATGTATTTCCAGTAGAACTTTAGGGATTCATTCAGAAGAACTGACAATACAAATTACATGGGGAGAAGCTGTTAAAACAATTGAAAGAATAGAAGTAACCCAAGTATACATGGTTTTATGGGCCAGTACAGATTATTTTAGGCTCTTCATGCACTAAGATCTCTAATTGCAATAGGGCTAATGTTGGGGTATAAAGGCCTTCACGTAACTCTTGTCACTTCTTCAAGACACATGCAGTCCTGGGGATATCACCATTTCAAAGGAAGCAAAAATTCTAGTTTGACTCTATATTTGTACCTGGAATTCACTCCACTATCATCTTCATAAGGAATTTATCAAGAATTCATTAAATGTGGGAAATAAATGACCAAAGACATTCTTCACTAGGGCAAATCCCACTGTTTACAAGAGATGCTTTTGTTTTCTAGTGATTTCATGATATAACAGTTGCTAATGAACATCCAATGGATCCAACCTCAGTAATTTGAAAACCTACAGATGATTTATTTGTGTTGAATACTTAGTGTTATAAAAAAATAAGACATAGCCTGTGCTTAAAAGTTAATGTTAATTAACCTTGTTAATTAAGAGTTTATGAGTTAATGTTTAATTCAATTGTGTAAAATATTTTCACTGACCCCTTTCAAAATCCATCAGTATATGCTTGCATGGTCTAATGACACATCATATTCTGCCTTGTTATAGTTTTATTTGCTTACCTTTCTTACTCATGTCAAGTCTATAATTCCTTGGTAGCATGTTTTATGTCTTGCTTGCTTTTTTAAGCCTTAGAGAATCTTACACACAGATTTGCTCATAATAGTGTTCAATAAATATTTGTTGAATTATTCGCTGCCACAGAGATCTTGAGTATAGATAGAGATATACAGGGAAAAGATTCAGTTTGCCAGATTGCCTTGTAAACATAAACATTCTTTCTATAGATAATAATATTAAATGCTTTCTCAACAGGTCTCACATTGGCATGCAACCCGCATTGGAAGTGAAGTACATTTCCACTTTTGTCACTGGATACTATCTCATGTGTTTCTGTTCCGTCAAATAAAAGCCCTACTTATGTCTTCTCATTGCCTTTTAAAGTTAGGAAGAGTTCAGGGTTGATCTTGCTGGGATACATTTTTTACCTATTTTACAGATAAAATCGATCCGTTTCAGGAAGAGTTTAATAGCTCTGTGGGAGCTGTGTGAAAGCCTGTGGTAGGAGATACAGCGTTTTTGCTTTCTACTCTCTATTTTTCCCAGTCAAGTTTTTGGTCAGGTTCTGCAATAACACTCAGTTCCTCTTTTGGAGAAAATGATAGCCTTCCTTAAGAATAACAAGATATGGCTTCTTAACATAGGAAAGAATACTGGCAGTTAGGCAGGAAGAAAAGTTGCCAGCACTACTTACCAATATGCATTTGATATTTAAACAATATAGGTCTAGAAAGCAAAATAATTAACCATAAATAAGCTCTAAATAATACAAGGCAAATTTCAGTGGAGCTTAAATTAATAAGAGAGTTTGCCATGAAGACTGAATGACATGTCAATGTAAAAGTTTTTTTTTGTATTGAGTCGAAATTCTATGCTGGCTTTCTTTTCTGATTGCATAATCACCTTTCTACTCCCGCTAAGTGGCACAGCCAGGAGGAGCCACAGCAGATCCCAGAAAACTGGGACCTCAATAAGAAATAATTTCATTAACAAAATCTCTTCAACAGCTGCCATCACCATGGCAGTGAAGTATAAGAATATCACTCATCCGGCTAAATCCCAACACATACATACTTTTTCAATCACTTTCAAAAATTACCTTAGTAACAGTGATTATACTCCAAGCAAGCAAGTGGGAATTAAAAAACAATAAAAAATCTACCTCAGTCTCATATAAGAATGATTCTTTAATTTGCAGCTGCAAACATGTTTTCCGGTTACACTCACTTCATTGTCAGTTTCCCCCAGAACTAGATCTGTGAAGTCTCCTCCAATTCTACAGTTTTTATTTCCGAGAGCTTGATATACCAGACTATACCATCTCCTACTGTTGTTGTGCACAGATGCTCACAATGATGGACTATAAGTAAAATCAAGACTTCAATTTTTTTAAACAGAAAACACAGAAATTAACTTCCAATCTTCTATAAACATCTATGTCAGAGTGTTTTGCAACTTTGAAAGCATAGGATATAATCAACCTCTCCCCAAACCTTGGGTAACAACTATTCTACTCTCTACTTCTGTGAGAGCTTGGTCCACAGTTACAGTTAGACAGGAAGAGTAAGTCCTGGTATTCTACAGCATAGTAACATGACTATAGTTAATGATAATGTATTGTATATTTCAAAACAACTAGGAAAAAAAAGATTTTAAATGTTCTTATCTTATAGAAATGACAAGTATTTGAGGTAATAGATATGCTAATTACTGTATTTTGATCATTATACAATATATATACATGTTATCAAACATTACACTGCCCCCATAAATACCTGCAATTATTATGTGTCAATTAAAAACAAAATAAAACTTAAAAAAAAAAGATATATATGGCATTAGACTGGAAAAGGTATTTTTCAGAAAATATTCAGTTTATCTTTTATAGCTCAGAGTTATACATTGAACCTGATGCTACGGGATGACTCTGAAAGAAGTGTACAAATGGGAACATCTTCCTAAACTGTTAAATGAGAGAGAAATAAACTCGTTTTTGAACTTTTAGATTTTTGCTCTATTTGTTAGAGCAACTGGCCTGCCCTAACTAGCTGTATCTGGGATTTTGTAAAGGTGTAGTAATTAATATACACCAGCCCCACAATTCAATTTGAGCATCTAATTCAAAAGCCTTCTGCACGTGATTTGGGGGCTGTGGACAGTGAGATCTGGAGAGTCCACCGGCGATAGTACGTGTAGTGCAACAACACTGATGGTTAGATGCTTCTAAAGCAGCTAGGAGGCCAAAGTGCTACACAGCCTGTACAGCTGCAGTCCCCAACCCCCAGGATGCAGATCAGTACCGGTCCACGGCCTGTTAGGAACAGGGACGCACAGCAGAAGGTAAGCAGCAGGCAAGCAAGCAAAGCTTCATCTGTATTTACAGCCACCCCCAGCACTCACATCACCTCCTGAACTCTGCCTCCCCCACGTGGAAACATCATCTTCCGTGAAACCAGTCCCTGGTGCCAAAAAGGCTGGGGACCACTGAGAAGACAAAAACAAACCTCAGCATTCGGACTCGTCACCCCTGAATCTACAGAAAGAACGTAGGTGGGCAGCAGTGCCCCAGCAAGCAGCCTTGATTTGACTTACCCTCTTATTGAGTCTCCAGTTGTAAATGAATTTTCTTCATTAAAACCTTTTGGGTGTTTTCCCCCTGCAACTTTTGCCCAAACTTAGTATCAAGCTTATTTCTTCTTTCTGAACAATTTTAAATGATTTAACTGGAGTGAGAAAACATGAGTTAGAAAATGCTTTATGAAGTTCTTCTTGACACGCATCCATTGAGTCACAGAAGCAGGACATACACACAAGGCAGAATTATAATGAGAAAGAAAATCTATGTATAAGTACGGAAGGGATTAGCTCTGGCTTACTGCCTTGTTGACATTATTGACATTATCAAGAAGCATCCTGATAAAATATATTGTTCCATTATCACCCCGACATTACCAAAATAGTGAGAGAGAGAGAGAAAGTGCCCTGCTGCATCCTCTTAAAATTAGCAGTGACCTTGCTAATTAAAACTTAATTGTGAGAGAGTAACATGTTGATGCCCCCCTTTGAAAAACTGGCATAGATCCCCACTAATTTAAAAGTTGTCACTTAAAAACCCAAAGAAATTGGCTTATTAAAATGAACACTAATGGAAAGTTCTGTTACTCAGAGATGACAGGACAGAGGATGGAGGGGAGAAAGGGATAAGTGTGTATGTCTTGTGTTGCCTTTCATTATCTGAGAAGAAGCCTCTGACAGCACGAACACCATCAGGAGGATGAAAACAAAACGAGTGTGGCAGGAACCACATTCTCCTTGTTTATTAATATGCATTATATAAAGCTCTAAGCCACTGGGTGCCACAGATAGGTGTGTTATTCTATTCAAGTATATTAATTTTAAACAAGTGTGTGAAGAGAGGTTCAAGGACAACACAGTTTGGTATATCTTATATTATTTTTTATGTGACTCTTTGGGAAGCCCTTTTATTCTGGCATGAGAAAAGAAAGTAGATTATTCTTTAAACAACTAAAAAATTCAGTGAATGCATTAACCTATCTTCTCAGTGAGTCATCCAAATAACACTTCAACAAATACACACACACACACACACACACATGCACACACATTCTTTCCCACTTTAAAATGCTTTTTATCTTATGTTTTTCTATGCTATCCACAACTACCTAAGCTCAGAAAACATATGCATGCCAAGAAACAATAGCCTATGTTTCCCTTTACTCTAATCCAAGCAGCAGATAAAACAACCTCCCCTATCAAAAAAAAAAAAAATATATATATATATATAAAACAATAGAAAGAAATGTCCTTCAACTCAGCTTCCTTGTTGATTTGCTCAGTGCCCATTATATTCATGGGAATATGATCTAGGGCTTATATCTCATTTCTGTCCAAACCCATATTTTCAGGTAGCAGGAAACAGCCCTGGTTTTAGAGCCAAATGACTTGAATCCATGCTAACTATGCCACTTCCTAATAGTGTAATTTGGGGTACTAAAATTAAATTTTCTGGTCCTCAGTTTTCTATCATTGTCAAGTTACTGAAAGCATCTTCTTCAAGTTTTACTAAAGTACTTAACAAAGTACCTACTTGGTGAAAACTCAGTAGACATTAGCCTTGACTTTTCTTTTGCTCTATTGAACAAGCCTCATATCTTTGATCTGCTTGTCTTCCTTCCGCTTACCTTCAGCATAATATTTGGTCCTTACCCAGGAATGGTTCATTGTTTTAGAAGCCCTTCTCTACCTATTCTTGTAAAGCATCTCACTCACTTATCTGAATCTTCCTTTGTAGTTATGCTAACAAAGTAGTTTATTGAATGTTTCAGGGATATAATTCTCCTGCAAGCCCTGAATTAAGTAAATTCTATTCATAGCCTCACCTGTCCAACATAAGAGATTTAGCAGAGAGTGTGAGAAAGGTGAGAGAAGAAAAAAAGGGAGAAAACTCAGCCAAATAAAATGTAGAAGGAAATTGAAGTGCTTATAAGGGTTTTATCAAGCCTTGACCCAAATATAGCCTGTGCAATGGTAGCTCCTACAATAAGATGTTATGAGAGCAAAGTTTTTAAGAATTCTTAACATAGAAACAATCCTAAAGAAAATGTGCTATAACCAATCACTTTATAAATAAATAAATTAAGGCATGGAAAGTATAAATGATTTTTCTTAAGGCATAAGGCATGCATCTATTAAATAACATACCCAATATGTAAACTCTAGTCCCCTTACTCTTAGGACAGAGTTCCTATCCCTAAATCTTTCTATCCCTTAGATCAGGGGTCCTCAAACTTTTTAAAAAGGGGGCCAGTTCACTGTCCCTCAGACTGTTGGAGGGCCGTTGGAGAGTGTGAGGCACATTCCACACATGTGGGCCCGGGACGAGTCAGCTGCTAAGCAGGACAGGCAGTGGTGGCAAAAACACCCGGCGGGCCAGATAAATGTCCTTGGCAGGCTCCATGTGGCCCATGGACATAGTTTGAGGACACCTGCCTAGATTATTAACCTAGGAAGCCATTTATCCATCCAATCATAAGAAGTCATCTTTGACTTTTTAATGTCAAATGTCTTTAATTAGACATTATTAAATGTCTTAATTATTAAATGTCTTTAATAAGACATTTGCCTGTCCTCTCAACATTGGATGGACTTTTCCTGGAATAAGAATGTCTACTGCATTTCACTAGAATCAGATCTTGATGTCTCCAGCATCTTCTGAAGATGGTCAGCATCTTCTGACACCCAAAGCCAGCTCCTCTTTGGTCAATTGACTTGCAGCTAGATTATAATGTGAATATGAATGTGAATATGCTATGAATTGAAAGAGAACAAAAGATACACATATTCAAAACTATCTTCCTAGAACTTTTCATTATCTTTTTAATAACTTTTTAGGAAAACTACTTTTAGGCAAACTTTACATGAGGCATTTTAATCTACCTCTTCTCATTCAATCACCTTACCCCTGCTAGAATGGCTTTTATTAAAAAGTCCAAAAACAATAGACGCTGGCATGAATGCAGAGAGAAAGCAATACTTATACACTGTTAGTTGGACTGTAAATTAACACAATCGCTATGGAAAACCACATGGAGATTACTCAAAGAACTAAAAGTAGACTGACCATCTGATCTAACAATCCCACTACTGGGTATCTACCCAAAGGAAAAGAAGTCATTTTATCAAAAAGACACCTGCACTTGAAGGTTTATTTATTGCAGCACAATTCATAATTGCAAAGACATGGAATCAACTCAAATGCCCATCAATTCATGAGTAGATTAATAAAATGTGGTATATGCATACCATGGAGTACTACTAGGCCATAAAAAGATGAATTGATGTCTTTTGCAATAATTTGGATGGAACTGGAGACCATTACCCTAAGTGAAGTATGTAAAGAATGGAAAAACAAGCACCACAGTTATCACTATTAAATTGGTACTAAAAAATGAGCACACATGTGCACAGAGGGAAGTCGAGCTCAGTGGAAATCAAGTAGGGGGTGGATAGGAGGAAGAGAGAGGCAAAAACCTACCTAATGGGTACAATGAACACTGGTTGGGTGATGGGCACACTTATAGTTGTGACTCAAGCATTACAAAAGTGATCCACATAACCAAAAACATTTATACCCCACTAATAACAGAAAAAATTAAAAAGAGAAAAAAGATAACTGACTAGATGTTAAAAATTACAGCAGCTTATAATTTAAAAGTTTAATGTAAAAAAAGTAGATTTTCAATATACATTTTCAATTGAAGGAATAATTTAGGCACTGTTATCCACACTGTCATCAAAATAAAACAGAAGTGTCTTAGGCGATAGATAATGTATCCAAAGGTACTAGTTAATGCAGAATAAGTCTGAATTTCAACTCAAGTCTCTTTTGCGAAAAAGCCTATTTCCTTCTCTCTCCACTTGACATCATTTTCGCCGCTTCTCTGGGATAAAGGCATCATCTTCAGAAGGTGTCTGTTACATAATGGATCCTCAGAGTAGAAATGTATCAATCATTGTACACAGTGAATACATTAGTGAACATGAATTGATTGAAGTACCTTGTAGAGAACAAGTATTTGAGGGAAAGAGGACTTAAAACATGGAAGTTTCGATTGAAGCAAGGAAGTCAGAGCAGACATGAAGTCTGGGCCTTGACCCAGCAAGGATGTGCATTGTGGAACAAGAGTGAGGCAAAGTTACTCCATAATTCTCCGTAGACAAGCCCTGACATCCCACCATCATTTTAAATGAGAAGTGCTACTTGGATCTGATTTTGAGGGTTTCGGTTTTAGGATTTCACTGCTATTTTCACTCTGAAAGGTCATTAGAGAGTATGTTAGATGGAGATAACTCTGTCTCTGGCTCAGTGTGCTCCTTCTATAAGTGTGCCCTCCTGAAAATAAACTACATCTGGCAACCACTCGTGTGAATTACCTAAATAAAAGACTCACACTGTTAATGGAGCACTTTTGTACTCGAAAAAGAAGCCATTAGATTT
This sequence comes from Microcebus murinus, assembly GCF_040939455.1. Taxonomy (NCBI): domain Eukaryota; kingdom Metazoa; phylum Chordata; class Mammalia; order Primates; family Cheirogaleidae; genus Microcebus; species Microcebus murinus. The sequence continues at coordinate 53,844,921 of NC_134118.1, forward strand.
GATGTTGAAAGAAACCGCTACTGTCACTCACTTGATTGATTGCATCTTTTATTAGGTCTTCGCTGAATTATTTTACGATATTTCTCTTTTTCATCCGCTCCCCTTTGTTGGGATATTAAGAATGTATATTTTGAAAGTAGTGGTAAAAAAAATGTTGAGAAGTATAAAACTCAAGATCATAAAAGCCCTTTCATGGGTGGCATTATGAACGTAGCTGTCATGTGGAGTCTGGAATGTAGGTGTACATTTCAGGGAGTGAGGATTATGTTGTAAAGGGAAGTGGAAGTATAAATTGGAGCTTTAGGTTTGGGGAAAGAAAGAGAGTGAAGGCAAAGGAAAAGTAAGCGTGGGGCATATATCACAACCATTAGCAAAGAGGCCTCCTTCGGTCACGGCCTTCCAACTAATGGTTTCTGAAGTGATGTTTTCAAGTACCAGATGTAAACTCTGCTCAGCAGGGTGTGCTCTGTTTGAACTCCCCCTTTTATCACCTGGCAGAGCCTGCAATCCACCTGGCTAACACATCAGAAAATGTCCTAGGTTTAAATATATGTACCCACATCACCAGGGACCCTGCTGCAGTGGGTATAACTGGAGCATCTGTGTACTGAGAGAACAAGGAATTTGGTGCATGATGAAAGGTACCCAGGCAATCCACACAGCAAGAGAAGAGAGAGAGAAAGAGTTGTTACAGAACTCTGACTGGCTAAATGTGCACATGGCAATCGGAGCCCACAGGACTCTGGGAGACAGCTAATAATCATCGTGACAGGCTGTCAAGTTTCTGTTTTTCCCTTTCCTATTTTGCATATTGACCCTGAACTGGATAGCATGTTCATTTTCTATGCCTCACCACATAGCATCAGGGCTGGGCCAGCCTTGGCTGGTAGCTGTGCTAACTAACAAGCAGCCACCTTTGACAAGTGCACAGAATCGCATGCTTGTATTTATAAATGCTGTGCACAGAGACACGCTGGTAGGCAAGGCTGCCGAGGTGCCACGCTGATGAGGTGCAGAGGATTTCAGGTGAGCAGGGAGAATCTCATTAGCCAGGTGCCTCCTATTCTTCCTGTTTGGCTGCCAGAGGCCGATGAGTCCAGCAAGTTTATGCACAGGCACACAGTAGTGGTTGTTGTCGGGCAATACTTAAAGGGCTCCCCATTGGCCCTTCCCAACTCACTAACCAAAACAATTCTTGAATTCAGAGTATTCATCCTTGTCTGTGGTTGAATTCTATAAATGCAGACCCTGAGAAAGAGATTCCTGTGAAAGTGATTTATAAGAAAGAATTTCTGGGAAAAGCCATTAGGGGAGTGAGGAAGTGAGACAAAGAGAGAAGTTTGTAGTGGCAGAATAACGTCCCTGCCCTTTCTCCAGATGTTCACCTCTCGACACCCAGAGCCTATGAAGATGGCAAAAAGGAATTAAAGTTGCAGATAGAATTACTGTTTCCAGTCAGCTGATCACAAAAAAGATATTACCCTAAATTATATATATAATACACAGGCCCAATTTTACCCCAAGAGTCCTTCAATGCAAAAGAGGGGAGCAGAAGGGTAGGTCAGGGAGAAGGCAGCAGGAGAAGGCTCTGACGCTCTGTACTGGCTGGTGGGTGTTGGAGGTTATCTGTGAGCACTAGAGGAAGACTTCTAGGAGCTAAGGTGGGATCCAGCAGACAGCCAGCAAGGAAACAGGACCCCAGCCACGTGGAACGGCATTCTGCCAGCACCTGAATGAACAAGGGACAAGATTCTTCCTTAGAGACTACAAAAAGAAGCATAGACCTGCCAAAACCTTTTAGCTAGCAAGGCCATACAGGATGTCTGACCTGCAGGACTACAATAAGTAAAGAATTTGTGTTGTCTTAAATCATTAAAGTTGTGATAATTTGTTATGGCACCCATAGGAAACCAATACAGAGGCCAGGTGAAGATGTGATATCAAGCAAAGTGCCACAGAGGGTAACTAGCTCAATTTCCTGGAAGAAATCTGGTGACAGTGCAAGTCACACCTTGGAGTTTTTATATCGGGGACCAGAGCGCTGGATATCACACTACAGCATCCAGCAAGCATTGTTAGGGGCTGGGAGTATGGAGTGGCAGTAGAGACCTAATTTTCTAGGCATTTTTCACTCTCCCCAGCCACGGGAAAGCCTCTTACCACCCGAGGGGACCCTTCCAAAGAGGAGCAGGTGGCAGCTGTAAAGAAAAAAGGGATCAGATCTAGTGAGCAGTAAAAGGGTGAAGGGATCCAAGGGGATGTGGGCAGAGTGCTGTCTGCTCCGGTCATCCATCATAATAAATACACAGGCTTCAAAAACCTGTCCTTTAAATGAAAAATAGGTCAGGAGACACAACACAAGCTTTGAAAGACATGGAAGCGTGGTCAAAGCCCAACTTTAATTTGTCACCTTGGGTGAATTACCTGCTCTCTTTAAGTCTTAGTTTCTTGGAGTCAGAAATAATGAATTGCTAATGGGCAACTTTCTTGCTATGTCTCCATGAGATTCCATAAATGATTGAATGGAAAGTATCTTGCACAATGTTTGGCACTCAGCTAAAGTTAGCTCTCTACCTTTTTTCTCCTATGACTTTGGTCCTCAAGACTAAACACACTTTATACAGCATGGGAAGGAGAGAGCAACGTTGAGTTTTAACCTGGGTCTCAGCATTCTGCAAATTTTTCTCTTTTCTTTCCGTTATGAACATGCCAGTTTCCTCCCATCTTCACAAAGGCTCTCTCTTCTTCAAAACCTCCTCTAGATACGGCGACTCTCTTCATATTTATAATTTTTATAAACTTATTACAACAGTATTCTGCACTCCATGTCTCTATCATCTCATCTTCCATTTCTTTCAAAACCACTAGGGTCTGCCTTCTGTTTCCACACTCTGTAGTGGTTGTTCTTTGAAAGTATTACCCTGCTTGCCAAACCTACTGTTTCTTGGGCTCACAGTAGTAGATGACAAAACTGCCCACTCACTTCCGCAATGTAATCCCCTCCCCAGCTCCAAGTTGTCTCTTGCTCATGGTTGGCCCCCAATCTCCTTGCTATTCCTCTCACTCTGCTTCTCTCTGAAATGTTAAATATCCCTCATCTGCAGGGATTATTTTCAGCTCCCACCTTAAACTCTCAATTTAATAGTGACAATAATAGTAGTCAATACTGATTGTTTTTTACACTGTGCGAGGCACTTGACTAAGGACTTTGCATGTGTCATAAGATAGTTACTATGAGTATTCCCATTATGCAAATAAGGAAACCAAGGCTTGGAGAGGTGAGGGAACTTGGCCAGAGTTACATATCCCCTAAGTGATGGAGCTGAGATTTGAATCCAGAAACCTGATTTATGCCCACTATTTCATTTGCCTTCTCTTCCTGGTTACCACATCCGTATGCATGTTTTCAGCTACCAAAAAATGCACTGAAGACCAACAAGTCTATATCTCTTGCCTAATATCTCTGCTGAGCTACAGACCTATATGCTCCCTAACTCCAAGACAGATTCATTTGCATGCACTGCAGACATTTCCCTCCGTGCTTCCTAACCCCAATCTCACCCACCTCGGATAACATGCACAGCAAATGGTACCAATTCAGTTGCTCGATGCCATTCTAGTCTGCTTCATTCTCCACACTCAATCAAGTCTAACACTACAACAGCTCTGGATCCCTGCTGCCAATCCACAACTATTATAGCCTTGTTTCAAGCTACCAACATTTCTGTTTGAACTACTGCAGTTAACTCTTAACCCATCTCTCTTCCTTCAATCTCACCACCTCCCCACAATCCACCCTATTGCCCAGGTCAGTTTCCTAATCCATAAATCTAAAAGTAGTACGCTTTAATAGCTTTCCATTAACCTTGTGATAAAGTACCAAGTCGGGGTTTGTCTAAGAAGGCTACCTGGGATCTTTCCCTGACTACCTGGCCAATGCTTACCTATCCTTAAACACTCACTCAAGCATCACTATGCCCAGAAGAGTTTTCTGCCTTCACAGTTCAAGTGAAATTCAATATCTTTGCACTCCCTCTATGATTCTTTCAATATGCCTTTTTCAGAATGATTACCAAACCAGATTGTACAATAATTCACATTTTTATCTACCTCCCCAGCTAGACTATAAGCTCCCAGAAGGCAGGGATTCTATCAGTGTAGTACTCCATAGTACATAGTAAAAATGCACTAAATATCTATTGAATGAACAAAAGCACAAATAAATGGACAAATAAAGACTATATCATACCATGGCTATCTACCCAGTCCTCTGGGTTTCCCACAAATCTCTAACAAATGTTTTCCAGGTACTTATCATCCAGAAAATGTTGATGTTTCTCTTGACACCATATGATAGTCACAAGCCCAAGTGCCTAGCAGGAAATACACACCTGAAAACATTTTAGCTGAGAAAGACACTGTCACAAAGAGAAGGGGACATGATCACCCATGAGGAAAGATTTTCATGACTGTAGTTACAGTGGTGTGTAGCTACCCAAGATATTAGCCAAGGCAGTCAAATAGCACTTTGCACTTCAAGAATAAATCCAAGAGGATACTAACATGAATAGAATGGAAAGAGATTTCCAACTGTGGCACAGGAATCCACCATCTTCTTAGGAAATTGGAACAAAGATACAATTTTTTTCCCAAATACAAAAATTACATAGGATTGCCAAGGAGTGGGGTGGGGGGCGTATTCAAACATCCCTCATCTTTTTTATTCTATTCAGGTCTTCCTTGGAGAAAAGTCGCAAAACAGAAAGAAAAAAAAAACGAGGGGAGAGGAGTTTTTCATTCTTACGTTCCCTAACTGTATAGTGGCAGAAATTGCTGCTAGCCACAGTGTTATTATATAGGACATAAAGAATAAAGCACTCTGAGGAGTGTCTATTTATAGAGCAAATACTTGGCTACCATTATGCAGTCCCCTGACGACGACAAGGAAATGTGCACGGCCTATTGGAGATAGGGCAGAAGGAGACCTGGGTTCCAGGACTACCTCTGTCCTCATTAGCTTCCCCAGCTAGTTCTGCATATTCCAGTTCCCAGCCTGCAAAAGAAGAAATGAAGCAAATAGTCATTAAGATCCCTTAATGCTCTAATTGTTTAAGGTTCTCCCTCTTGATTCACTCTCACTTGACACAGTGAAGGCTGAAATCCAGCCAGAGGAAGGAAAAGAAATACGTGGATGATCCAAGTAACTGTATCATGGAAGACTCGAATGAGATTAGCCAGGAACGAGGAAAAGGAAGAATAATGCTCTTGCAGAGTTCCATTACCTATTTCCCACTTCCTCCCATTCTAAACTCTTGAACTGACACTAGACAATGCAAACTAAGGAGAACTTTCGTATGTAGGCTGATGAGTAGCTAGACAGCTCATCTTTCAAACACACCAAGTAAAAAGCTAAATTTTATGTGCCTGGGGATGGGTAGGGACCCATTCACAGAGAACAGACAGAAGTTAGAACAGTCAAGTTATACCAGAGTTCTGAGTAAAGAGGTAGGTAAAGTTCACACAGGTGGCCTTCCCTGGTAATGGATTTGAAAATGCCACTAAGTAGCAACTGTACAGCAGTAAAGATGGGACAGGTTTTTAAGGAGGGAAACAATGTTATATACTCTTTTTTTAACCACATATGAAGCCATTTGAAATCAGAACACTATAAGGAACTCACAGGAGCTCCAGACCTGACAGTTGTAGACTTTAAAAAGAGCAAGAAAGCTGTCCTGTTACACTAAGTTCTCACATTCTCAACCCTCTGCACAATGCCTGTGTAAAAATAAACAGCTCGGGAACCTACTAAAAAGGGTGTATCCCTGTACCCACGCCCAGTGCAGATTGTGCTGTTAGTGACACAGTTTTATTGTGTCTTCTTCCATCTTTCTGTGTTTATGATCCTATTCATGCATACATAACGTACTTAGCTTTGTAATTTTTCTCCAAAAACTGTCATCCCTATTTTTAACATAGTCTTTTTTTGTGTATTGAACAATACATGAAAGGTAAAGACACAAAACTACTAAGCCAAATAGTACACTGTCCCTCCTCAGTGGCATTGTTAGACTTGCAGTCACAATGTGTTCTTTTGCATACTCAATAGGTTAAGAAAATATGTCACAAGTTGTTCTTAAAGCTATCTTGTGTGCCTCCAGTCAAGATGACATATTAATCATTTCCTTTTTTCATTCTCCCTTCCAGGTACCACAATGGTTTTTCCTGGGAATTCTGTTATTAGTGTTTATTATTGTTATTGACATTGCTTTGCTTTATGCCCACTTTATTTTGTTGTTGCTAGCATTTCTGTTTGCAGCAGGGAACATAAAAGGTATAACCAGGCTGCATTGTTATTCAATGCTGAGACCTCCTTTTCCTGGTGCCTCCTGGCTTATTCCCTGACCACCTACCTGGGTGAAAACTTGCTGCTGGCTTGTTTCTGCAATGGTACCTTTGGGATTCATGACTTGGGGTCTTTCCCTTTCTTCTTTCCTTCTCATGGTTTCTTGGTCCCAAGAAACCTTTGTTCTGACACTCAATCTACAGGCATCTGCCCATTGCCTGTGGGCTCAGGCACTCCTGCCCAATGCCTTCATACTTCGCTCCTCAACATTTGTCATTTGAATGGGGAAAGCAGAGCACCCACATATACACAAGTATGAATATGAAGCAATGAGATTGACTTCAGAAACCTCATACCAAAATAAAGTCTTATAGCTTTATAGTCATAGTCTATATTTGTCTGTTTATATCCCTATTTATATATGCATATAGAGATACTGTATTTAGATTTTTATTTCTTTCCCCTACAACTGTCATTCTATTTTTAACAGAGTTTTCACTCTTCAAATATGATAGGAAAAGACAGAATTATGCAGGTAAGTTGCTGCTGCCATAGAACAGATGGAAACCAATAGCACAGATTTTAAAAAACTATAATTTAAAAAGTGTAGTTTCTATTAAGACTGTCCTTTGGGGATTGGATTTTAGAAAGTAAGACCAACAGATAGTCAAAAAACATACATTCTAGTCTAACATCTGATACTAAAGACCTGAAAATGAGGGGCACAGAATAGGAAATTTCATTTTTTACACAATGCTTAACTGTGAGGGAATACCCCTCATCTTAAACTGATGCCACTTGAGTATTAAATGCTAGGAGCAGCCCCTAAATGTTTTGATCTGTGCAGGCTGCTCTAACAAAAGTACCATAAGTTGGGTAGCTCCTAAACAAAATTAATTTATTTCTCACAGTTCTAGGAGTTGGGAAGTCCAAGATCAAAATGTTGGCAAACTTGGTGTCTGGTGAGGGCCCACTTTCTGGTTCAAACAAGGCATCTTTTTGCTGTGTCCCCACATGGTGAAAGGGGCAAGGAAGCTTTCTTGGGTTTAATTTAAAAGGGCACTTATCGCATTCACAAAACCTCTGCTCTCATGACCTAATCGCCTCCCAAAAGCTCTACCTCCTAAATTCATCACATCGTTGGTTAGATTTGGATTTTGACAGGACACAAACATTCAGACCACAGACATTTCAAATACACCCAAAATATCCTCACACACATCCAACTGACCCCTAAGGGGACTGGACTACAATCAGTTGGGAAATAATGAGTGATTTCATGATTCCAGTTAAAAAGGCATTTGTGCAGAGTGGCTTAAGATTTTTATTATTTGTGAAACAGGAGAAGCATCAGATTGATGGCATAATGTAATGGTTTCTAAGATATTAATTAACCTTATTTGAAACATTTTTGGGTCTACTTGCTAACGATTTGTGATAGACTATGGGGTAGTTCCCCCAAATCCATTCTCCCTCTCTTCCACAATAACAGGCATTCGTGGAGGCTGGTGGTATAACAAAATGGAAGAAGTCTAGGTCCGTCAGTGATTTTGTATAGCAGAACTGCCCTGAGAGCCTGGACCAGCCAAACTAATACTTCTTATATGAATCATTGTATCTTCAACCTCTTTGTTATAGCAACATAACCTTCACGTTGGTTTAGCCAAGAAATTAGCAATAATACAGAATAATCGTCATCATAATAACAGTGAATTATAATAATAATACAGACATTAATACCTGGAAGCAAGATACTATATAACAAAGCCTAAAATATGTTTCTAAACTGGTTTAAAAATTAGGTGGTGGGCAGTGAAGAAATAGTGCCTGCTAAACTTCTGTACCCCTTCTTATGCCATGCTGAATAATTTGGTAAAATGCTCATCTGTATAACTCAGAAAGTAGACTGCATGTCCAAGGAGCATGTAGCTCTAGAGGAAGTGGTGGGAAACAACCAGAAATATAGTGATTATTGTTCCTTACCATTTTTACTTGATTCATAAGAAAGAGATAAACTCAGGCAAGAATTTGCCCCTTTGAAAGCAGACATAGAAAGAGTTATGAATCTGCTCAGTGAGACACTCCTTGCTTGCAGTAAGAAACATAAATTGCCTGAGAATCCAGAAATCTGAAGCCTTGCAGGATTGGAAACCCAATTGGTTCCACACCCAAGAATAGCAGAACTTAAGTTTATTACCTGGAACTTCTCTCAAACACTTGCCATAAAGACTTCTTGGCATGAGATGCATTCAGTACAGAAATCAGTTAAAGATTATTATCTTCCAACCCAAGCCTAACTAAGGACTTAGGAGATGGACTTGGCAGAAATGTCTATCAGTAAAAGAATCAACAGGCATACGAACTATGTCTAGAAAAAAATCTTTATGTAATATTATCTGTCAATAGAAATGATTGGAAGCAAATAGTTTGAAGGCCTAAATTTTTCAAGAAATTGTGTCACCCAAGAAATCACAAGCCTGCTTCAGGTAGAAGCAGCTGCAAAAACCATATTCAATATCACCTTTCAAGAGACCACCTGACAAGTGGAACTATTATGAAAGATAAAAATGGGATCCACAGACCAAAATGGACAGGTAGCTATCCCAGAAAGCAAAAAAAACGAGTGGCCAGAGGACTAATCACAGATAATATTCTACTACTAAGGTCAGAAGTCTCTGTAATAACTAAGGATTACTAGGCTTCCAATTCTTCCCTTTTCTGACTGGGAGTTTGTAATTTCAGTTATATTGCAGGCTGAAAATTTGTCTGTTGTTTTCCAGTCGCTAGATCATGAAGAACTTCATCTGGACTATTGGGGAGAAAGTACGGGTTACATATTGGTAGTAAAAATGTTACTACAGTGAAGCAAATTAACATTTTCATCATTTCACATAATTACTCACTTTTTTATTGTGGCAAGAGCAGGGGAGATCTACTTTTAGCATGAATCCTATATATAGAACAATGTTATTACCTATAGTCTTCATGTCATACATTAGATCTCTAGACTTGTTCATCCCACATATACTTTGTGTTCTCTGATCTACATCTCCCCATTTCCTCTCTCATTCCCCCCAGCCTGCCCCAGTAACCAATGTTTTGTTCTCCAACTCTATGTATTTAATTTTTCTTTGATCCTGTCATTTGTCATAATGTGGATGCTCTCACATAATTTCACCGCCATCCAGCTAGTAACTACATTTTCCAGCCCCCAGTAGAATATGAATAGAGATACTTTGCACATTTTGAAACTTTGTTAAAAAGAAATCTCTTGCTCTGGACTTCTCCCTTTTTCATGAACTGAAACACAGCCATGTTAGCATCCCTGATCCCAGCTTGCGGTTTGTCAATTAGGACAGGACTCTGATGGTGAATGTAGCAGACCAAGATAAAATATAGTTCTCTCAATAATGTCCTTCATGAAGCATAGCTGTCCCCTATTGCCCTGACCTGGACTGGCTGAAGTGTTACATAAAGAGTAAACTTTATCTTTCTGAAATCATTCTATTTCTGGTTCCTTTTGTCACAACAACTTAGCCTTTGTCATAACTAATAAATCATTCACATTTCTGTCCCTTTGTAGAGACTATGGGATTTTCTTGTCTAAGATAGGACAATTCCCAAAAATAAAGGAAATCAATTTACAGAAGACAAACTAAGAAATTAAATGGGTGAAAAATCAAATAGATCTATTTTACACATTGATGAAGACTAGTGATAGCTATTCTTATAAAGAGTGCAAATTTCTTGTTGTTTTGAAAATTGTTGTTGTGTCTTATTTCATGGGTTCTGTCCACTTCCCTTCAGTTGCTAGAGGAATACAATCTCATTTAACAAAACAATATGTATTTATTGTGTATCTCCTACATTCCAAGCACACAATCTTTTCTTAGATCCGAGACAAGAATGAGAGGCGTTGTACTATTATATTCAATTTCATAGTGGACAAGAGAAGAGAGAGTCTCAGATAGAAGACAAGCCAATAGTGGTGAACGGATGAGAAAAGCAAATCAAGCTCTGAGATCAGCAATCTCCATGGGTTCCAGAAAAGCAAACGTCAACAGCATGCACCGTCATTAAGCACTTCTCCATTTTGTTTTCAACTGTCCTTTCATACTGTTTGCCCTTCCTAAGTCTTCAGAAAGTCAATTAGGCTGAAATCACAGGGAAATAAATTAGAAATTGACTGAAGGCAGGGGTGGATTGGAGTAAATGATAATATATATTTGAAAACTTTATAAAGGCATTCCAATCAGGGTATGAAAAATTTTCTAAAGCTACATTTTAATTTTTACAAGTGAACACTCCAACTTACAGGTGGATAGGGAACAGTGAACACAAAATTGTTTGATCCAGTAGGTTAAGTAGTAGGTAGAAGATAATAGAGAATAAATTGTCAGCAGATGTTGTTGTTGGTTCAGAGCCTGAGACTGCCAAATCAGAATAGGCTGTTGGGATATCATAGAATATAAATGACTTTCTCACTCTGGGTTATTTAATTTTACTGAGTTGAAACTTGCAACTATTTATTATGGTGTGTCCAATGTAGCTGAAAATTCATTAAGATTTTAAAGTGCTTCTTTACGTGAAAAGAAGTCAATGTGGTAGATGCCACAGTACACAGCTAGATTCCCCATGCAAGGACAGAACCAGGGATGTGCTCGAGCTGGCTTTTACTGCCGTGCGAGAGCCACTTGTGAGCATCTCATCATAACTATTACTCAGTGACATCATGACAGCAGCTTGCAATCAGCCATGAGGGGAATATTTATACCAGAGAAAACAGCAAACACTACAGATGAAGGTTATTTTTTTTTCTTTTTCGCAGGGAGCTGGTTTGCCAGCCCACCACCGCTGGGAGTATTGGCAGCTGAAGCTCTCATATGAGTTGGGCCACATTTCCTTCCCAAGAGCATCCTGCATCCAAGATGGGTCTGTGTGGGGTGTAGTAAAGGCCCAGCCCCGAGCTCCAATTCGGAACAACTCTAAAATGCCATGTTAGTCTTTGCCATGACGGCATCTCAGTTCAGCTTCTCACTGTCCTCAATGCTGTTTCCTCCACTCCCTCACCAGTGTCCACCACCACTCGCCAATAAACCTCCCACACACAGATCTCTACTTTGGAGTCAGGTTCTCAAAAAGCCCAACCTGGGACAGAGACATAAGAAGAATAGAAAATTCATCACCCAGAGCTCGAACAGAAAACTAACCATTCCAGAAGATCAACTCTAACACTACTTACTCAGTTTTACACTGTTTAAAATGATTTATAAAAACAGAAGGTGGAACAATGTTGTGGGGTTTTGTGGAAGTTTTTGATGCTGCTGTTGCTGTTCTCTTTTTCCAGAAATTTCTTCTCCTGGGCAATATTTTTAATGTGTCATTAAATGTAAGAAACACCAGAGATATTTGGTTATGAAAAGCTATGTTTTTATCTGCTTAATTTTAGCAATTTTAAGGAGAATTGCTTCAGTGGTTTTATCCTAAATTCAAAAGAAAATTATAAAAAGAGATCAAACATGATCAAAGGAACCAAACAGAAACTGATTTAACTGACCTTTTGGATGTAGATAGCTTTTTTCCCCAATCACTGCTTTCAACCTTGTTTTGCCCAACATGTTAGCAAGTCTCCAGCATCTCAGTTTACTCTCAGTTATAGAACACCCTCCAGTTTGGAATTGCTCTCATTTCCCATTGGAATCTCATCCCTGCCTCAGCTCCATCCCTACCAGGGCCGGGTCTGTGGCTACAGACACTTGAGTGTGCAGAGCAGAGCCAGGCCAGCTCTTTCACTCTTACTAAGCATCTTTGAGTAGGGCGTGAGCAGGAGACTAATTCAGCCCTGCCCCTTTTCAAGGCCTCTCTTCTTTGGGGTTGAGTTGACAGCAGGGAAGCTAGAAAGGGAGAGCAAAGTTCTCTTAACAAATCACTTGTGACGGTAGCTTCCTCCTCATTGGTTGGTAAAGCTTTCCTGCCTAACCTTAAATGGCCATCTCTGCTGCTGGGTGCCAGAAGTCCATGTGCTCACTCTTCCAGGAGTTTTCACAGTTATCAGAAGGCCATGGGGACTCTTCCCACTTCTCAGTTCTCTGAAAAAGCAAGCTAGATCTGGCTCCATCTCTCCCAAACCCCTCAGCTCCTGACTCCCCCATAAAACACAGTAGATGGGATAGAAGCTGATAAATGCCCTGCTGTCCCATAAGGACAGGAAGGAAAATGTCCATGCAGTATGAAACGTAAGCCCAAGGAGCTTCTCTTTCTCTCCTTGGCTCCCCAGTTCTCCTACATATAGTCTGCAATGGGGAGTGGTAGGGGCTGGAGTGAAGGTTGAGTTAACAATCCCTGACGGAGTTTTCTGGCTTCAATTCTCATGGGCTCTTAGAAGTTCTTTCTGTAAACTTGGGGTTACTTAATGGCTCTTTGCTGTAAGCTAAAACTGTTAATCACCTATTCTAAGTCAGCAGGAAAATCTCACTCAGTGTCTCCTCAATTTTTAACTGTCACTCACAACCAATTTCAAAATCTACACAAAAAAATTTCGCCTATTATCAAGTTAGCCTACGTTGTATAGCAAGGCAACACAGACCTCCAGAATTTGATACTTGGATCTCCAAGGTGGTCGTCTCATTGATTAAATGTAAGAGAAAATTGCCACTTTGTCTCTTTTCTTTATATTTGTAGATTCAGAATAGCATTTTGATGATGATCACATAACTAACACCTTATTGGTTTGGTGGAGCTTCCAAATACATGGCTTATGATTATAGCATAAATTGCTTGAAATTTTCTTGTAATTATTGTGTTTCAATTCTTCACATTGAATCCTGCTTTATATAAGGTTCAGCACAGTTTCAGGTTTTATCTCATAAGTAGATGCCATCATTAATTTGTTTTTGTGTTGTTTGAAAATAACCCTCTATCACACATAGTTTGCTTCATACAATTTTCCTAAACAACAACAAATTGATTCCTTAAGGGCATGTCTGTGAGAAGTCTATGAACTTAAAATAAAAAAAGAAGAAGAAGAAAAAGAAAAAAACATTACCAGCTCTGTTGTTAGCAACTACAACCTTGGTCCTCAAAAACATCAACTTAAGAAGAAGGGAAAAAAAAAGCACCACTGCCAATACAGTTTGGGCTCCCTTAATTTCATGCACTGTGGCTTCAACAATTTCTCCATTTCTCATCTTATTTCTATAAAAGTAGCTTCATTTAAAAGCAGGGAAACCACATTTCATGCTCTTCAGTTTCATTAAAGTTATACAAAAGGAGCCTACCAAAAGGAGCCTCTCCTAATTAAACAGCTGTAGCAGATGAAAATATTGAAATGATGAATCTGAAAAGAAGCTGACACTCTATATTCCCCAGAATTTTTTATCATGACATGAAAAAAGGAACTGAAAAATTAAGATCTGAATCCCAGGATGAAGTGTCACATATGTCATTATAAAAAGAAGAAATGATGTGTAACCCACTGACTTCTTAAGGTAGTGCAGGTGATGTGATGCAAGAGAGCCAGAGAACAAAGGAATTTCCTCTGATCCTTCATTAGGGCAGGCTTTTCCTGATTCCCAGACATGAAGCTTGGTGGCATTTTACTTATGTTGGTCTATGATCACAGGCTCATCCTCGTAAACTAACAGCAGCGGCTGGTTGATGCAGATGCCTTGGACTCCCATGAGAGTGCTTTCATCATAATTCAGCCCGAGTTATTGAGTGTGCTGGTTAATGGGCACTTGAGATAAAGTGTTACCAAGAATAAGAGAGAGTAAAACTTAATGTGTTATTCCTCCCCTCCAGGACCTGCAAAATAAGCTTGCTTGATTGACAGACTCCTCTTTCAAAGTGGAAAGAGTAATGACATGCTTCTCAGAGGCTTAGGAATGAGACTGCATTCTAGATGGCTTCTACCTCAACTCTGAAGGCATGCAGAGCGAGGTTTGTAAAGAAAACACCATTCATTCTGATGTTGGTAGCTATTTATTTAAGTGAGTTTCATTTCTAACAGTTCAGATTCTCAACTACTCACCAAGGTTGAATAAGCTTATAAATCTATAAATTTCATAGGAAGTTCTACGTTAATGTACTTGTTGCCTAATTAATCACTGCCCTTTTCTCTGCCTTGTTATTATTTACAGGGTATTCCTAAAATGTGCTTTTTGACCCCCAATCCTATTAAACCCAAGAACTAGTTAGTATTTCATCAGGTATATGTCATTTGGATTTGTTTTTTAAATTCTTTTAACTCTTGAAAACCTTCAAACGTTGACCTCATAATGGCATAAAAGATTGATTCATTTTGCCATCTCTATTCTTCAGATTATTTGAACATTGCTCATGGTTTGTAGTGCCTGACAGAGGGCATTCACATTAAGACCTTATAAACTTATGCTTGCATATGTGTCTATAGTATCTGTAAATAGATTAGAGAGAGAAACATGTATATGTATGTATGTATACATTAATATAATGACAATTTTTTGACACATGGCAATAAAATGTTTTATTCTAACAAAATGAGTACATAACAACAATTTTCCAAAGGTTCAAAGTAAAACTGAGAGGACAAAGTATTGGATGAGTAAGCCACAGTCCTGAATATTGGTGCATGAGTGAGTTCTGGACTGTATGACTTAGACACACACTCCGCCACATGAAAACAAAGGAGGAATGAAATATGGCTGATGCTTACTGGAAGTTTACATTTGCTTACTTATCAGTAAGCAAAATTCTGCTTTTTCATATTTTAGAAACAGCTTTTAAGGAAGTACTATTTTCCACATTTTACAGGTAAAAAGCTGAGGCTTAAAGAAACCAAGTCAGTCAACCCAAAAGAGAGCAATTATATAGTTTATCATTTAAATTAGGACACTTTTGAGAGTGAAAGGAGACACTAACTGGACAGGGTGCTAGGACAGTAAGTATAAAAAGGGCCTGTCCTGAGCAAATGAGAATATATGTTATCCCACCCAAAAATGTTGTTCAGCTAAGATTCAAACCTCAGCAGATTGGCTCTGGAGCATGGAACCTTAAACACTAAGCTATACTTAGCAGTTACTTCCTTTCTCAAGTAACAACAACAACAAAAAGGAATAAAAGCACTGTGTTGTACTGTGTGCAAGTAGTCAAATACAGATCAAAGAAGAAGGTTGCCCTGACACATGCAAACAACTAATTAACTGGGACTAGTATCTTGCTGAGACAGTGGGGTTCTAAAGTCAGCAAGTAATGTGAAAATTGAGTACAGTCAAACTGTACTTTAAAAGCTTCGCAAGGACCAACACCATAAGAAACACCAGGAGAACTGATTCCAACTGTGGAAACAACAGATTTCTACTTACCATCTCTTGCTCTTTCTTTCTTTCTCATTCTCTCTCTCTTCTGAAGATATGCAGTTGGATTATGGTGAGTTTAAATGAGCACAGCATGCAATATCATTGCTTAGCTCCAAGTAGAATAAAATTGGTGCTCTGGAAGGATCAAGGAAAAATGACAAAGAAAAACCAATAGGAAAATAGATTAGAAGACACTTACATAGAGGAATTGCATTTAAAGTGAAGACATGAAGGATAAAATCATAATAATAGGCAGAGAATAGGAGTTAGGGCAAACCAGTCTGAGATAACAATGTGAGAAAAGATACCAGGCTCTTGAAACTGCCTATGCCTGGAACATCAGATCCACAAAATGTAGTTAAAGAATAAGATTATGAAGAACCTTGAAGGTGAGCTCAATGAGTCTGGTCCTCATTCTCTAATCAGTATTTGGCAACCTTTGGTATAAATCAGATTCACTCAGGAGGTTTTTCTGGTGAAGGCAATTATCCAGCATTATGGAGCCAGCCGTAAAAGGAACAAAAGCTGTAGCACTTAAAAGTTGTTCCTAAAGCCTGAGAACAGATTTGATGTTGGAATGTGGACTTTTGATTTTCATATATGCCCTTTGCTGCTGCAATTGATTTTCTAGGGGATGGAGACAATATCATGTGCATGTTATCCTTTAAAATTAAAAATTATATATATATATACTTAAAAATTATATACATAATCTATCCACTCAGTACCCAGCTTAAGAGTAGCTGTCTAAGATGAAACCTGAGCACCTGGATGTTTAACATGCTCGAAACCCAAGTTTCATTGGCACAGAAGCCAGGAACAACTGCTATTAGCAATGATGAGCTACTCCAAATTTTTGTGTTTCAGTAATTTTTTCCTACAATGCTTATAGTTACATGGCTTAGGTTTAAGTCTGTTATTCTCCATGAGTTGATTTTTATGAGAGGTGACCAGTATGGACCCTGTTTGTCTTCTACATGTGGCTATCCAATTTTCTCCAGTATCATCTATTGAATAAGGATTCTTTTCCCCAGTATATGTTTTTGTCTGCTTTATCAAAGATTAGATGGCTATATGAGGATGGTTTTATATCTAGGTTCTCAGTTCTGTTCCATTGGTGTATGTCTCTGTTCTTGTGCCAATACTAACATGTTTTAGTTACTATAGCCTTGTAGTATAGCTTGAAGTCTGGTAAATTGATGCCTCCCAATTTTTCTTTTTGCTTAAGATTGCTTTTGCTATATGGGGTCTTCTCTAGTTCCATAAAAGCATAGAATTAATTTTTCTATATCTGTGAAAAATGATGTTGATATTTTCCTAGGGATTGCATTGAATCTGTAGATCACTTTGGGTAGTATAGACATTTTAACAATGTTGATTCTGCCGACCTCTGAGCATGGTATGGTTTTCCACCTGTTTATGTCTTCTGCTATTTCCTTCCTCAGTGTTTTGTAGTTCTCCCTGTAGAGGTCTTTTACCTCCTTAGTTAAATATATTACTAGGTATTTTATTTTCTTTGTTTTCTCAATATCCTTTATAAAAGGTATTGAGTCTTTAATTTGGTTCTCAGTTTGACTATTGTTGGTTTATAGTAATGCTACTAATTTCTGTACATTTATTTTGTAACCTGAGACTTTGCTGAATTTGTTTTCAAATCCAGTAGTCTCACAGCAGAATCTTTGGTGTTTTATAGATATAAGATCATATCTTCAGCAACAAGAAATAATTTGACCTCTTCTTCCCCCATTTGGATGCCCTTGATTTCCTTCTCTTGTCTGATTGCTAGGACTCTGGCTAGGACTTCCAGCACTATGTTGAATAGAACTGGTGATAGAGGGCAACCTTTTCTGGTTATAGTTCTAAGCAGAAATGCTTTCAATGCTTTCCCTGTTCAGTATGATGGTGGACTTTAGATATCTAAAGTCCCATCTATGCTCATTTTGTTAAGCTTTCTTATTATAAAAGAGTTCTGAATTTTGTTGAATGCTTTTCCCAACTATTGAGAGGATCATTTGGTCTTTATTTTTATTTCTATTTATGTGTTAAATTACATTTACAGATTTGCATATGTTGAACCATCCCTGTATCTCTGGGATGAAGCCTACTTGGTTGTGATGGATTGTTTTTTTGATAAGCACCTGTATTTTGTTTGCTAGGATTTTGTTGACAATTTTTGCATCTATATTCATAAGGGATATGGGTCTGTAGTTTTCTTTTTTTGTTGTGTCCTTTTCTGGTTTTGGTATCAGGGTGAGAAAATATTGGAAAAACTCTTATAGATATTGGCCTAGGGAAAGAATTTATGAAGAAGAATCCAAAGGCAATCACAGCAACAATAAAAATAAATAAATGGGACCTGATCAAATTAAAAAGCTCTGCATAGCCAAGGAAACTATCTTGAGAGCAAACAGACAACCTACAGAATGGAAGAAAATATTTGCATTCTACACATCCAATAAAAGGCTGACGACTAGAATCTCAAGAAAATCAGCAACAAAAAGTAAAAAAAAACCTCATTAAAAAGTGGGCAAAGCATCAATCCAAGAATGGATTAATAAAATGTGGTATATGTATACCATCGAGTACTATTCAGCTCTAAGAAACAATGGTGATATAGCACATCTTATATTTTCCTGGTTAGAGCTAGAACCCATACTACTAAGTGAAGTATCCCAAGAATGGAAAAACAAGCACCAGATATATTCTCCAGCAAACTGGTATTAACTGAGTAGCACCTAAGTGGACACATAGGTACTACAGTAATAGGGTATTGGGCAGGTGGGAGGGGGGAGGGGGGCGGGTATATACATACATAATGAGTGAGATGTGCACCATCTGGGGGATTGTCATGATGGAGACTCAGACTTTTGGGGGTGGGGGGGAAATGGGCATTTATTGAAACCTTAAAATCTGTACCCCCATAATATGCCGAAAAAAAAAAAAGTGGGCAAAGAACATAAACAGAAACTTTTCAAAAGAAAATAGACCCATGGCCAACAAACATGAAATATGCTCAACATGTCTAATCATCAGGGAAATGTAAATCAAAACCACAGTCAGATATCACTTAACTCCAGTGAGAATGGCCTTAATCAAAAAGTCCCAAAACAATAAATGTTTGCATGGGTGTGGAGAGATAAGAACACTCCTACACTGCCCGTGGTACTGCAAACTAGTATAACCTCTGTGGAAAGCAATGTGGAGATACTTCTCAAAGAGATACAAGTAGAACTACCATTTGATGCAACAATCCCATTACTGGGCATCTACCCAAAGGAAAAAAAGACATTCTCTAAAAAAGATATCTGTACTTGAATGTTTATAGCAGCACAATTCGCAATTGCAATGATGTGGAAACAACCCAAGTGCCCACTAATACATGAGTGGATTAATAAAATGTGTTATATGTATAACATGGAGTTCTACTCAGCCACAAAAAACAATGGTGATCTAGCACCTCTTATATTATCCTGGATAGAGCTGGAGCTCATTCTACTAAGTGAAGTATCACAAGAATAGAAAAACAAGTACTATATGTACTCACTATCTAATTGGTATTCACTGGTCAACACTTATATGCACATCTAGTAGTAATAGTCACTGGGTGTCAGGCAAGTGGGAGGGCGGGGAGGGGATGGGTATATTCACACCTAATGGGTGTGGTGCCCACCATCTAGGGGATGGACATGCTTGAAGCTCTGACTTGGGTGGGGCAAAGGCAATATATGTAACTTAAACATTTGTACCCTTGTAATATGCTGAAATAAAAAATAATAATTTTATTATTATTAAAAGATAATAATTTTTCCTTATAATTTTCTGTGAGGAAAAGAAAGCTGAGGGCTGGAGAATGTTTAGAAAAAAGTCTGTAATAGCTTAAGGAACAGTGGCATGAGGGCAAAAGGGGAAATCTCTGATTTTTAATGTCAAGTGAAAAGCAAAGATTATCAAAAGTAATTCCTAAATACAGACTGGCCAACATTTGATGATATTCTCCATTGCATAAGCTCACTGGAATAGCTTCACATAAAGTCTAAATAACAAAAGAAACTGCTAAAATAAAATTTGTACAAGCAAGAGAGCTGAAAAATTCTACCAGCAGGAGAGCATGTTGCTATACTCTGATACATATGTTTTAATAGTCATTACATCTGACTTCAAACCTAGCTTTGACAGTTATTTATTGTCTAATCTTGGATAAGATACTGAACTTCTCTAAGTTTGAGACCCTCATCTGGAAAATGAGAGTTATACCTGTTGTTAATACCAGGAACCTCTTTTTCAGTTCCCATACTCTTAAGAGTCCCAGGATAATGGAAAGATAGGCAGAAGCCAATCTGACTCAGAATCTTAGACAATTTTATCATCCTAAATGCTGACTAGACATCATGGAAGCTGTGCATGGGCAGCTCCCACCTGGCTCAAACAATGGACAATCCAACCTAGACATAAGAAGGGATTCACATGAAAACCAATGCTTTGTACCTACCTCAAGATCAAGCATTCGGCTCCATATGTGTCAATGAGAGCAATCTTCTCATAGCCAGTAAAATATTTCAACCTCATCTGCGATGTTTCCTTCCAATGAGATTTTTTTTCTGCCTTCAGCCAGCTTCCCACCCATATGTGAACCCCTATGCAAATGCTCTTTTTTCTCACTGTTTTCACATTCTCCCTTTTAATGAAAGCAAGTTCAGTGTCCTGGGTATACCTATATCCATCTTAGTCCATGGGAAAGTGCTTCTTCTCTTTCTTAATAGCACAGCAATTCAGAGCTAGCCTACCTTCCAAGGCTGAGACCCACTCAAGATTTTCTTTTTGCTATATCATTCTTATGACTCCCAAAGACACCTACCTTACAAAAATCATAGTAAAGATCAAAGAGAAAATGTATGCAAAGCACCTAGAACATAGTAGGCACTAAACAAAAGCCATCTATTAGTTTTAGGTTCAAATTCTAGCACCACTTACAAACTGTAGAGCAAGCTTCTTTGTCTGTTTGGCTCTAATTTCTTTGTAACCTACACAAGCAATAACTACCTTGAAGAGTTGCTGTGAGCATTAAGTAATAAAATAGGTTAGCATATACAAGCAAGCATGTCACTCACTTGCAATGGGACTCTATCAACATTCATTTCCTTCTTTCTATTTCTACCCCTCCAAAAAAGCATAATGCCATGGAATTCTGGAAGAAGTCAAAAAGGAAATGAAAAATTGGTTCCTGGAACAACTGGTTCCAGGGTAGGCTCTCTGGTCAAACTGTCTGAGTTCAAACCACAGTTCTAGCTTTCTGTAACTCTGGACAACTTTGGCAACTTCTCTGTGCTTTAATTTCCTCATGTGTCAAAGGGCTTAATGATAGTATCTACCTTACACAGGTAGTGGTAGGATTAAACCAGATGATATATACATAAAGTGCTTAATATAGGACCCAGTATTTAATCAGTACTTAATCAATATTACCTAGTATTGTTACTTGATAATTTTCCTTTAGACCTTAGACCATGGCAAAAAGAATCAGTGCTGTGCATGGTGTCTAGAGAGGAAAGGTTATCTGTGCTCTTCTCAATTGTTGTGGGTGAAATCATTATCAGCTGTGGCATTCTTGGGTTCATCTATGTTCACAGCTGAAGTGCAAGTCACCCTCTGTATTAAGTCCATAGGGCTGCCATCAACAAAGTATTAATACCACAAACACGGATGGCTGAAAACAACAAAAATTTATTCTCTCACAATTCTGAGGGCAAGAAGTCCAAAATCAAGGTGTCAGCAAGGCCACGATCTCTCTGAAGGATCTAGGGAGGAGGTGTCTGGTTCTCCCATGAGTGCTGGTGATCTTTAGCATGGCTTGACTTGGAGACGCATCACTCCAGCCTGTGCTTTCACATGGCGTCCCCCCTGCATATTCACAGGACTGTCTGTCTTCTCCCTGGTGTCTTCTCCCTGGGTGTCGCTGCCAGTGAGGGTCTCCTCTCCTGTTCTCACACCACCACCAGTCGTATGAATTAAACCCTACTTTAATGACCACGTCCTAACTTGATTCCATCTACAAAGACCCTATTTCCAAATAAAGTCACATTTTGAGTACTGAGGGAGGGTCAGGACTTCAACGTATCTTTTGTGAGGACTTAACTCAAACCATAACATTCCCCTAATATACATTTTGACACAAATCTTATAACTCTTAACAAAATTTTTTTTCAATAACCTCCCCTGAAGACCATATAAAAATAAAAACCAAATAGTTCTGTTACCATGAAAAGGACACTTAGTGGCATTGACTTTGAAAGTCTATTATAATCCCCCAAGCTGCTTTTGGCTGTTAAAAGAGAAAAACGGTTTGAAGAAGTTTTTATATTTCAAAAATAATAACTTTAAGAAAAAATTACTGGTAAATAACTGCTTACATACTGCCTCAAGAAAATAACAGTTTCAAAAACTTGATATGGAGAACACAACCTGAACTCTGTGTGCGTGCGTGCACCGACACCCTCACTCAAGCACACACACCCTCACTCAAACATGCACATGCACATATATGCACATACATTTTTTTGCCTCCATGTCTCTGTAAAAAAATGGAAATGGTCTGAAATCAAGCAAAACAGATGGCTGAGTGGGCCTTGTGAATTGCCTATATCTCAAGGAAGTGAAGAAGTCATTGCAGCATTTTTAAAGAAGAAAATGTGTAAGTTTTGGTTTTTTAAGAGTTTATAAACTTTGTCCTGTCTACTGCTATGCAGCTTAAAATATGCACTTTTGAGATTATTAAAGGCTTGGACCCCAAGGAAGACTTAAAATCTAAATGAAATAGTGCCAGAGCTTCTGTTTAAGATACTCTTCCTTATAAACCAGAAATGTGCTGGTGCTCTAACATAATTGGATACAGATGTGCCTTGCATTGCTCTCTAGTTATGTTTCTGAAAGAATTTTATAAAAGTTGAAGAAAAATCATTTTGTACTCACCAGGAATGCTCACTGCTCTTAAAGGAATTTTGTGTTTAAGCCTTTCATAAAGCAATGAATCCTTTGTGAACATTTCTATTGTATAAATGTAAATAATTGTTCTTTGCATGGAGACCTGCGCAGTGTGTGTCAGAGGATGCACCATATGGGTAGCACATTAACACCACCGGCCTCGTCTCCCTCACCTCACCAGCCCCCGCACCTCCTCACCTCCCACCCCCCATCCTACACACAAACACCAGATGAATCTTCCCAACACAATATTTTACGATGATTTCTGGCCAGCTTGAGGGCCCTTTGCAAGCTTACTCCCAAGTCTGTAAGAGATTTGAATACACTTGGTCAGTCAGCTTGACCTTTTTTGTCTTAGATCTTTTCTGCATGGAATGTTGGCATCCCTGTCAATTGCCATCTTTGTCCCTCGAGTCCTTCCTGGTCTAGCTCACACCTTCTCCTTGAGGTTTTGACACTCACTACTTACCCCACACCTTACTCAACACAATAATTTTTCCATTCCGTGAACACCTATGGTATTTACTATCTCTCATTTGAATTCTCTTAAATTCTTCCTCATAGAATAGTTACCGTTACACAAGTCCTAACTACCCAGTTTGAGGATTTTTCTGAGTGTAGTAATTTTTAGTCTTTCATTGTGCTAACCCAGTGCCTGAAATAAAGCCTATACTTGCCGTTATCTGAGGATGGGTTTAAAGTACACACCCTCTATGCACAGCAAGGCACTGGATGTCACAGGAAATAGGAATAAGACCCAGCCTTGACCTCAAAGATACAAGGGCTGTCTGGAAAGTATCCAGCCATTGTTAATATAACAAGAACGGTTTGCATGACATCAGGTAACCTGGCAGCTAAGAATGCACATGCATGAACTATGACGCCTGCACTGTACCAGTGGTTGGGTGAGCAGGTGTACTGCGTGGCCAGTGCATTCAAAATGACTGAGCCAGTAGAGCAACAAATCTGCATCAAATTTTGCATTAAGCTTGAACATTTCTCCACAGAAACTATTTGGATGAATCAGAAGTCTTTCAGGGATGATGCGAAGAGTGAAGCACTAATAATAGCATGGCACAAATTACTTCAAAGATGGTCAGGAATCTGTTGAAAGTGCTCCGTGTTCTGGAAGGTGTGCAACAAGCAGAACGTCTAGAATGTTGAACGTATATGGGTTAGGTTGAGAGATGTTGAGAGAAATGTGTGAGGTCTCAAGGTGCCTACTTTGTAGGGGACTAAGGCATCAGGGTCCTATGTACCATGTTTCTTATATCTTATAACTTCTTCAATAAATGTTTCTATCTTACATATTACATGGCTGGATACTTTCTGGACAGACCTCTTAATCTTCTAGGGAGAAGAGGAAGATGCAAATGAATACAAAAGGCAGACTATGACAAGGACAGTGAGGAGGATATAAATCATGGGAGGGGCAGGAGACTAGATAGTTTGTAGCACTAAGGACCAAAAATGGCTTCATGGAAAATGTGGCTTTTGGCACGGACCTTGAGAAGCAATTGGAATTTCAACAGGCAACAAATGAAGCCATTCGAGAAGCAGAGAGCAGACCAAGTGTGGGATCCCTAGGTGAATAACCCCATTTTGGTGGGGCCTGACCTATGAGCAGTACTAAACTGAAGGTGATAACCTAAGGTTGGTTAGCATAGGCAATGTTTTAAGGATCTTCAAGCCGTATTGAGAATGTAGAAAGAGGTGAATCACAATCCTCTATGTTCTCCACTTTGCAAACTAGCAGGGATCAGGAAGAGATTTCTGTTTTGATTGGTAACACTGGGTTGTTAACACTGGAATTACACTGTGCCTGAAATCCTAAATTAATTGAAAAGCAAAGCCGGCATTAACTAAACTCAGGAGCTTGCACTGTTATTTCTCAAAACCATAAATCAGAACAAATCAGCAGAGAGGTGAGTGGGCTTCCTACCAAGAATTAGTGAATTTCACCTGAATTTTTCCCTCTCCGGGAAAAAAAAAAAAAAAAAGGATAAGCTTTCAGTTACCTACATTTGCCAAGAGGACAGATTAGTTGTAACTGTGTATTTGCTCAGGTTTTCATGTATAACCTGCATGTAGTTAAACAAGTGATACTCTCCTATCATTATAATGATGACTCATTTCTAGAAGGAGGTCTTAACACACGAGATTGAAAGAAAATTCTTCTCCCCAAAGACAAACATTTAGCCTCCATTCCATATTTTGTTTTACAAATAACAAATTATTATATTCGTCATAGTTTAAATACACTTAGAGAAGAAAGAAGATAAAAGGATTTAAATAAATCTGACTTTTTGTGTAAACTTTTAATCACATAAAGAAGAAAAGAGAAACAGTAGATGCTAATAGTAAGTACCCAAATTTTTCTCAAACTAGTTATATGCATCTCAAACTAGATAGATATTTATATTTTTAGAAAGTATTTAGAAATTCACATATTAAAAATGGAAAATCGTCTTTTGGGTCATAGTATCCATTTTCTGCTGGTTAAGAGTAGCTCTTCTCAGCATGTTTTCCACACTTTGTTCAGTCTGATTCCAAGTGTGTTCTCTAGTACCCAGGAAACGTTTAGTTCCTTCCGATATTTGTTGCTCTTCTGAATTTTTAAAAAATATTCAACCTAAACCTTTCTTTTCTCTTACCCTATTTCTGAATATATGTTCTATGGATGCCAAGTCACAGAGGCCTACATTCTAACTGCTGAGATTTGAAGTTGTTGTTGATTTTTCTTTTTTTTAAATCCATTAGCCACATTCTCTTTCAGCCACTGAGGAACAGATGTTGAGCTTCTAATAAAAAAAAAAAAAAAAGCATGAATCCCATAGGAAAACAGTATTTCTGGTTCTAAAAGCAATATCAGAACAGAGCAAAGTTCCTAATATTTGACTAAATTTTGCTTAGGAAATGAAATCCTATCTTCTGTGTATATTTGCTAATGTTTCGGTATAAAATAAACCAGGAAGGCCTTCTCACTGTTGAAATATGTGTCCTCCCAGCTGCACTGATGAACTGTGCTTCAGATCAGTCCTTGGAGTTTCTCTTCTGTGATTAGTTTACCAAGCCTGTAAGCCTCAGCTTACTACTTACTATATATAGAGTCGGGTGGAATGTAGAAGTGCATAATCGTTCCTAAATCATAAGAAGCATTCTCAGTTCATGCCATACCATAGAAAAATAAAGTTTAAAGTGCAATCAGGGGCTTTGATAGAAAACCTCAGTTCTTTGATTACTTCTGGAAAGGTATATGCATTAATGTCAAATCATCACTTGAAGTAAAAGCCCAGATTTTTTGATAAAAAATAGCTTTCATAGAACATTAAAATCAGATAGACAAGCAGTTAAATTCCTTTGTGCTTTATAACTCTGGCCCCCTGGTGTGTCTTCTGATGAATACGGGAATAATTGAGAACCACACTTTGAAATTGACTAGAAATTGCCTAGAATTGTGGATATTAGATCATTTCACAACAGTGGGATCTAGGCTTGTATCAGGGGTCCAAAAATCCACTTTTCAATCCCTTATTAGCTGATCTATGTTGTCTTCCTTTGCACTAACCCTGACACCTAACATAGTATCTTGCTAATGCTTAATAAATATGTTAATTATTTAATAAATATTAGATATATCACTACAGACAAGTTATATGATCCATTTCTACACCTTTGTTTGTGCAGATTAATTTCATACTCTTTAACACAACTTCATTGCTTAAAAATAGCAATTATGGCTAACACGTTACATGCCAAGCCTTATTCTAAATGCATTAGCATATCGACTCATTTAATCCTCACAACAGTGCTATGACTATTGTATAATTGTTATCCCTATTCTACAGATAAAAAACTGAGGAATAGAGAGGCTGACTTCCCCAAGGTTACACAGAGAGCAAGTTGCAGGGCCAGGATTCAAACCCAGGCATTCTACTTCCAATGCCCATTTCCTTAAAGCCCTATTCACCTTTTCACCAACTCTCCTGTCCCTTCTAAACCTCCCTCCCCTCCTAACAGTGGTTCTCAAACCTAAGTCTGCTTCAGAATAGCCTGGAGAGTTTCTTAAAACATTGACTTACTGAGTCCCATTTCCAAGTTTCTGGTTCAGAAGACCCTGGATGAGGCCTGAGATTGTGCATTTCTAACAAACTCACAAGTGCTGCTGCTACTGACCTGGGAACTCACTGACAACCACTGTTCTGTAGAAT
This sequence comes from Microcebus murinus, assembly GCF_040939455.1. Lineage (NCBI taxonomy): Eukaryota > Metazoa > Chordata > Mammalia > Primates > Cheirogaleidae > Microcebus > Microcebus murinus. The sequence continues at coordinate 53,871,788 of NC_134118.1, forward strand.
CACTGTCTGAAGAATATGCTACTAATCTGGGGCTTGGGAAATAGTATCCATAAAGGTAAAGCCTACGCATTACTATCAAAGAAACCCAATAATTTGGCAACTTAAAGAACAATGTACATTTATTTCTTGCACAGCTACCTAGGACAACTCACATCAGGACTGTCATTCAGAATAATGAATTCTCCCAATTTGTTGCTCCTCTATCCCCTAGGATGTTATTTTCTACATGGCCAAAGCTGGAACTCTGTCACATGCAGGTTCCATCGGTAGGAATTGGAAGGTATATCCAATAAATTAAGGTCCAAATCCAGAAATGACATGTGTCATTTCTATTCGCATTCCATTTGCAAGAACTAAGCCATCTGACCACAGTAACTACAGGAGAAATTTTGAAATACTCCATTATACTTTAAAATGAAACATGGAGAAAATAAATCTGGCAGTCAATGTGCAATCCCTGCTACAAATATACCACCTTATATTTCTACTTTGTCCCTTCTCTACACATGGCCTGCATCTTAGCTGCACGGGACATTACATATCCATTATGTCACATGCTCTTGTTGGGTCTACGGCAGTTGAGCTTTTCACACAGGAGGGACTCAACAAATATGATTAATCAAATTACCCAAGGTAATGTCTTTAACTTACCTATAATTATTTAATTTACAAAAGTATACTAATGAGATCTGTCTCATCAATCTTAAAGACATACTATATAAAATACCATTATGGAATAATAAAAAAATTATTTTTATGAGCTCTTGGATTATGACAGGCTGTTCACTAAGCATTTTATGTAAATTATTCATTTAATCATCACTCAAACTCTAAGGATAGATATATTTTATCTCCATTTTTCAGGTAAGGAAAGAAAACTATTATATAAATAGATTAAGCCACTGCTCCTAATCACAGAGTTATTAACTGGAAGAACTGAGTTTTGGGCACACACAGTGTGGCTCCAAGTCTTTGCTTTTCACTACTACTGAATCTTCAAAAATAGATACATGAAATAATTTTATTTTCTTTTTTTTTTATTTTATTTCAGAATATTACAGGGGCACAAACTTTTTGGTTCCATAAATTGCTTTTGTACCATTTACTACTCAATTATTTAATGTATGGACTGAGCCACCTTTCAAGTATTAGAAAGTTATTCACAGCATTAATATTTAGCTTGATGATGCTCAAACGGAAAGTATTCAGCCAATGCAGGAGTGATCGCGCCGACCCAGGAAACTTGCAGCTAGTAAAGAAAGGCCGTGAAGGCACATCCTGTGGGCAAGATCTCAATGCTCCTTATCTCTATATCCAAGCGTATTATGAAAAAGTCACCAACATCCAACATTCACCTAAACCACAGATGCTTTTCGGCACACGTTCTTCAGTTCAGATTGTTTTCTTTTAATGATTGGTACTCTACAGCCTTGCCTCCAATGCTGGGACACACAGCTCACAGGAAATTATTTTCACACCATTTAATAAAAATGGCCTTGGATGGGCACCAAGATGGGCCTTCCTCCAAATTCCTCAGGGTGACAAATAGCACAATCTCGTTCCAATATCGCTTATGTGCTCTAAGAGAGGTTTACAAAACCTTCTTACAATTACAACTCAGACCGTGTCCACATTTTCGTCTCTGGTCTCTCAAGTCATCCGGTGCTCTCAAAAGAAAAGAAGAAAGCATTTCTTCTTCTGGAAAGAAAATATCGTCCATGATGCAATATAAATTCTGCAATTTCTCTGAATTTTAATATCTGACCTGTAGCAGAGACTATTAAGTGTTCTCCAATATCCACCCTCTTCCTCTTCAATGACGGAAACTCTGCAGAGTAGTTGGTCACACGATGACACAAAATAAAGAATGCGTTGAAGCCAAGTGTGGCGCTGCGTGACTAAGTTCCAGCCAATGGAATACAGGCAGAAACAATTGTTGAGATGTTGGGGGAGTCCCCTTAGAGTGAGGGAACGTGTCTTCTTACGTCTATTTTCTTCTCACTGGTGCCTGTGGTGAGGACACCAGGTGGAACCCCAGCTGCCGTCTCAGAGAAACAGACACGAGTGCGTGTGCAAGACGGCAAAGGAGCCGGGATGGACCTGGCTCCCCCGTGACACCAGCACTGGGGGACCAGCCCAGGGCCGCATGCATTCCTGCTTCTTTCTGGTTAAACCCACTGTATTTTGGGGTTTTCGTCCCTGGCAATGGAACCTAATCCCAACCAACACCTGGCCACTTAAGTACAAGTCACAAATGGATTAGGAAAACTATTAAAGAAAACATTTATATATTTTCAAAGCAACAGTTTAAAACTGATATCTTATGTTGAAACTGAATATACTTTCTCTTTCTTGGTTGCCCTTTCCTTGAGCTGTAAGAGGGAGAGAAAAAGTGAAATATTCAGCTCTCATGGAGGGAAACGTGAGAGTTTAAAATCACTTAATGTATGAAAAAGCTGTTGCTAGGTGACTGTTGTCTGAAAGCTTGCTGAGGTGTGTTGGCACCTACAGAAAAATGCAAGTAGGAGTAATGTTTTGTAAGTTTATCCCTTAATGAAGATGCGGCAGTATTTTTAAATGGCGAACACTGGGTAAACAAGCAAGGAAAAAAAAGCATTTTCTCACATAAGAGAAAACAACTTTCCTTTGCAAGCAGCCACGTTCTCCAGGGGAAGGAGAGGGTGCTGGCACATGCCCGGGAGGGGCAGGCCCCTCGTTGCCCCCCGTTCCAGCAGCGCAGCGCTGTCTCTGGAACTCCAGGAGCAGCTGCCACAAAACTCAATTTTAGCTCGTGACACCTGACAGAGAGTGAGTCGCTTGGGAAGACGGGGGCCAGGTGCTGATGGCCCTTGACAAGGGGAGGCCCAGGCTGATTCTGGTGACAATCTTGTGTCACATGCAGTGAATGTGCTGATGTGGGAGCTCAGGGGAAGGGGAGGACAAGACACAGAAATTCTTCACAACAGCAAAGAGAGAAAGAGAACGGTCAGAGCAGGAACCGGTCAAGAGCACAGTAAGTACCGCCCTCAGATCAGCCACTGCTCTCTTGGCGGAGTTTCTGATGATGGTAGAAAAATTACTTCTCCCCACTCATCCTCCTCTACCAGAACTTCCTGACGACCCTTACCAGCTCTGACTTTTAAACTTCTCTCCCAAAATGCAGCTAAAATCTTCAACTGAATACAAAGGGAGATATTTACCATTATTGATAGTTTTGAGCAGTGGTCCCCAACCTTTCTGACACCAGGACCAGTTGCCTGGAAGACAAGTTTTCCACAGATGGAGGATGGGGGGGAGGTGGAGCTCAGGCAGTGATGCGAGCGATGGGGAGCCGCTGTAAACACGGATGGAGTTTCGCTCGCTCACCTGCCGCTCACCTGCCACTCACCTCCTACTATGCAGCCCGGCTCCTAACAGGCCACGGTCCGGTACCAGTCGTCAACCTGGGAATTGGGCAGTGCAGGTTTAGACAGCTGAGAATAAAGTGAGTTGGTCCTACTAGAAATGAAAAGAAGTGGTGGAGAAGTTGAAAGGCCAAGGCCCAGTGAAGCAAAAGATTCTAAGGGAGATATCAGAACTAGAGAACCAGACTCTGACCTGTGCACACCTGGGTTCATCCTCTCCTTTGCTTTTTTATTAATTTCAATTATTCAGTTGCTGGTTTTGACCTGTGGACATTTGGATGACACCTATATAGAAACATTTCTAATGATGAAACATCATAGTGTGAATCAACCCTTCTGCTAGCTCATCATTTAACCGAAGCCTCAAACTTGACTCTGACCCACATAGGTGACAGGAACATCTTACCGTGTCCCTCCCTATAGGGTTTGAAATGCACACAGAGTCAAAGCAGGGAGACACTGCCCACTGGGTGATGCAGGTCCCTTCCCGGGTTTGTAATGTTTCAGGCCGCAACGTGGGAGGAGAACAAAGTGCAAGCGCCCAGTGGTATTTCCAGCAAAGCTACTGTTGCCTCCCACTAGGCACAAGTATTTGCAGGATTGTAATTATTATTATTTCCTTTTTTAAAAGACCAGTTCAAAAATCCCGAATAATAATTTACCTCACAAGAATTTGCTCATTATGTAGTTATTCCATCCCTCTGCTCTTTCAAAACCTTATTTTTGTAGCTAGGCATGCAATAATCTCCCAGCGTTTCTGGAGCAGGCCTTTTTCTAATCGTGCGATTGCAAACAGAAACTCCTTATTCGAGAAGGAAAAGGTTATTAAACCAAGTGAAGGTCTTTGTATATTAAAATAGATGTAAAAAGATAGAAATGAACTGTGCCTGCAATCTCAGCTGTGAGGCATGAGGCAAGAGGTGTGAGCGATGGGCAGCTCTGATCCGGCCTGTCCAAGGGGCGCATTGCCAGCAGGAAATTTAAAAGTCAATTTGTTAATAATATCATTTGCTATGTGTTTGGTGATTTTTTTTAATATCTGCTCATTGTTTTTTCGTGTCCAGGCTTGTTTTCCAAATAGAATTCAAGTAAGTTATTAAAACCTCGAGCTGTTATATTCCGAGATGTTCATCTAGTGAACTATCTAAATACTCAAGCAATAATTTCAAAGTGCCTCTGAGGTCAAAACACGGAGTAGCTTTACAATTGTGCAACCTTATATTACTAAGTCTGGAGCTTAGGTTCACTTAGCACTGTTTAGAGGTTGGAAGTGAGGCTGATTATATTGTAAATGAGAGTTTTATAATGTTTGTCATTCTATCACCTTTCAAAGGAAGTTACTACTCCCTGTTTCATGGCACTCTCCGGAAAATTCTCTTTTATAAAGCATATTCAACCACATTGCAAGCCAGAACTCCTAGTGATTCTCTCCATCAGCCCTCTCCTAATGCCTAAATTCTCCCCAAAGCACCCCAACTGCTATCCTGACTGCAAGACATAGGAATTATAATACCGACCAGTACTTGGAACACTCCAGGAACTTGGGCATCTCCAGGAAATAAAGCAGGAAAGTCATATTAAGCTATCGTATTGGGAGTTATCAAGAAACAAAATGAACTAATTATTATTTCCTTTCTTTTCCCAGTGATTTGCAATTCCTGGGTGACACCCGAATATTACCAAAAGGTTTCAAGGCAACCCTTTAGAAAGTGACCTTTTGCTTTCCCCATTTCATTTGCCCTAAGTGTTAATTGACTTTGAAAAAGCAGTATATTATCTTTTCAGAAAAAAAAACGACAGACCTGATTTGTGAACACCAACATCCTACAGCATCAAAGCATTGTTTAAATCATCACACAGCAGAGATGAGAACAACCATCTAAGAGAGCGAGAGATTTAAAAAAAGCAGCATTAGAATGAAAGAGCGCTGCTGCCATCTAGTGGCAGATGTGATAGTAGCCAGGGATCAACTTAACTCAAAAAGCAGGGAAATGATTTTTATCATCCTTCTTTGCCAGTAATTTTCTTATTCCTTTGCTGTGCAAAGGTCACCTTTACTCATACTTTGTTCTAACAAAAGCATGGACTTTGAGGGGCAAATAAGTTTGGGAGTTCATGAAAAATAGTTCTCTCCTAGCAAAATGCTTGCCTGAATTACTGACAGGTAGGTAAGAGCTGGTGTGAATACCTGCATAATTGCATAAAAATGACTTTGCTTTGATACATACAGAATCACATGTGAGTTTTCCTTAGACATCTGGACCCAAAACCACTGTACCTATGTACTTCTGGACCTTTATGGCTTTGCTCCCCTTATAGGATGATTTGTCTTACAGCATAAAAAAATGTTTCTTTTTTTAAAAATGTTTGCCATGCACTTAAGTGGAACTGTGAAGATGTTTCATACACATTACATTAAAACAACCTAGAAATTTCTGAAAATAAGAACTACAGCTACTTTAAAAAAATAAAACAACAAATTAGGAGACATTATTAGGCTTATACTGCTTACATTGGGTTAAAGGCTAAAAAAAGGGTGTTGATGTTTCCATTGTATTCAGGACAGGTACTGCGAGAAGACAGAAATTATTATGGTATATTATTAATTTCATTGAATATACAATTCTTTAATTTAGAATACAGATGCAATTTAGAAATAGAATGTAGTCCACATGAAACAAAGCTGTATGTCTTAAAAGCATTTTCCCCCTTAGAAGAGAAAGTACTTTCATTCTATTCTGAGCAGTCTTGAGAAAAGGAGTTTCTGTGAATTGTAATAGCAATCACTAAACTTAATACTATTATTTAGCAGTAAATAAAAATGAGATTTGTGACTTTGAGCCAAAAAGCAACATTTTTTCTCACTATGCCCTTGAAATTCCTATTTTAAAAAACTCCAATTTTACTTAATTTTTACCAACACTATCTCGAAAAAACATTGTACCCATCATGTGAGTCTTATCAGTGTCATAATTTAAACTGTGATCTATCCCTTCATCAGACTAAAGAAGGGAAATAGTACCAAATAGTAATTAGTTATCTGGAATGACTGCTTATTTAGGATTCAGAAGACAAGAAGTCTGCCGCTATTAACTGGCTCTTTAATACCAGAGGGTAATACTTCATTTCTATATTTCCTCTTTTAACCAAAAAAGTCAGAACTGAACTAAATAATCTTTGTGATCAATTTTTATTCTAAGAGTCCAAGGTCTTATTTAAATTAATAAAGGGTCATATAATTAAAAATTAGGCACAAGATAAAATATAATGATAAATTAATAAAGGTTAATAAACAAATGAATGAAGTAGATCCTAAGTTTTGCCCAAGATAATCTTAGATTAGAAAATTAATTATAATTAATTACCTTCGTAATATTGGGAAATCTCTATAAATAAAAATTTATGATGTTGATATGGATAAAATTTATCATAACAAATGTTTTATACTGAATATAAAATATTCTCTTTATTTTTGATTCTGTAGTTTTATGATTAGTCCAAATATACATTTCCTTTTATTTACCCATCTTAGATGGATTCATCAGGCTTTCGTGATTTGAGGATTTGGTATCTTTTTTTCAATTCTGGGAAATTTATAGCCATTATTCCTTGAAATATCTTAATTTCCCTATTCTTTGTCATCTTTCCTTCCAGAACTCTGACTTGATATATGCTACACCTTCTTACTTTGTATCCTATGCTCTTAATTTTTCTTTTATATTTCTAATCTCTATCTCTTGGTACTTCATTATGAACAATTTCTTTGGCTGTCTTCAAATTCACTAATTTTCTCTTATGTTGTTTCCAATCTTCTGTTAAACTGTTGGAGTTTTTAATTTGAAAAAATATATTCTCTATTTCTAGAAATTCTAATTTTTTTCCATATGTGCTTGGTCATTTTTTACTCTTTTTTTTCACTTATTTTAAAATACCATATTTATTTCTATAAACACAGTAATTATGCTTATTTTCTGTTCTCTAATACTATCAGTATCTGAGGGCTTTTTGTACCTAATACTACCATCTGCTATTTCTGATTGCTCTTGCTTTCTTATTTTGTTTCTTTGTCTGTTTGGGGATTTGGGCTGCAAGCTCATATTTCCTAGGATATTCATAGGAATTGCTTGGGAACTAGGTTGAAGACAGATTCCTCCAGACAGGGATTTGCATTTGCTTTTTCCACTTTCCTAAAACACACCAATCTCACTTCAAACCCACATGAGGACTGTCATGTAGCTACAAATTCTAAAAAGAGATCTTTTCTCCTTCAAGCTGATAGCAAACTTTGAGATAAGTGTTTCCCTTGCTGTGATGAGGCAGAAAGGCAGGGAGTATAATTTCTAATTTTTATTTCATCTCTACCCTGCAGGTGCATGGCTTTGGAGACCCATGTTTGCATGGAATCTCTTTTTAGAACCACATATTTAACAGGCCGTGTGTTTTTTCTCATACTTTCTATGCCCTGTGAACAAACAAAAACTACATGTCAGTCCACCTGGATGTGGCAAATACTCTCGGAGTGAAAGCTGGCCCATCACTCCACTTATCTGACTGCCTTCTACCTTTCGCATAGCTTTTAGCCTATGAGAAGTTCTTAACTCCTTGCCAGAACATCAGTGATATAACGATGTAGATTTTCAGTTGGTTTTAGCCAGAGGTCTGTCAACGAATCTGGATTGCCTTGCTGTTGAAAACAGAGGTCCATTTTATATTGAATGTAAATATAAATCTATACGTGTATTATGTTCCCTGTGACTAGAGATACTAAAAACTCAGCTTCTTGCTATATGTTACTTAATGATTGGACTACCCTTTCTAAAATAAATTTGATGATGTTATTTTAACACTTTCAAAATCAGCCCCTTGCATGGGGATAAAACCCAGTCCCGCTAACCTGTCTTACAGTGTATTTAGATGTACAGATCCTGTCCACCTCCCTGGCCATCAACACCACTACCATTACCATCATTTGGTCCTATTGAGTTGCACTCCATATTTCTGCTCTATGCACTTTCTTGAACCTTGTTACACGTTCTTTGCTAGAATATGCTTCTCCTGTCATCCTTCAAGTTTCAGCTCATCTCTTGCCTTCTGCAGGAAGCTTTCTGTGAACCCCAAATCCAGGTTGAGTGGCGCCCTTCCTTGATATTCCCAGGTACCTTGATACCTAACTCCCCTATCCCAGCTTTTGTCACACTGTTATACAATTGTCTATTAGTATTTCTGTATCCCGGTATAATACAGGCTTTATAAAAGTGGGTATACCTGTTCTATTCGATTATATACCTGGCCCTGACTACAATTTCTGGCACACAGTAGGTACTCAATTAATATTTTTTATATAAAAATGAAGTATCTCTCAGCTTTTTCTTAATTATAAACAAAAGTATCATTGTGCTTGTATATTTCTAGAGGATTGTGTCTTAAATTATGGAGTAATACAAAGATATGTGGATTTGTATTCACTGAAAGACATTGTTACTTCAGAACCTTATTTTTATCCTGAAAAAGCAATCTCCCAAAAGACTAAATACAAATCTGAAGCTCTGCGGTTGCCAAGAGGACATCGAGTCATAAAAGCTTTGGGGACTTGATTCCTATTGTCTATGAAGAATGATTTAATTTCTTCATTATAATTCCTGCTGCATTGAAAGAAAACAAGGTAAAAGACTCATCAGAAGGTCTTCCTACCTGAAATCTTGGGAGATTTTGGTAATTTGACATTCATTAAAACAACAGCTAAAATGATTAGAGAGAGATAGACCCTAACCTGGCCTGTGTTTAACCAAAGGGAAGAAATGCAGCATGATGTTTCTCTGAGTTGCATAAATATTACCTTTCTTCTTTTTTGCTCTCCTCTGATCCTTCAGTCACTTGTTTCACTTTTGTGTTTCTAATTCATTGCCTTCAGGATTCATGTGAGGTCCTTTTTTTTCATCAGAATTAACCTAAGAATTTGACTTAGCCAACAGTGTACACATGCTGCAAAATTATCTACCAGCTAAATTATTTCTGCCTGACATTGCAGCAGCCGCTGTGATTTTCCTAAATACAGAGGTAATTAGTCATCCAACCATTTGGTTTTGATGAAAACAGAGCAAAGCAGCAGTTCATAGACAGATATAACTCAGTGCAGTGGACATTGTTTTTTACAGCTAATCAAGTGTGTCATATTGTATATATTATAAACCATACTCAAAAAAAAACCCACAACAAACTATATTAAATTTAAAAATCATGAGATCTAGAGCACAGAGTATATACCTAATGTTGAAAATCCACAATATTATCAGTGATGTGTGTGGTCCCTGGAAACTCTTGAATCTTTTACTCTTTAACTCTTTAGAAATATTTATAGAAGGTAGGAGAAAACAATATAAGTAACTTCTGTAAAGTTTCTGTTCATTAACTATGATCTACAAGAGAATTGATTGAGGCCTTGGTTCAGCTTCAGAATTGTTATTATAATACTTCTGTGTCTAAATTAGATGGTCAAACTTTTCCAAGAGCTTAAATCTGGCAATATTTTTATGATAAGTATCTGTGAAATCCCTTTTCTAAGGGAGAAACACAGCTCTTCTTTCTCACTTTTTGATGACAGGCATTAAATCCCTCTCTTTACAGATAATGTCCTCAATGTGTTATTACTGCATTGATAGGTGCACAGCAATCTAATGCATTCACTAGTAGCAATGGGGATTCCAGTTTAAAGACAAAATCAAACAGGTAAACATTAAGTATCTTCCCTGGGATCACCCAGTGGCAAAGATAAATCAGAGAGTTGTCTAGTATCTTAAGTAATCTGTCTCCCATTCCTGAATTTTGTCCAATGATCATACACTGTCCTGTTAAAGCACATTTGAGGGTTTTTTTTTTTTTTCCTTGAGAAGTAATGGGCTATTCTATGGCTACTGCTTTCTCAAAGGTACTTGTACCTGGTTTCAAAAGGATCTCTGATTCTAGACACGAGTGTCTTTAATAGGAAGCCTGCTCTCCTTTGAGAGCAGGACGCTGTGGGAAGACACATTGTGGACCATGAAAAACAAGGCGCTGAAGTGGATAATAACCTGGATAGGATATTGAAGCCAAAGGTATATATTTGTTGAGTGGCAGCAGCACCAAACTGAGGAAAGTGACTGGTGGCATGTCATAAGGATCAGCATTAGTATTGATTTTGGTTACTTTGCTGACCTAAAAGAAGGAAAATACAGTACCATGATGAAATGTGCTGATGACACAAAGTGGAGAAATTCAGTAGATACACAGTAGGAAAACAATAAAACTAGCTACTTGGGTAACTTAGAATTATGCACTACTAAGTGCCTTGTGCCATTCAGTTTTGGAAAAGCCTAAATACATTAAGCTAAGGTTAAATACATAAGAAAAATAAACTTATTCTTCTATTAGTACCAAACCACTTCCCCCTGAAGTTCAATGTGGAGCTATCTTTTACTTTTCCAAATATGCAAGAATAAAACACTCATAGCATCGGATATAATTTCATGGAAAAGGCCAATAAGAGAAGATATTGGTAGTACTGGGAGATATTATGTACACATTCTTGAGAGGAATAAAAGAAACTATAAAGAAGTTTAGGTATTGAGTTGAGCAAGCTGGACGATTAATTTCTTCAGAATGACAAAATTGCTGCCATGGATTCCATTAATATGCAGTGCCGCAGAAAGTATTCCCACTGACAGAAATTGTAATGGAGAAAATTATTTCAGCCTTTATCGAATTTATATTTATAAACAAAGGCTGCAAGCAGGTACAGAAGATTGCAGGTGAGTAGATGACAACCTTGAATGTTCTTATTTTCAGAGTGGGATTCAGATAATTAAACCATAGTTAAAGATGTTGAAAGAAATACAAACTTAACAGGGGCAGGAGGAAAAAGACAGATGATTTTGTGTCACACAGTTCCTGGTACTGTTGTCTAGAGATTGACTGATGGGCAGAGCAGCTTCTGTACATGTCACTTAAAGTCACTCTTGTTTAAAGAGCTGTTTCTTTAGAACTGTCCCATCATCAGAATGTCTTGCAGTCATTCCTAAGGTACTTGGGTATCTAAATTCATACTTTTGGAGGTTTTTGTTTGTTTTTTGTTTAGTTTTAGGAGACAGGGTCTCAGGCTAGAGTACAGTAGCATGATCATAGCTCACTGCAGCCCCAAAATCCTGGGCTCAAGCAATCCTCCCACCTCAGCGTCCTGAGCAGCTGGGACTACAAGCGCACACCACCACACCAGGCTAAGTTTTCAATTTTTTTTAGAGACAAAGTGTCGCTACATTACCCAGGCTGGTCTCAAACTCCTGGGCTCACGGAGTCCTCCTGCCTTGGTCTCCCCAAAGTGCTGGGATTACCGGCATGAGCCACTGCACCCGGCCTACATCCACACATATTCATTAGCCATTAACAGGAAAGTTAAAATCTCTATTAAAATATTTTTATTTACATTTTTGTTCAAGATATTTTGTTCTGCTTAATTGATAACAGCTCTTTAAGAAAAGTATGATTGAATCAGTTTTAATAGGAGCTATTATCTAACGCTTCTTTTAAAGTGTGTGTAGGGGGCCAGCTAAGGAGACCCGATGTGAAGAGTTGAATGAGTGAACAATCGATTGCATAAAAAATAACCCACATCAGAGGAATAAAAGGGAGGGGCAGTTTCACTTCTCTTTCCAGTGTTAGGAGAAATATTTTATTATAATCAGAAAAAAAGCAGACACAGGGTCTTCACCCCTCAGAGCCCCATAGTGTTACTTAGGCATTTCTTATTTTCCTGCTTTTGTGGGGAGGAAGGAAGGAAGGGCAGAAGGGCGGGAGGGAAGCAGACCAGTTCCAAGAGAAGTAAAGAGGTTTGACCTTGACCTGGTAAGAGAAACTTAAAATTTCATCACTGCTTATCTGAAAATGCATATAAATACAAAAATTTGCAAACAATTTCTAAAGTTGGCAGACCTGTCTTCAAAGTCCATTCATAAATCGAACGCTTGCATTGGAATTTATTGTAAAACCATGTTTCTGAATGAAAAATATAACCAAAAGATGATTTTCAAACACATTTTGACGATAGCCTTTGGCATATAGCAGCTGGATATACAGAGACTGGGATACACAATACACAGGGGAAAAATAGAGACGGAAAGCACAAAAAGAGCAGATTATACAATAGGCCACCAAAATGCCTGAAGGACACTCTAGGAGTCTGACCCTGAACGGCACCACATTGGCATGTATCGGTTTCTCATGATACCATTGAGCTCTTCCTTAAAGAGTTAGCCCCAGTCTATTTTCCCTCCACGGCAGGTGGCTTGAGTCATCACTTTGCTGTAAAGAATGTAATCTGCTCTCCAACTGAGAGCAAAGGTGAATTTAGTTGTGCTCTTTCTTCTCTCCTGAATAACATCTCCCTGACTGCTTGCTGTAATGCCAACACTTCTAGCCTCTTCTACCTCCTCGTCCTGTCAGCACCTTGTCAATTTGTTCCGGGGTTGGTTCAGCCAGATGGAGTTCATCCAAAGCACTACATCCATCTAGCAATGTGACATCTGGGACAATGCCATTTCTCAAGGAATCAATTGAGAATTGGCACATCTGAAATTTTCCATGCAAAGCTACGGCCAAGTACCTTTCCCTGATGTAGCCGTGCATCAGGTTAACTCTAGATCTAATCCTGAAGTGAGCAAGTCTGGGTAGTGCTCACTGGCAATAAACTTCTCAGTCCACTGAGGCTAATAAAATAATCAGAGAAGCCTAGAAGTATAAAAGCCCAGCAGAAGGGTTTCTCCATCATATGGATGAGCAACTTTCCCTTGGGAAACGCCTCTCATGGCTCCAATCGCCTCCTAATGCAGAGCAGTCTCCTCTGCAGAGCTCTCCTGGTCTGGCACAATCTGCTTCTGTCCTCCTTAGAAAGCCTTGTGTCTTCCTCTGGGTCCACTCTCAGCCTGGACTTCACCAACTTGTTCCTAGGCAAACCCTGCATTTTTCACTTCTGCTTTCTTTTACTTTGGGCATTTCATTACCACTCATTTTTCTCATTGTCCTACATCAAAAGCCCACCCATCCTTTGAAACCCAATTCCATCTCGCTCTATCAAGAAATCTTTCTTTAAGCTGCCCATCTTCATCCCAGGAGAGGATGACTCTCACAGTCCTGTGAGCAGGCAAGGCACCGGCTGTGGACTCAGACAAATCTGAGTTTGAATCCAGGCTCTGTGCCACTAGGAAATCACTAAACCTCTACAATTCTCAGTTCTTTCAACTGTAAAATTGGGACATACAATGCCTTTTAGGAATATCGTGAGTGTTGTCCAGCGTATGGGCACTACTCAATAAATGTTTACTTCTTTCTTTAAGTTTTATTATGTTCTTTTTGCAGTATTTACCATATTCTATATCATTCTGTGGTTGCTCTTATACATATCTGGGCCCCTCTACTAGATGATATTGCTCAAACATTGAGTTATGCCTGGCCTGCTAAGCTCAATGCCTTTGTCATTTCTTTAGATTATTTTTTCCTCACTGGAAACTAACTTATAAACATCACTTCCAAATTTATAGCTTTTCCCACCTGACTTTCCTTAGGTCAGTTAATACAGTTTTGGTGGCTATCGCTATTGATCTTCTAACAAGTATCACATGAATTGCCTTCTAATGTTCAGTTTCTTTATATTAACTTTCATTGTCCACCTCAATTTATGCACTCATTCACTCATTCATTCATTCATCCGTTCAGCATGCATGTATTGAACAAGGCACGAAACTAGTACACAGGACCTCTCTACTAGCTGGGCCATTAAGCTCATCACATAGCTCCTGTTAAGCTGAGATCATCCTCTAATTTTTTCTTTAAAAAATCAACATAGACAAAAACTGCATTTCATAGCACAGTGGCCAGCAAGAACAAGTTATGTCCTAATTACCTAAAGCTTGCTCTGGAGAATGAAGAATCATTTTTAGTTTCCCTGGACATAGTTTAAAAAAAAAAAACCTTAGTGAATATATTATCTGATTTCTGATTAATTTCCTAAGATTGATTTATCTATATTTATGTAATTATAAGCAGCACTAGGAATAAAAATAAATTGGATAAGGTATTATACTTTTAAATGGCACTATCATAGATATTGTTATCAGTCCTTTTCAATCTAAATCTAAGCCTTCAGCCTATGATAAACTAAGCAGAGTTAAAAGCAAAGAAAATGATTCATTTTGGTGCAGGACCTCCTATCTATTAAATTACTCCCCCCTCACCCCCGAAAAGAGACAGATGTCACCCTGACCAGGCTTTCTACAGAACAAAAGAATTTACAGGTCTGATGGTGCAAATGAAACTTGAAACTATCATAAAAGATGAAAATGCCCTCTCTAGATGAGAAAGCAAATTGAAAATAACATCTAGCAGAAGGGCACGAGAAGAATCATGCTCTCATTATTAGACACTATAAGTCAGAAAGCCTAAAAGCTTCCCTCAACACAGCCCGTCGCTCAGTCTGTACATCTGTGAAATGGAGATAAACAATTCTCCCCTTTCCTCAGAGGAGACGAGGTGGGATTAATAAAACTATGCTGGGAACGTGTTTCAAAATGCGCAGATGAAGTACAACAAAAATAAAGAGTAAAGACTGCTATTCAGAAATGCTCTTTCAAATATTCCTGATACTTGGGCAGACTTCTCTAGATGCTCAAGGCTTTGTCCGCATGTGTAGAATTTTCAAAGGCCTCTATGGCAAAAACAAACAACTCATTGTTTGATCTGGAGAACAGAATGAGACCTCAAACCTTTGCTGACTATCCAGAGTGCTATTTCAGACACTGTACAATATATAAACCAAAAGGGTAAGAGCCTCTGCAAACTAACATCACAGAAACTAGAAGAGAAGGGAAGAAAGCTGTATTAAAATATAGCAGTCATAAATTCTCATTTGATTTTGTATTTCTCCTTGCTGTCCTTGGCAAATCATTTACCTCCTTTCTTTCTCCGCAGTGGGTGGAGAATTGGGCTAAGGTTAGGAGTTCTGAGTTAATGTTCAAATTCAGCCATTTACATAGGGCAGGTCTTAGGGGCTTTAAAGCCTATGCACTTGCATCTTTAAAATACACATATGTGATTCCTACACTACAAGATGTTTAAAGGATGACAAAAAATATTGTAAAGATGCTATAAACTATAAGCAAGAACTCAATGTAAGAGGCTACCAGAAGAAATGTGCCCTACCTACTGACTTCTAATTTCACAAAGACTGCAGAGAAATCTCTGAGTTACCAAAACTGAGCAATAAATGGATTCAGAGTGGACAAAAGGTTGCAGAGAAGACAAAATTCCTGGTCTCAAAAAATGAAGAATGTGGTCAACTTCCCCCAAAAAAGCCTCCATCTGAATACCTGAGAGTCATCAATAGAGCCATAGTTTGTTAGGCAAATGTATTAGATAATCCTGGGAGTGTGTAATCAGAAGAAAAGGATGAAATGACCATCTTGTCCATTCCCTTATGTGGTCAAAGGAAAATACACAGACGTCAGCCCTGGAAACGAGCAGACGAATGACACAGGGAGAGAGTGTGGCAAGGACAGTAGGTCACACAGTCACACTTACTCACACAGATAGAAACACCGTCAGCAGCAGCAGCCACCTCAGACTTAAAGAACAATGATAAATATAGCTAGAGGAATAAATGAAGTTGGAATGCTGAGATGCTACTGGATGATCCCGATATTGTGTGTGTGTTTATAACACACTAATCAAATCATCGAGAACAACTGCTTTTTAAGTCATAAATATTTTTCCGTAGCTGCAGAAACACAATGCAGCTGTGTGCTTATGCGATAAGCCCTCTGTATAGAAAGCAGGCCAAGAAGCCCACAGAGATGGGATGCGGGCACTGATGGTGGAGAAGGGAAGAAAGTGCTTCTGCCTTCACTCCACCATTGGCTCAGCAAGGGCTCAATATGATAAAGTAATCTGTACATGCATAGCACCTTTCTTATAGGGAACACAAAAAGCAATTTCCAGCCATTACCTCATTGCTCTTCATCACACCCCCAAGGAATTGGTAGCAAATATCGTCCAATTTTGCAGGCAGCGAAAGTGAGGTCCTGATTGGCCGGGCATCTTGGTAAAGGTTACAGAGCAAGTCTGTGCTGTTGCCAGGACTAGAACTAGTTCTCCTGCCTCCCCGTGCAATACCTGTTACTTAAACACACTTTAAAATTCATTAAAATGGCAAGGAAATGTGCTCACTGAATAATGTCAAGGAAGGAAAAAAGGAAGGAATACTTCACTTTCAATATAACTCCTAGTTATGTAAAATACGTATGTTATGAAATTGGACTTACAGGCAGCCAATATTATAGCAGTAACATCTGGATTGTGGGATAAATGATGATTTCGGTTTTTTTCTTCATGCCATTCTGTATTTTTCAAGTTTTAATTATGAGCAATCACATTTTTTATGAGAAAAAGAATTCAAAGTGAAAAATTCATTAACAGTGTTTTATAGATCACAAAAAACGTGAAAGTATCTGTCAGTCAAAAACATTTCTAAGAGTTTATGTACTAGATAAGATAGTTGTTAAAGTAAAAGAAAACATTTCTACTATATTCTCTTTTGCTTCCAAACTCACTTACACTGTGCACTCCCTCCCTACTAATCAATACTCCCTTGTCTCTACTAAATTAAGTCCAAACTTCTGAGCCCGACATTTACCTGGGATATGGCCACAAATGAACTTGTCAGCTTACTCTTTGACAGGATACTTAACTACTTTATGCATGTACCAATCTTTAAAAATTATCTCATTTGTTGGGGAAAGGACTCCCTTTTCAATAAATGGTACTGGAAAAAAACTGAATATCCACATGCAAAAGACTCGAACTGTACCTTTACCTTACGTCATATACAAAAGTTAAAATGGATCAAAGATCTAAATGTAAGAACTAAAACTATAAAACTCTTAGAAGATAACACAGAAGAAAAACATCATAACATTGGATTTGGTAATGATCTATTAGTTATGACACTAAAAACACAGACAACAAAAGAAAAAATAAATTATACATCAAAATTAAAAACATTTGTGTATCAAAGAACATTATTAACAGAGTGAAAAGGCAGCCCCCAGAATGGGAGAAAATATTTGCGAATTATATATCTGATATTAAATTAGTGTCAAGAATATATTAAGAACTCCTACAACTCAACAGCAAAATAAATCCAATTAAAAATGGGCAAAGGATTTGAATACACATTTCTCCAAAGAAGATGTACAAATGCCCAAAAAGCACATCGAAAGACCCTCAGCATTGTTAATCATTAGAAAATTGCAAGCTCAAAGCACAATGAGATATCACTTCACTCCCATTGGGATGTTGTTATCAAAAAAATTAAAAACAGAAAATAAGTGTTGGTAAGGATACAGAGTAATTGGAACCCTTGTACATGGCTAGGGGGAATGTAAAATAATGCAGCTGCTATGAAAAATAATATACAGTTCCTCAAAGGTTTAAAAATAGAATTTCTATATGATCCAGCAATTCCATTTCTTGGCATACATCCGAAAGAACTGAAAGCAGAGACTTGAACAGATACATCCATGTTCACAGTAGCATTATTTGCAATAGCCAAAAGTTAGAAGCAACTCAAGTGTTCATTGGTGGATGAATTAACAAACTATGGCATACACATACAATGGAATATTATTCAGTCTTAAAAAGGAAGAAATTCTGGTACATGCTACAACATGGATGAAAGTTGACGACATTATGCTAAGTGAAATAAGCCAATCACAAAAGGTAAAATATTCCATGATTTCACTTACATGCAATACCTAGAAGAGTCAAATTCATAAAGACAGAAACTAGAATGGTGATTGTTAGGGGCTAGGGAAATGTTTAATGTGCACAGAATTTTAGTTTGACAAGATGAAAAATGTTCTGGATGGAGATGTATGATGATGATGCTTGTACAACAATGTGAATGTCCTTAATGTCCTTAAACTGTACACTTAAAAATGGTTCAAATGGTAAATTTTATGCTATGTATACTTTACCAAAATTTATAAAGAAACTCATTGGTTGCTACTTTGTGTATCTTTGCTCCTTTAAACTGAAAAATCCCCACCCTACCTTCAGCTTTGGAAATGTAACCTGATTAAATATTACCTCTTTCTTAATGAAGTCTTTCAATCAGATGTAACATCTCCCTGATCTGAATTCTAATTGTAGTCCAGAATTTAACAAAGTGCATTACAAAGACTTCTTCATATACTATATCATTTGACATTCATGAAAATATTATTAAATCCATTTAAAAATGAAAAATTTGGCTGATGAAAAAGATCTGCAATCTGCCAAAGTCAAACCACTCGTATGTGGCTGAGTATCCAATCTATGGCTTCTAGTTTTAAATGGAGCTGCCCAAAAACTGCTAGATCTAACTTTTCTGCACTAAATATGCACCACCTTGAATTAATAGTTATTTTTTAAGTTTCTTTTGTGTATCTTTTCTAGGCTATAAACTCTTTGAGAACAGGGACCATTTTCATGACACCAGAAATCCCAAGCATATGTTCAGTCAATCTTCACGGAATTAATAAAATAATAATCTATAGGTGATGTATATAATAGCACAATGGACTCTACTAGCCAAACACACATCAATAATCTAAAATTTAAAGATAAAACACCATCGATAGACACTTTATTCCTGATATCAAGCCATGGCAGTTATCCAGATGGATAAGATATCCAACTGTTAATTCATGTAAAACAAATTTGCTCAGAAAAATCAAAACTGGTGGCTGAGTAATACCCAATTACTGCATTTGCCTTAACTCCTCTGCCATTTACTAGCTGGGTTATTTTAGGCAGTCATTCTCAATGTTTTGATAAGGGCTATCACCACATTCTTACTCATTTCTGCAAAATATTTTATTCTGTTTCCCTTTAAGAAAACTAAACAAAAACCTGTATTTTGCATTACTGATTTTCTTAAATAGCAGTATCTGCACTTTAGTGCTTTGTCCATACTTGTCCAGGTCTAGTGGTTCTAATCTAGTACATTCTGTAGCAGATGATCTCTGAATGGGACTTGGAGTACTTCTGACTCTTTACTTTGCTACTTCTCAACATTTATCTGAGGATTAACCGCAAATGTGGAATATTAGCAGTATGCTATGCTTACAGATATTATCATTAGCAGCCTGTAGACATATATATTTAATATTCAATTATTTTACTAGTCTCTCTATATTGCCAGTCCCTATCATTTAACTATGTTTCCCTCTATTCCCTACTTTTGATAATTATCTTCTAATTGGCCTTGTACTCTTAAGAATTACAGAGTAAAGAGTACAGAACACAGTACCAAATACGTGTTGCTTCAATAACAAGCCATGGTCCTGTGCTGCAGTCATTGAACATGGGCATTTCCACATATTTTCACGACACCATGGCCACAACTTCAGCCTAACAGAGGCAACCTTCCTCTTAGGTACTAGTGACTTTTGAAGTCTGCCATATCAGTGAGGCACTAAAATTTTAAATTTTAGAAGATTCATGGCGTTCATAGCTCCCCTCCCCCAGGTGGTTGTGCCTATGCAGAAAAATTTCTCTGTCTTGTATGACATAATGATGCAGTATGGATCAGAAATGGTGAGAATCCATTTAGGATTTTAGAACAGACAGGTTCTCCTCTGGCATTCCTCCCAACAGTTTTTTTCTCTTAATCTGATGCTCAACTCATCTAACTCTTTAATATTTTCTGTGAAATGTGAGAGGGCAGCCCCAGCATTCTGGCTGATGCCCTGAGGCACAGTAGAAAGCAAGAATGTGAGACGCCACTGTAATGAGCTTGTTCTCAAACCGCAGCTCCCGGATGTATATCCACCAGGAGGTGCATGCTTGACTTTTTGCACGTGTTTTGTAATCGTTCTAAGGTAATTGCTCTCCGGGCTTGCTTTAAGCTCGTTCCTTCACACGAAGCCAAGGCAGGCACTGCACACCAAGGAAGGCTAATCTTGGCTTAGGAAATAACAAAGGTCTTTTCTATTTCATAGCCAAAGAGACTGAAACTCAAGAAAGATGGGGGGAATGTACTTTAGGCAATTTGGAGCTATTTTGCTTGATTTTCTCTTGAAGCAATAAATAACTGTGCTCCCTGCTGCTGGTATTTTATCAAGTTCTGTTTGTTATAACTGTGTATTATGTTCCATACAAGACAGCATCTTTGAGCTTTCCTTTCATGTTTCTCTACTACAATTTAACTCTGTGAGGAGCAATACCAATGTACCACCAGGATGAAGAAAAAGCAGAAACTGCTGCTAAACAAATACCACCTGAGTGCAGAATTCCCCTATTAGCAACAGATGAATGCCAAGTTGGCCTCTTTCATATAAATTAATTTGGTGAAGAAAGTAAGCAGGAGACTCTGGATTAACAAACACTCCCAGCTGATGATGACCTTTGCCAACTAAGAACACCAAAGAAAGAGAAAGTTATTTCCAACATAATATACCTAACCCCTCCGCGGAAGCCACCCGTGATCTTCTGAACACAGGAGGGCAGCAGGAGTAGAAGCAGATCTGTGAATATGGCCCTATCAATATGCTTTTTATTGAAGTATGATCCAGTTTGTTTCTCTGTAAAAGGCAGAGGAATCAGAAAATATTGTCCCATTGTTGTCAGAATGACATGAGTTGCAACTGACCAGAATCACTGTTCCTCACATCATGAGCCCTCTGACATGGAATCTGCCTCATCTGCTCCCAAAGCCTGTACTCACAATTGATAATAATAAAAATTCTAATGTTAACATTCATAGTCATATTCAAAGCATTTTTATTTCCATTTTTTATTTGATCCTTAGAAAACAAACAAAAATAAGTAGGTTATTATCTTCCTCATTTCTATCACAAGGGCATCACTGATATATAAAACTCCTTTGGTACCTCTATTTTCCTCTCCATAAAACAGGGTTTATACAGAGCTTTATTCACTGGGTCTATATTAATCCAAATCACTAGGAATAAATTGCACGACACTTCTCAAATGCAGAAGGACTGTGTCTGTGTTGCACATTCAGCAGCCTCTCTCCTTTCCTCTTATGAATTACATTTAAATGAATTATGGCAAAAGAAAAAGACCTGCCAAGGCTAAAACCTAGGAGTGTGGGAATGAGTGCACCACCTAAGTAATATGTGGTCACAGCCACCAGCAGGGCACATGGCACCCAGGGCCCTGGAATCCACACTGTCTTCCCGAGTATTGACAGGAAAATCCTCTGCCAGGAAGAATCCATCTCTTCTCAAGACAAGAGGGTCCCAGAACTTGTACTGGCAAGATGCTGTTGCAATGAGGAATGGGAGAAGCACAGCACAGACATTCCTCTTTGCCATGTGAAACCAGTAAATCTGGTTGTAAAGACAAGTAAACTTGAGTTGTGGAAGAAATGTTCTCTCCCTGAAAGTCCCAGGGGCTTAGTGAATGTTTTCATGTTAATAATAGTTTATAGATGGAGTCTTTTAACTAGGAAATTTTAAGGTGTCATTTAGTACATAATATAATAAAGAATGTTATGACATTAAAAGAAATATAAATAAAGGAAATATAAGGGTCATTTGGATAATTATTTCATCTCTTTGCATCCAGGATTTTGAAATGAAATATAGTCTTTCCTCACTTCACGTGCAATAAATCATTTACAAAAAGTAAGTAGTTTCACAAATAAATGACTGTATCTATGACTACTCTCCCAAAATCAATAATACATTTATTGATAATTCTGCATTTAAAGGTTCATTTCACCTTGGTATTGACATTCTGTCTCCCCTGCCATTTCATTAGATTTAAAATTTTTCATTCTTGGTAATGAACTGTAAGAAAACTGTATGTTAGAAAGTAGTCCCATTTCAGAGTTGGGCGATGTGACTCAATATATCATTTTCTATTAATTACCACAGTCAGTAAAGTTTCTCATTTGTATGCTCAGCAAAATTAAAGTTAGGCGCCTTTACCTTGTTGTAAGGTGAGCATTCCAGGCTTATCCTTAAATATACTACTTAACTGCTTTGTAAAATGGAGAGATATGTAAAAACATACTTCCTGTGAGCCTTGACAAGTCTTGACTTCCACAAATTCTTCTGAGTGCCTACAAGGTGACTTTGGGTGGAGTGCCAGGATTCAAGAACTAAAATGTAATGCCTGCCCTTGAGAAGCTTACAGTCTGGTAAGACGGCAGATAAAGAAATGGGAACTCTCAAGCTAGAACAATAAGGGCTGGTCTCTAGGCCTATGAACTGCAAATGCAGCACAGTACAGGGACAGGGGTAATTTAGAGAAAGCTACATAGATGACATTTAAGCTGTTAACCCTTTTTAACATTAAGATTTCATGACAGAATGTAAAACATAAATGAGCATGTCTAATTATATCAAATCACCAAGCAATTTAATAAAGCTATTCCTGCAATAACGTAACATGTGACCTTTTGTGATAATCCATAACGGGAGCATCATTACGTGGATGAGTCAAAGTCCGACCGCTACAGAGTCACTGCACATCCTCAAAGGGAATGACACAACCAGGGAGAATACATAAGTTTTCATCGCCACCTTATATTAATGCTGTGATGCCATGAAAAATGTTGCAATAATTTTAGAAGTTAGCGTGGGCTGGACTAGAATAGCGGAGCTATACTGCCATCTACTGGCAGCACTCCATGACGGCTGTCAGTAAGACAGTCCTGGATTCTACCTGCAGGCTCAATCAAACTGCTCCACTAGCAATAATAGCACAGGTAGACGGGGGAAAAAATGCTTATCATTAGCTATCTTATTATAGAGAATACATTTAAAACTCATTTCCAATAAAATTAATTTTCAGAAACTCATTTATGTCTTATCTTAATCAGATAAGGAAATGTTAATGGTATTTTCTTAGTAAGTTTTAAAATAGTAACCCAAGAACTAAACTATTTTTTTTCCACATCTGTTGAATTTTTTATGTATACCTTGTTATTTCCAGCACAATTTAATAAGATACACCGTAGGGAAAATGCTGCATTTGCCACCAGATTTGCAATTACCTAAAACAAGATATTGTTTGCACTTCAATGAAGTAGACTACAATATATTTCATACACTGTCAAACAAAATATCTAAACGCCTTTTCTTTGTCTTGGTTGGAGAGGAGGTTTTACTGTAACAAATCCATGTACTATATGTGCTTCTCTAACTTTCCCTGAGGCCTTCCCTTAACTATAAAGACATTTATGGCAAAGAAATAAGAATAAAAAATAAGCAAACCAATTGTTCTATTACTTGGTAGTTTTCATTATATACTGAAACATCTATTCAGCATTTTTTCTGCTAATGTAACAGAAACTCATCTGCTCAATGAGATTTATGACTTGTTTTTTCTTACATGTTCACAAGATATTGTTGTACATTTTGCAATGGGTCTTTATTATCTAGTAATGATGGCTTGCAAATTAAATTAGTTTTTAATGGCATAGTTAAATTCTAATTTATGTTTGGGAGCTTTGTTTAATTCATTTAGTTATAATGTAATTGTTTTTTTGCTATTTTCTTACATTACATAGAAAGAACAAAAGAATAGGGGTTCATCTCATCACATTCGGTTGTTCTAGCTTTATTAAATCTTGTCACTAATTGCATTTCCCCCAAGAAAGTTTCAAAACAATTGCAGTCTGATCCTTTGGGCAAAATTATCTGGTTGCTCAGCATTCTGTATAAGGAAGTTGAATCAAACTATTACTGTAACTCTAAGGGTTGGTTAGATATTGCACTTTCTCATGCTCATTATAACCCTACTGTGCTGTGTAATGTACTGAGCAATTATTCTTTTGCAATAAATTCCTTTCCTGTGAGCTCTCTTTCTTTCCTGAACATTCAGGAAAACTGAAACCAAAAGTGATCATTAGCAGCACAGAAAGTAATCTTTTATAATGTCTACTTGCATTTTCTTCCCTCTCAATCGACAGGACTTTCATAGACCTGGCTGCAATAACCTTTTATAATACCTTTTCACTGGGGTCCACACTGCAACAGCAAAAAAAAAAAAAAAAAAAAAAAAAAAAAACTTTAGCAAGATTCTGGATTTGATGCCAGAAAGTGGATTCTGGGGTTACAAAGGAATAATTTCGTGAGCAGGTTTGACTCTTCCTTGGTGTTGGTAGTTTCCTCAGGAGGACCGAAGCACACAGGCGGGATCTGCACCACGAGCTTTTTAAGTTCCCATCCAAACAGGGACAATCTTTCAGGCTCATTCTTCCTTTACTTCTAATGAGAAAATAAATCTCCCATTCTAGATAATTCTTCCATTCAAATTTCAATGTATATGTATGTTCCTAAATGTGGTTTCTCCTGAGTTTCTGGGTACAGCATGCAGATGACGCCAGTGAGCAAGTCACAGCCGGTTGGTTTCTTCTGGTTGCATGGATTGCACTCCTCACCCTGACCACCATCTTTTAAACTCTTGATCTTGGTCACTGAAGGGATCAGCAAACCATTTTCTTCCTCTGGAAAAGCAATTCATCATACCCTTCCTACTGACTAAACACCAGGAGGGGCAACTTCATAAATGAAAAAGCAATACTAAAAGAACAGCTTTCCATGTTTCTTACAAAAATAAAATAAGAATATGTGCTGTTGAGGTGAGAAGGAGATTGACTATTCAGTATATACCTTGAAATTTCCAGTGATCTCCTCTCCACACAAATACCTAATCCAACAAATATCCACAAAAGCAAGCACCTTCAGAAGAACCAAAAATCAGGTGACCCATCACACTACCTGGTTTTAACATTATATCAAGGAAAGAGGCACTGAAGAAAACAGAAAAGACAGCCGGGCTTTGCCCCTCCCCATCCCCTCTGCACTGCTGCACCAGCACCTGGAGTGGAGAGAGCATTTCTGTGCCCAGAGGAGGGAGAGTGAATTGATTGTGAGATTTTGCATTGAAAACCAGGGCTGCCCTGCCACAGGTGAACACAGTACAGGGTGGAATTCTGCCAGTGCTCATGGAGGGAGCATTTTGACCAACCCCACCAGATGGAAATTTTCTACCCTGAAACTCTAGATCCACCTAGCCCCACCATAGCTGACATAATGCAGCTTGGGGCCTGGACTAAATTCATTAAGGCAGCCAGGCCACAAAAGCTGCAGTCCTAGGGCAATTCCTGTGGCTTTCCTGGCTCAGAGCCAGTGGACTTAGGGTGCACATACCTCAGGGAGACACCAGTGGTGGCAGCCATGCCAGTGCCTGTGTCACCCCTCCCCTAACTACAAGCAGTGCAGCTCATGGAGGCTTCTTCCACTTGGAGAAAGGAAGGGGAAAAGTTCAGAGGATATTGTGTTGCAGCTTGGGTACCAGCTCAGCCATAGTAAAATAAAGTACCAAGTAGATTCCTGAAGTCCCTGAGTCCAGGCCTTAGTTCCTGCATGGCATTTCTGAACCCACACTGGGCCAGAAGGAAACATGCTACCCTGAATGGAAGAACCCAGGCCTAGCAGGACTCACCACCTGCTCACTATAAAGTCCTTGGTCTTTGAATAAACATCAGAGGTAGCCAGGCAACACTCACCAAAGGCTTTGGGTGAGACTGGGCTGGCTTCTGCTTTGAACTGGTGCTGGTGGCCATGAGGGATTGCCCACGTCACTCCTCCAACTCCACCAGCCAAGCACAGAGAGTGAGGGAAGAGAGTGAGAGATTTTGCCCGGTAATCCAAGGAATTCTTCCATATCTTACCCAAGTCCATCAAGGCAGTACCAGCAGGAGTCTGTAAGAGTCACAACATTACTGGGCTTGGGGAACCCCCCTCCCCAGTGCTGTTACAGCTGCAGTGAGACCAAAGACTTAAATCACAACACTCAATTCCGTTTGAATACCTGGAAAGCCTTTCTCAAGAAGGATGGCTGCAAATAAGCCTAGACTGCAAAGATTAAAATAAATACCTAACTCTTCAAGTGATGACCATCCACAAGCATCAAGCACACCCAGGAAAACATGACCTCATCAAACAAACCAAATAAGGTACCAGTGACCAATCCTGGAGTGATGGAAATATGTGACCTTTCAGACAAAGAATGCAAAACGGCTGACATAGCTCAATGAACTTCAAGACAACACGAGAAGGAATTCAGAAGCCTATCAGAGAAATTTAACAAAGAGATTGAAATAATAATAAAAAATCAAGCAGGAATTCTAGAGCTTAAGAATTCAAAGGTCAAACTAAGAAGTGCATCAGAGTCCTTCAACAATAGAATTGACCAAGCAGAAGAAAGAATTAGTGAGCTTGAGGACAGGCTATTTGAAAATGCATGGTAAGCAGAGAAAAAAGAATGAATCATGCCTACAAGATCTAGAAAATACCTTCAAGGGCCTTAAAGAAAAGGTAGAAAATGAGATTGGGATAGAAAGTTTATTCGAAGAAATAATAACAGAGGACTTTTCAAACCTAGAGAAAGATATCAATATTCAGGTACAAGAAGGTCATAGAACACCAGGCAGATTTAACTCAAACAAGACTACCTCAAGGCATTTAATAATCAAGCTCCCAGAGGTCACAGATAAAGAAAACTCCTCAGGGAAGCAAAAAGGAAAAGAAAAATAACATATAAAACAGCTTCAATATGTCTGGCAGCAGACTTCTCAGTAGAAACCTTACAGGCCAGGAGAGAGTAGCATGACATATTCAAAATTCTGAAGAAAAAAATCCTTAACCCACAAAAACCTTAACCCAAGAATATTATACCCTATAAAAATATACTTCAAACATGAAGGTAAAATAAAGAATTTCCTAGACAAACAAAAGCTGAGGGATTTCATCAACACCAGACCTGCCCTACAAGAAATGTTAAAAGGGGTTCTTCAATCTGAAAGAAAGGGATGTAAATGAATGATAAGAAATCTTCTGAAGATACATAACTAACTAGTAATAGTAAGTACACAAATACAAAATACTGATTGCTGTAATCATGATGCATAAACCACTTATATCTTGAGTAGGAAGACTAAAAGACAACCTATCAAAAATAGCTACAACAACTTTTTAAAGATAGATAGTATGAAAAGATATGGATAAAAACAACAAAAAGTTAAAAAGTGTGGAGGGAGGAGTTAAAGGGTAGAATTTCTATAAGATTTCTCTTTTTTTACTTGTTTGTTTATAAGCAGAGTTGTCATATGTTGAAAATAACTGGTTCTAAAATATTTTTTTCCATTCTCATGGTAACTTCAAATAAAAAAACTTACAACAGATACACAAAAAATAAAAAGCAAGAAATTAAAACACACTACCAGAGAAAATCACTTTCAACAAAGGAAAACAGAAAAGAAGGATGGAAGGACCACAAAACAACCAGAAATCGAATAATAACATGACAGTACTAAGTCCTTACTTATCAATAATAACATTGACTGTGAATGGACTAAACTCTCCAAACAAAAGACAGAGTGGCTAAATGGATTTTTTTTAAAAAGAGGTTGTTGTCTGTGAAGACCCACTTCACGTGTAGAGACACACATAGACTGAAAATAAAGGGATGGAAAAAAGAAATTCCATACAAATGGAAAGCAAAAAGAGCAGGAATAGCTATACTTCTATGAGATAAAATAGATTGAGACAAAAACTATAAAAACACACAAAGAAGGTCATTATATAATGATAAAGGGGTCAATTCAGCATGAGGATATAACAATTCTAAATATATATATACCCAATACTGAAGCACCCAGATATATAAATCAAATATTATAAGAGCTAAATAAAGAAATGGACACCAATATAATAATCATTGGAGATCTCAACACTCCACTTTCAGAATTGGACAGATCATCCAAATAGAAAATCAACAAAGAAATATTGGGCCTGTACTATAGACCAAATGGACCTAATAGATATTTATAGAATATTTCATCTAACAGCTGCAGAATACATATTCTTCTTTTCAGCTCATGGATGATTCTCAAGGATAAAACGTATGCTAGGCCACAAAACAATTCTTTAAAAATTTAAAAACTTGAAATCATACCAAGGATTTTCTCTGACCACAGTGGAAGAAATCAGTAACAAGAGGAAAATTGGAAAATATACAAACACATGGAAATTAAACAATATGCTCCTGAATGACTAGTGGTCAATGAAGAGATTGAGAAGGAAATTTAAAAATTTCTCAGAAAATGAAAATGAAAACACAATGTATCAAAACCTATGGGACACAGAAAAAGCAGTAATAGGAAGAAAGTTTATGGCAATAAGTGCTTACCTCAAAAAAGTAGAAAAGCTTCAAATAAACAACCTAATGATACATCTCAAGGAACTAAAAACACAAGAGCAAAACAAGCCCAAAATTAGTAGAAAAAAGTAAATAATAAAGAGCAGAGCAGAAACAAAAGAAATTGAAACAACAACAAATACAAAAGATCAATAAGACAAAAAGTTGTTTTTTGAAAAGAAAACAAAATTGACACATCTTTATCTAGACTAAGAAAAAAAGAGAGAAGACCAAAATAAATAAAATCACAGATGAAAAAGGAGACATTACAACTGATACAGCAGAAATCCAAAGGATCATTAGAGACTACTATGAGCAACTATATGCCAACAATTTGGAAAACTTACAAGAAATGGATAAATTCCCAAACACATACAATCTACCAAGATTGAACCAGGAAGACATATAAAACCTAAATAAACAAATAAGAAGTAATGAGATATGAGCAGTAATAAAAAGTATCCCATCAAAGAAAAGCCCAGGACCTGAAGCCTTCACTGCTAATAATTAATACCAATCCTAATTAAACTATTGTAAAAAAATGAAGAGGAAGAAATACTCCCAAACTCATTCTACAAGGCCAGTATCATCCTAACACAAAAACCAGACAAAGACACAACAAAAAAAGAAAACTATAGGCCAATATCTCTGATGAATATAGATGCAAAAATCTTCAACAAAATACCAACATCCTTAATTTAACAGCACATTAAAAAGATTATTTATCATGACGAGTGAGAGTCAATCCAGGGATGCAAGAATAGTTCAACATACACAAATCAATGTGATACACCATATCAATAGAATGAAGGACAAAAACAGTGTGATCATTTCAATTGATGCTGAAAAAGCATTTGATAAAATTCAACTTCCTTTGATGATAAAAACTTTCAAAACACTGGGTACAGAAGGAACTTACCTCAACATAATAAAAGCCATATATGACAGACCCACAGCTAATATCATACTGAATGGGGAAAAACTGAAAGCCTTTCTTCTAAGATCTGGAACAAGACAAGGATGTCTTTTCACCACTGTTATTCAACATAGTACTGGAGGTTCTATCTAGAGAAATTAAATAAGAGAGGGAAACAAAGGGCATCCAAACTGAAAAGGGAGAAAAAATATCCTTGTTTGCAGATAATATAGTTTTATATTTATAGAAACCTAAACACTCCACACACACACACACACACACACACACACACACAAACCTATTAGAACTCATAAACAAATTCAGTAAAGTTGCAGGATACAAAATCAATATAGAAAAATCAGTAGCATTTCTATATGCCAACAGGAAACAATTTGAAAAAGATCAAGAATAGAATCCTATTTACAATAGCTAAAAATAAAATAAATTACCTAGAAATAAACTTTAAAAAAGCAGTGAATTATCTCTACAATAAAAACTATAAGACACTGATAAAAGAAATTGAAGAGGACACAAAAAATGGCAATATATTCCATGATCATGGATTGGAAGAAGTAATATTGTTAAAATGTCCCTATTACACAAAGCAATCTATAGATTCATTGCAATCCCCATCAAAATACCAATGACATTCTTCACAGAAATTGAAAAAATAATCATAAAATTTATATGGGACAACATAAGACCCAGAATAGCCAAAGTCATGCTGAGCAAAAAGAACAAAACTGAAGGAAGCACATCACCTAACTTCAAATTATATTACAGAGCTGTAGTAAGCAAAACAACATGGTACTAGCATAAAAACAGATGCATAAAAACAGATGTGTAGACCAATGGAACAAAATAGAGAGCCCAGAAATAAATCCACACATGCATAGTGAATTTATATTTGACAAAGGCACCAAGAACATACAGTGAAAAAGGACAGTCTCTTCACTAAATGGTTTGGGAAAAACTGGATAGCCACATGCAGAAGAATGACACTAGACTCTTATATCTCACTATCTACAAAAATCAAATCAAAATGGAGTAAAGGCTTAAATCTAAGACCTGAAACTATGAAACTATTAAAAGAAAATATTGTCGAAATGCTTCAGGATATTGGTCTGGGCAATGATTTCTTAACACCTCAAAAGTGCAGGCAACCAAAGCAAAATTGGACAAATGGGATCACATCATACTAAAAAGCTTCTGTACAGCAAAGGAAACAATCAACAAAGGGAAGAAACAACCCACAGAATGGAAGAAAATATTTACAAATCACCCATCTGACAAGGGAGTAATAACTAGAGTATATAAAAGTTCCAACAACTCAAAAGGAAAAAATTAAATAATCTCTTTAAAAAATAGGCAAAGGATCTGAATAGGTATTTCTCAAAAGAAGACATACAAATGGCCAACAGAAATATGAAAAAAATGCTCAACATCATTAGTCATCAGAGAAATGCAAATCAAAATATAATGAGATAACATCTCACTCCAGCTAGAATGGCTTTTGTCAAAAAGGCAATAGTAAATGCTGGTGAGGATGTAAAGAAAAGGGAACCCTCGTACACTGATGGAGAATAGTGTGGAGTTTTCTCAAAAAACTGAAAATAGAATACCATATGACATAGCAATCCCACTGTTACGTATATATCCAAAGGAGGTGAATTCAGTAAATAGAAAAGATATCTGCACTCCCATGTTTACTGCAGCATTATTTACAATAGCCAACAAGTTTGGGTATGTAGACACAATAGAATATTATATAGCCACAAAAAAGAATGAATTCTTCCATTTATAACAACATGGATGGAACTGGAGAACACTATGTTAAGTAAAATAAGCTAAGCAAAGACAAATCTTACATGTTCTCACTCATACGTGAGAGCCAAATATTAAAAACAATTGATTTCATGGAGACAGAGAGTAGAATGATAGTTACCAGAGGATGGGAAGGGTAGTGGGAAGAGGGGTTAAAGTAGGGATGGAAAAGGGGTGCAAAAATGTAGTTAGATGATGGTTAGGTAGAATGAACCATATTTATTAGCAGAACAAAATGACTATAATCCACAATAAGTTAGGATATATTTTTAAATAACTAAAAGAGTGGAGTTGGAATGTTCCTAATACAAAGAAATATTAAATGTCTGAGGTGATAGATACCTCAATTACCCTGATTTAATTAATTCACATTATATGCCAGTATCAAGACATCACATGTACCATATAAAGATATATGACTATTATATACTCATAATAAATAAATAAATAGCTTGCTAAAAAATAACAGTGATATAAACATGTGATATTACTCCTGATTTTAATTCCATTTAATACTGTACCAATTAAAGAATGAGAAAGAAAGAAATGGGACATCAGGGGTTCCTTGCCATGAAAGAATATTTCTCTAATAACCTGATGAAGAATAAAAGCTGCCTCATGTTAATTCTCCTATTTCTCTGTCTGAATCATATAACCTTTGATGTCCTGTCCCCAAATTTGCTGTTGGCAAAGACTAATACAATATCCACAGAGTGGATTCACGATTATAAATTGGTCCTTAAGATGTACTCATGCAGGGGACACATCTGCACTGAAGTGAGCTCAGAAAGAAAAGATCATTGGCAGAAAAAGCAGTTTGCTTTGAAGCTCATCCCTGCTCTCAGCCACTCATACGCTCCCACCCATTGCCCAGGAGCAGTGTGCTGAGAGTTGAATTCAACTCACCATCAATAGCCTCATTATTTGGCCTCCCAGGTGTTATGTAACATACCTTGCTCTTTGTCTAAGGGTCTACCAAAGCTATCCTCTTCTGTTCCTAACATTGTAGTTCACGTCGATGGGGATATTGTTAGACATTCAGAGAAAGAAGGACAGGTTTTAGGACATGGTTTAAATAAAAATTGTACGGATTGTAAAGATAATTTTTTAAAATACAGAATCTCTTATTTGTCTATTTCTACTCAGTGTAACTGTGACCTGTAAAATAGAAGTATCCGTGCCTTTGCTGACTTACGAGCTATTTCACATCCAAACATCGCCTCTCTAGGTCCTGCCAATAACACACCCGCCACTGGAGCCCCCAACCCTTCCTTCATACAGGCTCCTCGCAAGCAAAAGCCTTTCTGTGGCTTCCCAGTTTCTCACTCTTGTGGGTTGAATTGTGTCCTCAAAAAAGATATGTAGAAGTCCTAACACACAATATCTAAGAATGTGACCTAATATGGAAACAGGGTCATTGAAGATGTAATTTGTTAAGATTAGATTATACTGTAGGCCCTTAATCCAAGATTATATGATGCAGGCTCATCAGGGAGAAGGCCGTGTGATAACAGAGGCAGACACTGAAGTAATGTGGCTGCAAGCCAAGGAATGCCAAGGGTTGGCAGCCACCACTGACAACTAGGAAGAGACAAGGAAGGATTTTACTCAGAGTCTCAGGAGGAGCATACCCTGCTGACACCTTGATTTTGGACTTCCAGGTTCCAGAACTAGAGAAGAGAATAAATTTCTCTTGTTCTAAACCTTCAACCTTTGTGGTATTTGTAATGGTAGCTCTAAGAAACTAATATACCTACCTTCCTACCAGAGGCTTAGCCTGTCCTAAAATCAACCCCAGCAAAAGCAACAACCACTTCCCACTTCCCAGTGGTCACAGGGGCTAAGAAATAACTATGACAGTTTATGGATCCAGGCAATGTATGTTTTACTCAGATACACCAAGACATGGTTTTAAATTTCAAATGTTTTTGTAAAAAATGGAGTTTGGGAACATAATCTATTTAAGTAAGAGCTACCTACTAAGGGAAGGTATATTGCTTTCAATACATCATTAAGTTTTCCCATGGAGTTGAGGGTGTCTAGGAATACTTCATTTTTAATATAAGAAAGATTACATAATTTATAAATAATGTTACCTTGGCCATGAAAATAAAAACACATTTGGGAAAATTTTGATTTGATCCAAAGGTAGGACCAAATATACATATTCATTGAATATAAAAAGGTTAATAAAAAAAGTTTAGCTTTTCCTTGAATTTTCAAAGAACAGAGAAATAAAATCATAGCTTTAAAGGTATTTAGTTCTAAAGGTCACATGCAAATCTAACAACACAGTCTTTTATAAATGGGTCATTATTTGGTTTGGGGATACTAGGATATTAATTTCACTTCATATAAGAGGATATGGTAGCTCAGGAATTGGCTGAATTTTTTTCCTTGATTCTTCAGGATATGAAAGTATCTCTGATAACTTTATCCCCAGCTACTCATTCCCATCAACACACCCTATAGTGTTTTTCAAACTTTTTGACCTTGTTTGAACATTACATTATGACCCAGTACAAACAGACCTTGGTATGTATATAATATATATATACTGAAACAAACATTTCAAAAAGCAATTCTTGTTCTTATTACTTAAATTACATTCTCAGATGTTTCATTCTATCCTATTTTATTTTTATAAAGCTGACCTTGACCCACTAATTTGATTTGAAATGGGTCATGGCCCACCACAGATAACAGCCATAAACTCTGTCATTACAAAGAACTCCAACCCTTCCATAGTTTCTATTGAAACACCCTAATCCCCAACCCTCTCTTCCTATCTTTCCAGTTCATTCCTTCAAGAATCCCAGCTCCTAAAATTCTTCCACTCACCAGGATATATGATCCATTGATGTTACCACTTTTCTTTGGACCCATCCCTTTATATACTCATTACCCTCCATACCAGATTAATTTCATGATCCCTCATTATAATCACTTCCTAGTACTTCCTAGTATACCTTCAACTCACTTTATCCCTCTTGCTTTGTCATGCTGTCCTGGAAAAATCTCAACCCTGGTTAAATCCAATTCTGTATTTTGGGGCCATACACCAGCAGGTGAACAGGGCTGGAGGACAGCACAGAGATATGCAGCTGGTCTCACTTCAACTCATCAACACCAACTCTAGGTAGGCTTTAGAGCTGCCCTTGTGAAGATAAACTCCATTTGCACCAATGACTCTCATTTATGTCTCTAGTCTAAGTCTATTCCCTGTTCAGCACCACTTCTTGGAGGTCTAACAGGTACCTCAAACTTGGCCAAATTCAAGCTCCTGGTCACCATTCTTGCCCCAAATATGTTTCTCCTGCAGTCTCCCCTATCTCAGGAAATGCAATTCCATTCTTCTAGTTGCTTTCCCTGTTTCATTTACAGTAAAAACTGGAGGCTAAGGAAGCCCTCCACAGCCCTGCCCCACAGAGAACTCACTGGCTTCCTCTCCTGCTGGTTTTGCACACATGCTTCAGACACCAGCCACGCTGGCCTCTGCTAAGTGCCAGGCACATCCCTACCTCAGAGCCTTCACCCTCGCTCACTCTTCCTCTGTGGGATTATTCTCCTCTCAGATAGTTTCATGGCTCCCCTTCTTCAGATTTTTGCTCGGGTGTCACCTTCTCACTGCAGCCCTCTCAGATCATCCAATTAAAATTGCAACCCACCCCCACCACGGCACTTATTCCATTCCTGATTTATTTTTCTTCTTAACATTTGTCACTATAAAACCTGCCATATAATTTATGTACTTATTATGCTCTTTGTCTGTCTCCTCCAGCTAAACTATATCCTCAATAAAGACAGGGATTCTTGTCTATTTTGCTCTTGACTGTACCCACAAATGCCTGGTATATAGTACAATAAATGTGTTCATTGAATGAATGAATGAATGGAGCCAGTGCTATGCAGGGCCACACAATGTACCTGGTTTCAAAGGTGAAACTAAATATTCCAGGAGTATGCATTGGGATTGGTAGTTTATTTTATATAACCATAGTGAACAGTAGGTAAAGCCTGTTCTCTTCTGTGCTACTGTAAATACAGAATCAGCAGCACTTGCCCTAGTGATTACCTTGTCCCTAATATACCTGGAAAATACACACACACACACACACACACACACACACACGGAGAAAAGTAAAAATATCTGGATCTTTTACATCTCAAAACTAAGATCCCTCAGCCTGGGCAACATAGTAAGACCCCATCTCTACAAAAAGTTAAAAAATTAGCCAGGCATGGTGGCATGTGCCTATAATCCAAGCTCTCAGGAGGCTGAGGCAGGAGGATTGCTTGAGCCCAGGCATAGGTTGCAGTGAGCTATGATGATGCCACTGCACTCTATCCCAAGCAACAGAGCAAGACCTTGTTTCAAAACAAAAAAAAAATCATGACTAAGATTCTATTCTTAGGCTATATGCTTGGGAGATGTAACTTCCTTGCAGATATTGCTGAAAGATGGGAAAAGAGCTCAAGCTGTGACTTAAACATGGCCCTAAGGACTTTGTGTCTCTGAGAGGGTAAGTAGAACCTGACAAAACTGAGAACTAAAAGTTCAAGCAGCTCTCTGTTTTGTAAAAAGTTGAATTTACCTTTTAACCAGGCAAGTCATAGGAAAACCTACTCAACCCCCAAAGCCTTTTAATTGTG
This sequence comes from Microcebus murinus, assembly GCF_040939455.1. Taxonomy (NCBI): domain Eukaryota; kingdom Metazoa; phylum Chordata; class Mammalia; order Primates; family Cheirogaleidae; genus Microcebus; species Microcebus murinus. The sequence goes on from NC_134118.1 coordinate 53,907,884, forward strand.
CCAAATATAAAGCAAAGCACCTATTCTGGACTCAAATTATACAAGTTACTATGGTTCCAAGAAAAAAAATACTAACTGGGGTTAGCATGGAAGAAAATTTTTTAAAAAACAGGTTTGTTTGGGGGATAAGATGAATCACATCATAGAATATTAAGTTGTTTTAGAAGGCAGAGATGGAAAGTTGAAAATTCACCTACTACCTATGAGGTGAAGTTCATGACTGACAGATGAATTTCATGAGAAGCTTAGTGAGGGGCTGAGGCAGCCTTCAGGAAAACTTTTATAAGACCAAATAATCAAAATATCTAACAAGCACCCAAACGTTGTAATTAACATTTAAATTTTGGCACAAATAGAGCCACCTTAGGACTTAGGTGACTAAATATAGCATAGAGCTGGAAAGAATGGAATTCTCCTCAACTCTGCACCTCTGAGGACTGGAGCTCAGGGTCCATTCAAAGACTGACACGAAAAGTGAGCACGCTCAGCAGTGACTGAGGAGGAACCTTCAGAGATGCACAACCTGGAATTAGAAGGGCACACTGAACGTGTTTGTGCATGCGTACGAGGCATCCATTTGGAGACATGCAAAAGTAGCCTGGGAAACTTTGAGGAGGCAAGTTCCACTTAGGTGGAATGGGCACAGGCTCAGAGAAAGGTGATTTGGGCCCACATGTAAGTTAAAGCCCACGGGCTGCTTTGGCCAGGTAATGTTTCAATACATAGCCATGAACAAAATGAGCATAATTTTAAGGAGGATGATGATAAGCTTCCATCAATTCAATAAATCTGGGATCCATGGTGGGCATGGGAATCAATTTATTTGCTCCTGACTTAGTAAACTCCTGAAGGCAAAGCTGGGTGAGATTTCCTCTGATAATTCTGAGGAGTGATTTAAAGAGGCCCAGTTCATGCAGGCTCCCCAGATTTCCTGAGGGTTCAGGATGAGGGTAGGAAACCTTAGAATCTCCTCAGACGGAAATCTAGAAAAATCTCAAACTTGAAGAACCACCATGAAGTGAGATTAGACATAAACCTTTCTGAGATGTGAGAAGAATTTCCTGGGTCGTCAAAAAAAACAAAACCCCACAAACTCACAAGGAGAACCCTGAGCCTACAGCCTCAGCATGCAGCTTGAGACATGACAGATAATCCTAGCACCAAAAAAGAAAAAGGAAAGAATTCTAAGACCACCTGACATGACATTTTTAAACAAGTTGGGTTGCTTAAAGTCAAGTGACACAGCAAATTTTGTATAACTTAGTAACAATTAGCATATTACAATAGAGTATTTCTACTTTGCAATTCAGTATTCGTTCCTTTTTTTTCTAAAAAATAAAAAATTTAAACAATCTTTTGTTTTAATTTTGCCACCTGGAGCCTTAAATTTTGCCCTCGACTTTATAATTCATGATGCAGCTCTCAGATGGGCGTTATTAACAATGCTGAGCCATCTGGTAGCCTCCTGTTTTAAACAATCCTTCTTGCTAAGTAGGTATTAACATCAGTTGTTCCTATAAGCTGAAGAAGTGCATATGCTGTAAACATGTAAATGTAGTAATCTTTTTGAAACATTATTTTGAGTTTGGATATCCTCTGAATTTTGGTGCCCTCTGCCCTGGTTATGACTCTGCCCTTGAAACTTGTTTCATGGGCATTGGAATCAAGGTATATTTGAAAGGGATTGAGGAGGGGGATACTTATGAAGTCTTGAAGAAAACAAAAAAAGGATAAATCTAAGTGATGCTGGAGAGAGATTTCCGGGATCACCAGCTATCCTCAGTTCACCAGTATCTACTAAGTTTCAGCTTTGTCATCGGCTCTTCTATGAACATATAAAGCCATCTATTGTGAAGAGATCGATATCACGCTGCACATACACTGGCCACAAAGCAGTAGCTAGCTAAGTAAGAACACTGTCAAGTTGCTGCACAACTTTCCCAAATAATTGAAAATATATATATACATATATATATATATATATATATATATATATATATATTTCAAAACCCAGTTCAAAAATTCTCTGTCATAGTTGCATTAGCTATGCAATGTAGAGATGCAACCCACGTCTGTTCCTTATTACTCTATGAAGATCTCTGCAGCAACTTTCTTCTCTGTATCCAGCTGGTATTCCACAACAACAACAAAAGATTCTTCACAGATTGACCTCCAGTAACTTTTCAACTGCACAAAGAACTCCTAGACAATGTCAGTGTCTGAATGCCACAACAGCAAGACCCAGGAGAGAGTGTGGGGGCAGAAGGGAAGAAAAGAGAAGACACACACAGCAGGAAGAGGATTAACGGGAAAGCAGGTAACTGCAGTCTTCAGTCAATGCTGGGAAAAGGACAGAAAGGTAGAGAGGACTATTGATGGGTCCCGGGGAGAGGGGACAGACCAAAATCCCTCCTGGATGACTAAGGGCCCAGCTCTTCTCTAGTCATTTCATTATTTTAGTTCACAAAAACAGGAAATCTTCCATTCCTATCTCACGCTTATCATTCCCCATAATTTTAGTAGAGGAAACACATCAAGTGGAATCATCTACCTTCAGCTGGGAGGGGAAGCTTCCTATTTATTTCAGCACATATTACAGGGAGGAGGAGAGAAGGGACACTTTCTACCTGCTGGGCTTCAAATAAAGCTCAATTTATGTTCCCTTGGAGTTCACATTCAGAAAAAAAAATCATGTAGTGACCCTCAAAACAACCCAAAAAGGGCTATAGGGAGACTTGATAATGGATCAGTTCACTGGGAAAGAGCAAAAGGGCTTAAGTTGCCTACTTACAAAGCAACCTAAAGAGAAGGCATTATTCCATGCCCAAGCCATGCCACAAGTCCCAATGGTTGCTTTCTTTTCCTCACTGAATTGTGTTTTCACATCTATTGTTGCAAATGTTTCAGGGCCACAAGAAGCTGGAGAGTCCTGTTTCTGACACGGCTGGAGAGCAGATTGTTGGGGAGCCAGGGGGCAACTCCCTGAGGAGTGAGCCCTTTTTCTCAACACTCCAGTTGTCCCACAATCATTGGAAGCAAAGAATGCAAAGCCCTGTCATGCTGCCATAATGGACTGTGATTAAACCTTGGCTGAACTTTCCCCCACAAAACAAGGTATCACATAAAGTACCCCAAATCAGAAGTATTTTGGGAAAACAATCATTCACTTGTTCAACCAAAAAAAGGTTTCTAGATCTAATTGTTACCTGCAGTGCACACCACACAAAGGTTGCTGGCTACAAGACAGAGTTGTATAAATAGCATGACAAACAGCTGCAGATTTCAATTACTCCATGATCATCAGTGTATAGAATAAAGAGGCAATTTTGCAGAGGAGAAACCACGGGGAATACATTGGACTGACAACTGCCTGGAATTCAATTTGCCGAAGTGATATTGAAATATGGGGGAGAAGTCGCAGTGCGCTGATTAAGTTTCAAGCTGCTGCATTACTAATACTGTCTCATGAACCTGTATGCGCTGTTATCACCATAGCAACATGATCATCAGAGCAATCCTGAAAACAGGCTACACCACAGACTGTTCATTTACATTTGTGATAAATGCTGGAAAAGTCAGGTACATTAATAAGCCAGGACTCACACAGAACCTGACACCCTAGAAAAATTGCAAAGAGCAGAAAATATTGTTTTTCTATACCTTTAGTTGTTTGACACATATATACAAACAAACAAATAAGAAAGATTTATGGAACAGTAGAGCCAAATGTTCGTCCAAAGAAGAAATAAACACAGAAAATCTGTTTTACTGTAGCCCTGATGATTTTTAGATTTGCACAGAACCTAGTGGGAAAAAATGCCATGCTTTGAGGTCTGTAAGGGAAAGAAGACACACACACACACAGGTAAACTAGAAAGAGCACGTAATAGAATTAAATTGATGTCTCTCATCTCTCACAGATACATGCAAGAAAAAAGCTTTGCATAACTAAAACTTCCCCTACTGATTGTATTTGCTGTGCTTAATGAATGAATGAGAGATGAAATTACAAGAAGTATTTTTGACAAACAAGACTTATTAATTTTACTCATTTTGCAAATTTCTCCTTCTCAAAAATGTTTCTTTCTATTTTATTAACTTTACAGCTATTTATTACAAAGGACAAGTGAAATACAAAAATATCTTTTCTGGCTTTTATTTTTATTTAGTGAATTTACTTCCCTGATACAGAGTATGGCACAGAAATATTAGAATCTGACTTGGAAAATGGGAAGTAAGAGACATTTAATATTTTTCAAGTGTGTCAAGCCAGTGTTCTCTATTTCCATGGAATGATATCTCCCTCCTTTGGTCCCTGTCTGTTCAAAGGCTACATATCATCCCCAGCAACGAGACAATCTTTCCTCAGGTTTATGTGGTACTGCAAGCTGGCAGTGAGGAATGTTTATTCTCGTGTGCTATATCCAAAAAAGAAAAAAGTTTTTTCCCCAAATAGTTTTCTCATTGCGGTTCAAACAAAGTTCACTCTTAGCAGGATACTACAATAAAATCTCTAGAAGCAAAGATGTTGTGCAATGCATTGTTATTTTATTAGCATCCTAGTTAGAAGGTTATTATATCCTGTGACTACAATACAAGAATGCAGTCTTTTTCTTTTCAAAAGAAACCCCTAACATGAGGGATAGTGGCAGTCAATAGCAGACACCTCAAAAAAAAGTAACACAACCCCCAATATCTCTCTCTGCCTCTTTCTTGGACAGACTTTCCAGAGCATTTTGATGGTGAGCATATGCCTGTGTAAGCCCATATGCATCCCCTAGTATTTTGTCCTATTTCCTAGCCCTCCAAATGCCTCCTTATTCTTTAGAAAGCATCATGGAACAGAGAAAAACACAAGGGGATTGAATAAGTTAAGCTTGAGTTGAAATCCCAATTTCTAGATTTGTAACACTAGGCAAGTAAGACATTTGATTTTATGAATCTAATTTCCCTCATGTGAAATATAGGGATCATAACTACCCCACACATAGTAGATGACATAATATGTTGTCTACCAATGTCTGCCACATGGTGGGTGTAGCTCCTTCTTCCTACCTTCTTACAAGTGCCTGATCCTTCTGTCATTCTCACCTGTTCACTGAAGTGCTCTTCAGAGATTCCCCCCCACCCACCATTCTTCACAAAAACTTCCCTGAGCAAATCTCTCAACCATGCCACTACTCCTTAAACCTACTACCCACCTAAGCCATGTTGGCTAGAGCCACTGGTTGTGTCCTATTGACTTCCTTTTACAGGAAGTCCAATGTCCTCAATCATGCTTACCTTCATTCTCCCTCCTTCTAGCAGTTCTGTACTCCCTATCACTCAATTCCCACTCTCTCCGAATGTTTAGGACCCTTCCCCTTCAGCAAAACAAAGAAGACTGGGAACCTTCCCATGGAAGCAATGTCCAGTGTTGTCACCTTAAGACATTGCTGGAAAAGCTTTGTAGGTTTATGAAAGTGTAACACAGCAGAAAGATAATGTCAGAATCTAAAAGAGATTGAGTCCTGATCTCAGTCGTGGTGAAAATGAGCAGATAAGTTGGGAATTAATAGTGGAGTAAAAAGCAAGATAGTTCATCAAATATTGAGAACAAATTTCTAAGATAGAAGCCATTCACAAAATACTCTCTACCACACTAGACAGGATTTACTTTCTCCAGGTGTGCGAGAGAGAGTTGGAGAAGAAGATGACATAAACAGGGAGCCCAACTGCCCATCTCCAACCATTCCACATTTCACCCACTCTTGTCACTTCTCCATTTCTGTAAGCAGAACTTGTCACTGTCTTCCACATCAAAATGCACCAGCATAGTAGCTGTGAGAGCATCACTGAATCAGAAGTTAGAAAATATGGATTCCGGCTTCAGTGCCAACACTAATTAACCATACCCTCTTGGGTCACATAAGCGCTCTAGGTCTCTAATTTCCAGGGGTAATCATTTGGGGCCATAGACTCCTTTGGTAGTCTGGTGCAGCCTATGAAACCCTTTTCATAAGACTGAGTTGAAATGTATAAAATAAAATGATAGGATCATAAAGAAAACCAATTACATTGAAGTCCAGTTAGCAAATATTCAAAAAACAAAATTGTGATGTAGTAATATCTGTATTTCTTTATTAACATCAATCTATAAAATGATCTACTGGCAGGTCAAAAATACTGTAACGTTGAATTGGTGGTTATCATAAATGATACTTCAAGATATCTGCTACAATAATAAATATCTGAAAATATCTGTGATCTTCATAGGTGACAAAATAACAGGTACTGCTATAAATACCATTATATGTGGCCTACATTGTTAATTAAAGAAATATAAATTTTCACTTAAAGGTTAGTGAAAATAAAGTGTTTCTGTAAGGTAAGGGAATTCTGCTAAATGATCTTGTCTTAGTATGTTCATGCTGCTGTAACAAACCACCACAGACTGGGTAGCTTATAAACAACAGAAATTTATTTCTCACTTCTCGGGAAGTCCAAGGTCAGTAGATTCAATGTCTAGTAAGGGCCCACTTCCTGTTTCTAGACAGCACCTTCTCACTGAACGTCACTCATATGACAGAAGGGGTCAGGGGTCTCTCCCAGAGATACTTTTATAAGGACACTAATTCCATTCTCTGCTCTCATGACCTACTCACCTCCCAGAGGCCCTACCTCCTAATACCATCACAGGGAGGATTAGGTTTCAACACAGGCATTTTAGAGGGGACACAAAGATGCAGTCTACAGCAGCTCTCCAATGTCCCTTCTGACTCTGATATTCTGATTCCAACCTTTTCCCTGAGTCATTTCGTTACTCTCTCTCACCCACTTCTGAACACTCATCTCCTGAATACACTGGGTTCTTTACTATATTGAATTCCAGAGGCAGCTATTTTAATGTTGTCTTCACCATCATATTATAATTTCTCACCCCTAACCTGTCATAATAGTTTTAATTTCCAATCCTTATTCAGCTCAACCATCCTTACTAGCTAAACCTCTATGTGATTCAATTTTTCCTTGTAAAATGAGGATGATAATGGTGCATCCATGTAGCTATTTTGAGAAATACATAAGTTAAAACACAGAAAGCACTTAAAACAGTACCTGCAACATAGGGAAGCCACAAAAGACACTGTTTTCTTCTTATTAATAATATTATGCCATTACTTGGCCACTAAGTATACCTAGAGAATACTTAGAAGATACAGAACATGCTATTTTGACCCACTACAAAAATATGTCATTCAGCTTTAGCTAGATCTCATCACTGCCTCTGAATCCTTGTTCATCTCTTATTCACCATTAATTTATTAAACTATGGATGTGGACGTTTGAGCACCCTCTATGCACTAAGCACTATTACAGACACTTGGAATCCATTCATTCTATTATTTATCCAATAATGTTCATTGAGCACTTACAGTGTGACAGACACATTTTGAGCATTGATGATCTAGAGAACGAAAGAGACAAGATTCCATGGAGCTTACATTCTAGCAAAAGTATTACCCTTTGCACATGAACAGCAAGGCCCCATTCTGCTGAACCTGACATTCCAGTTGGAGGTGACAGACAATAAATGCTCAATCAACAAACAAATTAGCAAATATCAGGTACTGATATGTGTCACAGCAATTCATTATCAGCCCACCATTTTGCTTCCCCAACCTCTCTTCCATATAAATAATGATAATCTGTAGCCCTGTCTCCCTGTTGAGCTAGCTTACTTTTTTCCCACAGCTGCAACATATATATTCTCTAAGTGCTCCTTCTATTTTTTTAATCAACATTCCCTCCCAGATCCCTATAATTTGAATTTCCATTCATTCTATTCTACTGAAACTATTCTCTCAAAGGTCACTATTATAATAATTCCTTCTGCTTAAAAGTTCTTTCAGAATCCACATCGCTTTAGGCCTTTCTAAGCTGTTTTCGTATAATTATGGTCTGTTTCTTGAAGTTCTCTTTTTGTAGTTACTGCTCTGTCCCCATTCCCACAACCCCTTCTATTGCCATTTTTCTGCATTCTCTTTGCTGGAGTATCTTCCTACTAATGACCTCTTTTTAGTGAATTGTCTTGAAGATTTCATTTATTTGTGCTTTGCTCTTTCCTAGCATCTCTATGCAAAGTACTTCAAAATCTGCACCTCAAGCCCTGGTTCCTCACTCATGTAGATCCAATCATCTTTATGACATCTCTGGTCAGGTGACCCAGCAGCCTTCAAACTCTGTATATTCAAAATCCAAAGGCTTTCTCTAAGTCTAATATAATTTTTGCTCACACTTCTCCCTCATCATGCAATGCTTGATTCCTTCTCTTCCTCTTTATCATGTGTGTAATGAAAAGGGAAAAGGTATCTACGCTCCTTCTCTTTCATGCACACTAATCTGAATGGAATCATGTTCCTTGATTATAATTGGGCCACAACCGGCATTTGGGATAACAAGGCATTCACGACTCTTATATGTGTCTGTGGCTTCTCTCCCCAGCACTTTCCAATACCCTATGCCCTAGAAGCATTAGGAAGAGCCAGGATCTGTATCCTTGGATTAACCTAGCCATCTTTTTTTCTCTTCTTGCCACAAGTGTTGTCAGGTCATCTGACATTCTTTGTGTCCAGGTGGAGTTAGGATTTGGAAACAGAGAAAAAGCCTCATTTGTGCTGAGTCACAGGCGAAGAGGCGCCACATTACTGGAAAAGAGGTGCCTCATTTGCCATTTGGCATTATTTCTCATGCATATTTCTCCCTTGGGATCTGATAAGAAAAGAAGTAGCTGTGGGCTTGAGGAAGAAGTCAAGAATTACTAGATTCCTTGATCAAATGCCAAGAATTATCATAAAATTCTTCACCCAAATTACTAATAACATCCACACTTCAATGTCCAGTTCAAAGCCTTTTGTAGCAATTAATAGCACAAACTCTGCATTGAAAATGCCCTGAGTATGAATCTCAGCACCACTATTTATCCCTGTGTGAATTTAGTCAAGTTACTTAACTACTCTGAGCTTCATCCACAAAAATAGGGGATTATTTTAGTGAAGATTAAAAGAGATAATCCATATATAGTACTTAGCATTATTCCTGGCAAATAGTTAAGTATTAAAAAATACTTATCCTAACTTTAAGGTTCATCACCTCTAATTAGACTTCCAGGCTTTTCTATACCACTTAACACATAAAAGAATGAATTTATAAAATGTTAGGTTTACTACCATTTATAACTTTCTAATTTTTTTATGTGTTAGTCTTTTCTCTAACAAAAAGTTTTAATCTCCTTTGGGATTAGCTTAAAGCTTATGATTCTGCATGACCCCAAAAGACCAGCATGGCACCAGTGTACCTTAATATCATATGATCATATGATTGGCCATAATGCTACAGAGCAGTGTAACCCAGGGTCATACTTTAAATCAGATTGTCAATAAACTTTTTGACTACAGGTCAAAAAATGCAGGCTGGCATATGGACAGTAATTTCACTGTCAATCACACTTCCTAGGTTGTAGCAATTCTTGCTGTAGCATAACTCTGCAGAGGATGAATGTGCCAACCCAATATTCACTTATCTGATTATGGTAAGCTAAGGCAATGCAGGAAAAAAAAGTATAATATTTCTCTGGACCATTATTCAAATGAGACCACATCACTTCAGATGAGGATCCAGAAGCAATCTAGGATGTAACCCCCCAAATAAGTTGACTCATATGGAACAAATGAGTCAACTGTAATTCAAGGCAAAGAAATGGAATCACAAATAGCAACTAGCTTTTGCCTCATTATATTATGATTACTGGAGAAAGTAATATACTTAATAAACATACTCATATGATATTCATCAAATTACATTGTAACAAATGTTATTTTATTGCATATATATTGGCATTCCATGAAATATAATTTAAGTTCAGCAAAATATTTTAGGAAATCTTGTAAGCTGGGGCCTGGCCTGCATACATATGTATGAACTCATCATTGAGGAGCAAAAGGAAGTTGCAGTTTAATAATTCCTCATTTCTGTTTTTCTTTCATTTGCCAGTCCCTTCAAACTGGGAAATTGCAACACTTTTGAAAAAGAATACTTTTTCCAACACCATGTGCTTTATGCCTTTTGTGAAGAAGAACAGGTAAACTTAGAGCTTATTCACTTTACCATCATCACATTACAATTATATGGGAAAAAAATGAATGTTCTGGTTCAGAGAACAAGGTATTATTATTTTTAATGTTGTTATTTGGGCAATTTGTTTTTCTCTTCAGTCTTTAATCAAACTTTAATCAAGCCAAGAGCCTAAAGCAGAGTTTTAAAAAGAAAAATGGCCAAATGTACATGTACGATCACCGATGCCAGGTGAGTAACTCTTCTTTCTTATTCAGCAGATTGTGAGCCCTGATAGTACATCAGGCCTCAACTTCCTTGGTGTGTTTTGGCAGCAAAGAGAAGTAATGCAATTTTAGACTGTGTACACAAACGCATCTGTCACAGAGCAGGGGAAGAACGCCCCGATGTTGCCCTTAGGAAACATCATCCAGCATGAAATATGGTGTGCTCTTCTAGCCCTTACAAATCTGGAAAGTTTTGATCAAAGAGGGAAGAGAGCTCAGAGGGGAGTCACAAATATGGATGGAGGAAAAGCAAAAGTTTTAAAGACTGTGGCAAACATTCTGTGGCCAGGCAATGACTAAGGGGTGTGAGGAAAACATTTACAAGCCCAGGGAAAGGGTAAACATGAAGGAGAGAGAAGGATTGCTTGAAGTGCACAAAAGCAGAATAACGGCAGTAATGAGATGAAATTGAGCAAAGGAAAACTTAGGCTGCACATCAAGGAAGAGCTTGCTAACGGTGGAGCCTATTAGACTGCCAAATAGCCTCTCAAGGGAAGAGATTTGAGCTCCATTGCCTGGGTCATTTAAAACAGGACTGGACAAAAGCACTGAAGGAGACATTGTGGGGAACAAGCCTGCCTTGGCAGGGGAGAGTCAAGATGACCTACCAGTTCTTGTTCTTTCTCTCTAATTTTTGTGATATATAACATCACATCATTACATTGCCTCCAAATGGGCTGCTCCTTGGGCTGAGGTTATAATGAGAGTGGATTACTTAGCATGCAATGTACTCCAGGGGAAGCATGCAGTGGCCCAACCTGTAAACCACAGCTCATTAACCAGCAGCTACTCAAATTATTCTGTGCATCTCTGGCCTAATTCAAATTAGAATTGGAGGGTTTTTCCTGACAGGCCAGATGAAAGCATCAAGTTCTCAGCATTTTACAACCTGTTTTTACTATGAGCTATGAATTCTACATGTTTTTTAAAATTTGATTTTGTCTCAACAGATATAGGAGGGAAAAATGTGCTGGAAAATAATTGGAAAATGGAGACTGGCAAAAGTAGATTGCCTTCAGCACGGGATATGCTGCAGCTATAGCTGATAGTATAAAGCTAGTCACTTAGGGGAACAAGCCCTTTTCACCGGAATAAAACTGCAGCCTATGAGTACGCTCGGAGGACTGCAATATACATTTAAATGGGTATGGGTCTCCAGTAGCCCCTCATAAAACTAGTGAGTAGTGGCTAAGTGAGCACCTCCTGGCTTCTTCATTGCTCATCCTTACTTTCAGAGTATCACCTGATCCTCATATGTAAATCATGGAGAAAGTAGAGAAGTTTATTAGAAAACTATGAGTAAATAAGAATATTTTTCCAATGCAGCTGATGGAAATCAGTCTCCATGTTGTAAAGTTGTACCTTAAATGTGAATTATTTGTTAGACTTAATCAAACTGCACTTGTGAGTTATTTATTTTGTGCCTATCTTTTCCATGCTGCTTGCACCACCATTTGGATTGTGAGAACAGTTATTTAACTTGTTCATGATTCTTCCTCTCCCTTCCAAGAGTGTTCTACACCTTGACAAATACTAAATTAATACAAACACTTTCCAGAACCCTTAATCCATATTCTACAATTTCTCAAGTCCCCAAATTAATCACCCTAGCCTCAAATTCAATTAAATAATCCTGTATTACTGATCTTTTATTTTTACTTCTCAAAATTTCATCTGTGTCGATATGTCATTAATTCACCCGCCATTCAGAAAATATTTAAGAAAGTAAATAATATGCCTGGTACCATGTTAAGGCCTGGGAACTACAAAATAATTGCTACCATCCTCACCTCAAGGTCCTGGTTGGGATGGTCTGGCTGGTAAAACAGACAAGACAAATAAACAAACAGAGCACAATGTGGAAAGCGCCCCATCCTCATTGGAAGAATAACAAACTATAGTATTTTTAGAGTCCAAGGAAAGGAACGACCGAATCTACAGAGATAGGAATGAGAGCGTGGAGGCATTTGACTGAATAATATCTGTGTTCTTACCGGGTTGCCCTAACTTTCCCTTATGCATATCTCCACTTGAATACCTGCTTGTATCATCGACCTTTCAATCTATCCAACTGAATTTCATTAGATAATTTACATCAATCGTCCTCTACAAATATTCTATCTAAAAAAGCCACCTAGAGGTGGGAGGATCCCTTGAGCCCAGGAGTCTGAGGTTGCAGTGAGCTATGATGACACCACTGCACTCCAGCCTGGGTGACAGAGCAAGATCCTGTCTCAAAAAAACAAAAAAAAAGAATAGTTGTCCTCTTTCTTCACTTCCCACTCTGAGAACAGAGAGCCAGAAAGTCACCCCCAATCCGTCATTTTTCCAGTCCAGAAATAGCCATTCCCAAATGTTTATGGCAGCACAATTCACCATTGCAAGGACATGGAAACAACCCAAATGCCCGTCAATTCATAAGTGGATTATGAAAATTTGGTATATGTTTACAATGGAATATCACTCAACTTTAAGAAATGACAGTGAGCTAGCACCACTTATATTATCCTGGATTGAGCTTGAGCTCATTATCCAAAGTGAGGTGACATAAGCTTGGAAGAATGGGCTCCACATGTACTCACCATCAAATTGGTACTGACTGATTAATACTATGGTGCTCAAATGGTGGTGGTGTTCACCAGGGATTAGGGGGTTGGAGGGGTAGACCCTCATCTGAGGGATGTGGTGATCATTGTGGAGGGGAAGGACATACCTCTAACCCTTGCTAGGGAGAGGCAAAGATATAAAATGCAACCAAAATGTCTGTACTCTAATATTTTCTTGAAATTAAATAAATAAAAGAAAGAAGAAAAAAAGAGCCATCTAATATATTATAGCTACCTCATTGTTGAGATTTGCAGCTCATCCTTTATACTCAAGTTTTGCTTATGAAGACATTGATGTGAGCTAGGAGCAAGTTTGTTTTTTTCTTAAGACATAATAGCTCTTTTAAATTGGAAAAAAATAATTATACATTGACAATGTTTTACAAGTTTCCCAAAAGATCAGGTTCCCTCAAAAAAGGATTCCCTCAAAAATGGATTATTCTATTTCTTTACCATTCAATTTTTACAGTGGGCTTGCTAGCCAGGTTGCAGAAATAGTTGAGGCTCCTTGGTTTAAAACACAGATGGAACACTTCTGTTTACAGGAATTCTAGATCACTGGTTTTTTCTAAAAGTGCTACACAATTTCAATCCTCTATACCTCTGCTCTCTCTCTAGAATAGTTTTTCTCTTCATCTTCTCTACCTTTTAAAAATCGTATTCTTCCTTAAAGTCTTGGATCCAGTGCTATGGTCTCCATGAAAACTTCCAAGGAAACCATCTTTCAGTCAAGATTAAATTGTGCATACCTTCCACAAATTCTCTTTTACTTACTCTCTTCTGCTTTATATTATCTATATGCCAGATTGTAAACTTATGGAGGACAAGGGGGTATGACTTATTAGTCTTTCAATCCTTCAGGGATTTGTACATACTAGATGCTCAACTAATGAGCTTTCAGTGAATACAAATGTTTTATAATCTGTAAACCAGATTAAAATATATTCATCAAGGTACATATACATACACCTTCATTCCCTTTTAATTTTTCCTATTATTCCATCCATCCTTTTCAAACAAATACTAGAGGTCTGATAAAGTTCTTTTTGTACTTAGAACTTGAGGTGAAGAAATTGTGGTGAAAGCCACAACTCTGTCCTTAGCTAAGCCCTATTGGGAATACATTGAATACAATAATTAAAAATCACCAAAACTCTCATAAAGTGGTTTATTGTCATATAAATAAGTTTTGTTCTTTGAACGTTGAAAATACACCATTCATTTAAAAAATCTTAATCCTAAAATTTCTGAGCAACCTTTGGTATATGTCTTATGCAGCATCTACTCTTATATCTGTTCAAACCTGGCTATAGTTACATTTCACCATAAATGGAAGCCTTAAAGCCATCTACATATCTTCACTCTTTAGTGATTACTCTCAAATGCTCCCTCCAAAAAGATTTGAGAAAAAGTGGCCAAAATGATTTTCAAGAACTATGAGAAAACTATAGAACTATGGGCCCTAAAAACTAGATCTTAGAGATAATTATGGTACTAATAATAAACAATTCGATTTGGGTGTTTTTAGAGTTTAAAAAACATTTTTGAGGTTTACCAATTGTAATTATACCACAAATCACCACCCTTTACATGAGCTTTCTCTACAAAGTTCCAAATAAATGGGCAATCAACTTGCTCTGGAATATTTCTAAGGGCTGAGAATTCACTACCTTATACAGACACTCATTCCTTTGTTTAGGCTTCTCGTTGTTGAAATGTTTTCTGCATGATGACTTAATCAAAATCCCAGCAACTTTCACCCCTTGTTCCTATTTTTGATCACTGAGTCTCACAAAATATGTACAACCTCTAGTCCTTTGGATAACCTTTTTATTATGCCAGATCTGCTTGTCACCATATTTGAAAACTGTAATTCTTTACAAGTTCTGCTGTTAAGTTATTTATATTACTTTAATCCTTACAACAAGTCTCTGAGTTATGGATTATTTTGATCCTCAGAAGGAAAGTGAAGCACACAGAGATGCCTGCTGGCACAGAGCTCATAAATGGAAGAGCCATTACGAAACCCAGGCTTCAGACTCCAGAGCCCTCACCCTTAGTGGGTAGGCCATGGTGTTTTCTTACCACCCTGTGTGCTTTCGTCAGCTTGGAGACTGCAGATTTCACCCCAGGCCTCAGAAGAAGAGAGGGAGGGGAGACTCAGCATCAATATTTTTTAAATCTCAAGTGATTGTAATGTGCCCTCAGTAGTCCAGGGCATAGATTCACAAGTTCTAGTGTTCACAGAAATCATCTTAAATTCTGATTCAGGAGCAGTTTGGGATTAAGTTTGGGATTAAGAAATAGACATTTTTGTCAGGACTCACCACAGGCAATTTTGACGTGGGCAACATTGAGCCATGGAATTCCTATTCTCACGCCACTCTAATGTGCCATGGAGTGAAGGCATCTGAGAAATAGGCAAAGATTTCCTGTATCACCAACATGCTCAGGATCACAGTGGCCAAATTCACCTCCTCATTTCTTCCCCACCCCAATGAATCAGACTATCAATGAATCAGAATAGAAGTACTTGATAAGTACAGGTATCAGATACCCAGTGTACCCCAATTACAGAGTCATTATTGAAAAGCAAGGTCACCTGAGGTGGGTGTAACAGCGTATACTGAAAATACAAAAGATGCACTATTGAAAATATTTAGAGCAGGCTATCTTTTAACTGTTCTTAAAATATCATCATTATGTACACACATATCTTTTCACATTCCATACAATATTTTTATATAAATAAAATCTGCTGACTTCCAGTCATTTCAACAAACATATTTAGTGCACCTGCTAAATTCCAGACACTATGTTAAGGGGACAGAGGGGGAGGAAAGAGATAATTATGAAGATGAATAAAACATGGCCCCTGCCTTTGAAGAACTCATATTCATGGACTGACTCAACTCCTTTCATTACAACCAAACGGAGACCATAGCCCCAGATGACCAAAACCCCTAAGCATAGCTCCAAACATCACAATTCTGTTTATGGTCAGGGAGTTGTACCCATTCACATTATTTCCACCCTAACTCTCATTGCTTCTAGAACCATTCTAACATCTGATTCCCTTCCAGATTTTTTTTTACTGTATTCAGATCTTCATTCACTCCTCAGACTAATAGCACCTCTTGCCCTTCCCTCTATATTGCTACTCAAACATGACCCAGATCCACCCATGAATTCTCTCTAGCTCCCTCTGTGGCCACTTCTGGCATATTCCAACCCAGTGCCATTCTACCCATGTGATGGGAATTCCTTCCTACCAGACCCAGCGCCACAAAGTGAGTGTTGCACGGTTCATAGTCTCCCAAGAGGCACATTCAAATGTATCCACAATTAATCATATGCCAGAATATGTCATAATGTTTCAGGGAAAAAAGCAAAAACCACCATGGTAGTATATTGGAGGGAAGGATTATTTCTAACTGGGATGATAGAGGGCAGCTTCATGAAACTGTGATGTTTGAGATGTATCTTAAAGAGGAAGGAAGAATCTATCAAGAGTGAGTTAAGAGCAGTCTAGATGATGGGGAGAGCGTGAACAAAGGAATGGATTGAGGGGGAAGTATGGGAAACTATCAGTTTGAGAAAATAGATTGGGGGTAGAAGGAAGGTGGTTGGCAAAGGCTCAAAAGTTAATTGGAAAGGAGATTTGAGTGGCCTTGAATTCCAAGATAAAGTTTTGAACTTTATTCTCTATAGAATTAGCCGTTAAAAGTCTTTCAGTAGGGATATGATACAATCAGCTATGCTTTACGAATAATACTTTGGCTGCAGTTTAAAAGATAAATGGGAATTGGTAGAGGTGACTAAGGAACAAACCATTAGAATGAGACATTTATTCTCCCCAGAAGGTGAGCTGGGCATTCTCCATGTGCCCTCAGGGCCACTCTCCTCTCTCCTGCACCTGCTCTCTCTCCTGAGAGGCGGTAGGGAGCATCCACTCCTTCGCCTCTGCTTTCCTGTTAAGTTGCACCAAAGGTGAGGACCCACAGGAGATCTGGGGGAAGAAGGAGAGTGAGCTTGAGCACATATTTCTCCATTTTCTCCCTGCAAGGTAACCTTGGGTGGCTGTGTCCTGTCCTAGTCGTGGCTCCTGTCACTGGCCCACTCCATGCCCACCTCTCTCTAAAGTCCAGGGGCTGCTCTCTCCCCTTTCCCCCGCAGGCCTAGGGGTCATAGCAGTAGCCACCCCTAATAGTACCACATTCTCCCTGATGGTTTAACTACACCTTTCCCACACCTTAGCAAATAATCTTTGTCAAATTGTTCTCAACTTTCTCAAATTGTGTGTCAGGTGCAGGAGGCACTAAGTGCCCTTGAACGGGAGTGATGTCCAAGAGCATGGAAAGGCAAGGGTAGTGCTCCTGAGGGCACCACCTAAAAGTTCCTTCCTTGCTGAGGAGATAATAGCTATGGTAAGGCAGCCGTCACAGCTGAGTTAATTTATCCGTTTCAGATTGATGATGAAATCACAGAACATTTCTGACATTCAATCCATGTCTGATAGAAAAGGGCTTTTAGTTGTGAGGCGGATTCATGATCAAACAATTTGCTTTAGAACTAAGAGGAGATACACAGCATTTTGAAGTCAGACTAGCATGGCTCACAGATACAGTGGCCCAAGGCTAGGTAACTGTGATCACAAAAATAAGGCTTCTTTTAACACAGGAGACAAGATGTGTGACTGTTTATATAATGTATGCAAAGGCTGATTCATAGAGGAAGGCACTGAGAAAAGGGAGTGTGAGATGCTGAAGCTGCAGTTCTTTGAGCAGAATTGTAGAAGAAAATGTTTGGAGTCTTCTATGTGGGTCTATAGAGCAGTCTATTCAAACAGATCAGATAATACCTAAAGGGCAGGTGGCTTATTTGTTCTAAATGCAGCAAGAGGTAATGGCATGCTTAAGTCATTTCTGCAGCAGCCTGTAATTTCACCAGTGCTCAAACATTTCCTTTGACAGCTGTGCGGTGCGTTCATTGTGTTGTCAATGTGAGCTCTATAAAGGAGAGAGTGCCTGCTAGGAGAAGAGCTGGGGAGAGCAAGTGTTCAATGTTTTTTATCTTTCCAATTGGCTTAAAGCAATCAAGTAAGGCAAGAATCCTCTATCCTGAAAATATTCAAATTGCCCATTTCACACACTATTCCATCTTTTATAGAAAGATAAAGTTAATCTTCCATGATTTACTTGAAGTTAGCGATTATAAGTTATCTACTTTTTGACCAGCCTTATCACATTCTCTGGAAATATATTTAAATGGAGTGGAAGGGAAAATTGAATGGCCATGGGGAGGGGGATGTAGAATTTTTAAAAAGTACAACTCATGTAAGTCATGGAAATAGAGTTCAAGAAAAATTTTTAAAAAGCAACTTTTCAGAATTGAATTACAAAGGAAAAGGAAAAAGGGATTGGTTCCTTTTCTTCATTTTGGAAAAACAACATGGTAAATACCAAACAAGGAAAAGCAAGGGTTGGGGAATGGTCCTTGTCTTTTGTGAGCTCTTGGCCCTGAATAAAGCAGCTGTGCTTCTGACAAATGCCAATGTCCCTCTCTTTGGCCCCACAAGTTCCTTTCTTTCTCAATCAGCATTACTCCCTATGGAGAACTGAGGATGGGAAGACCACAGAGAACCAAGCAAAGCCTCTTTATTAGTCCTCTTTCCAGCCTGGGCTGTGAGTGTTTCCCGCTGGGGGTAGGCGTGGGCGGCAGCAACAACTTAATGACAACCTCCCCCTCCCCAACAAAAAGCACACTTGACTTCAGCTTACTGCCCAACAGATGCCAGGACACCAAGTTAAGTTCTTTTCCTTTTTTTTTTTTTTTTTAACACCCTGACTAGCCTGTTAAAATACTTCAATCGATTGACCTAATTTTAGTTCACCTCTACACAACTGTATGCTGTGCAATTGGTTCATAACTCCCACTGATTGAAAAGTAGCCACAACAGCTGGTGACCCTGTTTGAAGCTGACAACTCTTTTTTCCATGTGTCTTTTTTGTTTTGTTTGGCCTTGCTTTGATAGCAAAGCAGTCTCATGGTCCCTGATATTTTAAACATTTTAATAAGTGGACTTTCAGCAAGTCCCAGCAGCCAGAAGACTTTAAGAGCCCATAGGTCCAGATTGGCTTATTCTATGTTTTCCTTGTTTACTAATGGTAACTAATTGTCTTAATTAGTGCTAATTAAAAAGGTATGATCTCTGACATTAGCACAAACGATGGGGTTTCGGATGGGATAGAACAAATACACTAAGTTAAACTAATTGAGGGAGAGATAGCTTGAATGGAAAGTCAAATAATGTTTTTAAAGAAAGACCATTCACAGGTATTTACTGAATACTTTTTATGTGCTAGGGGCTAGGACATGGCATAGTCCCTACTCTCAATGAATGTACGGTACAATTTAATTGAGGTATCAAGATATATATTCCTGTCCCAAGATTTCTGATTCTATACAATTAAGTAATGTTTAGGTCTATAATTTGTGGGGAAATGAGAGGTATGACAGGAAAAACTAACTAGACACCAGTACTAGATATAAGCTAACATTTATTAAGTACTTAATAAGCGCCATTCTTCTAAACACTTTATATTCTATGTAATAGGTGCTATGATTTAATATCATCTTATGGGTGAGAAAACCATAGAAAGGTTTAGAAACTTTCTAAAGGTCACATAGCTAGTAAGTGGAATTTGCTGGCATCAAAGCCTGCATGTTTTAACTATTTAGTAGATAACAGCATATACCAAGCCTTAAAGGGAGACTCCTCCATATTGAACAGAAGGAAAATTGCATTGCATCTAAACAGAAAAAAAAAAAAAATTATAGAACGTTGTCAAGAAATACCTGACAGAAGTTCCCAAATAATGAGAATTATTCCTACTATTCCAATAGCTTACTATCCAGCTCCAACTAAGGGTCCTAAAATATCTGATGAGAAAGGGTGAGGAGCTGAGTTAAGGATAGTAAGAATTGTATGCAGCCAGAAGGCAGTTTAGAGGAGGGAAAATTCTGGAAAAGTTCACCCTATTCTAGTTCTGTGATCTTTGTACTAGCCTGATTGTGTGACTCTGTGAATCTCTAATCTTAGTGGCCATACAGTGAATCAGAAGCAAAACATGGATGCAATAAGGCCAAAAAGTACAAAATTGTTTTCTTTTGCATTTACTCATTAAGTAAATTTTACTGAGAGGCTAATTTGTGCTTTATATCCCATTAGATATTATGATATAGTGATGAATAAAGCCGACAAAAGTCCTTGGGTATAGAGCCTACAGGTAAATGGGGAAATCATTAAACAAATAACAACATGATAAATGCAGTAAGAGCCATGAAGAGATACAATGTACTTGAAAGCATATAATAGAGTGGTTTCTGGGAGTCAAGGAAGATTCATACCTGAGAAACTGAAAGAAGATTCTTTGACCTGTGTCAGAGTGAAGCAGAGAATGCCATGACATGAGTCTGGAGTGGCCAAGAAAGACCAGGTCATGCAAGGTCAGGTAGGCCACACTAAATATGTTGGGTTTTGCCCTGAACATACAAGAAAAATATAAAAAATGTTTTCAGGATGGTTATAATAAGATGTGTATCTTTAAAAGATGACCCAAAGAGAGTATAGAGAAAACTAAGGATGCTTTTATATACTTCAATAAAGAGTTGATGGTTTAGATTCATATAATAACAATGGAAATGAAAACACATGGTCATATTCCAGAGATATGTAGGTGGAACTGGCAGTACTTGGTGATTGGTTATTTATGGAGGTGTAGGGAGAGGAATGGATGTATTAAGAACATAACAAGAAAATTAGTGGATGATGAGTATTAGTACAATAAGGAATTCTGGAGGAAGAGTGAGTTATAAAAAAAAAACTGCATTCTTTTTGGACTTGTATTTGAGGTATCAATAAAACACATAAATGAAGATAAAAGGTAATGTGATAAATATAAGGGTCTGGAGCTTGTTTAATTTATGCACATTTGGAGTTTTCCAAGATTTCTTTCTGCGATTGATTTCTAGTTAAATTCTATTTTGGTCAGAAAACTTTTAGGAACAGAAAATCTAATGTCTAATTTGAAGTTAATTCCATTTAATTTCCTTTGCCAATCCAAATTCATAAAGGTTCTATACATGCACACACATACATACAAAATGCCTTCCAAGAATGGTATTTGAGGAAATCAAGAAAAAGGGACTATGTTCCATGGATAGATCAGCTCAAGGCCAGTAGAACTACTGCAGGATATGGCATGAATGGGTTTAGAGTCCTCACGAACATATGAGCAATGGGCCCACAAGAACAAAAGCACTGTTGAATCACAGAAACATTGGTAAAGACTTCCATTGTACTTTCTACATTTTAAGGGTTAGAGTTCTTAAGCCAATTTTAAGTCACCCAAAATGAAGTGATCTTAACAAGAACCCGAGTTATACCTTAAAAAGGAGAAGGAAACAAGCTAAGAGAAAGAAGCCAAATTAGGAGAGGTGATAAAGAACAGGATTGGGGCAAGAAAGGGGTGCTATCATGGTGGTCAGCAGATAGGCATATAGAATAAGCCAGGCCAATATCAAAGCCAAGAAGTCCACAGATAAGCAAATTTAAGTTCCATGTACAGAGATAATTATAGTGTAGTAATACAAAATATGTCATCTGACATTAAACCAGATTGAAATTGAATCCCAGCTTTTATTCTTACTAGACTAGTGGTGTTGCTTCAGTTTACTAATCTGAAAATATGAGAATAATAATACATACATACCTCATATGTTTGTTTTAAGGATGAAATAGTGAGTGTAAATGCATTTAGAGTAGTTCTTGGCATGTGGTAAGCCATCAGAGTATGTTATTAATGATTGCTATTGTTGCTGTTGCTGTTATAGAGATCTAAGCAAAGGGTCTAAGGGTTTGGGTTGGAGAAAGAGAAATTGCAGAGAAGCTCTTTAGTGTGCCTAAGCATCACCAGAAATGCTTTTACAGAAGACAGGTGCCCAGACTTGAGCCCCCAAGAATCTGATACAGTGTGTCTTGGTAAGACACAGATGTCTGCACTTCTGTTAGTCCCCAGGTGACTCTGGTGTAGGTGGTCCATTTAAGAAATAGGATTTTAGGCCGGGCGCGGTGGCTCACGCCTGTAATCCTAGCTCTCTGGGAGGCCGAGGCCGGCGGATTGCTCAAGGTCAGGAGTTCAAAAAACCAGCCTGAGCAAGAGCGAGACCCCGTCTCTACTATAAATAGAAAGAAACTAATTGGCCAACTGATATATATATAAAAAATTAGCCGGGCATGGTGGCGCATGCCTGTAGTCCCAGCTACTCGGGAGGCTGAGTCAGAAGGATCGCTCGAGCCCAGGAGTTTGAGGTTGCTGTGAGCTAGGCTGACGCCACGGCACTCACTCTAGCCTGGGCAACAAAGCGAGACTCTGTCTTAAAAAAAAAAAAAAAAAAAAAAAAAGAAATAGGATTTTAGAGGGAAGCCCTTGGAGAGGCTGATTTTTCTCGGAAGGCTAAGGAAGACATTAATATTATTAAGGGGCACCCAGATGTTATCACTTAGGAGATATCACTTAGGAGATTGGGATGTAGGATACAGATGGGAGGATGTTACAACATCTGGGGCCTGAAAAAAGTTAAGTGACAAACTTTGACAAAGCAAACTATAACTAAGGGCATAACAATCTCTATGTGAATAGTATTAGTAAAATGACTCTTTCAGACTAAGAAACCAAGAGCCAGTAAGCATGCCAGCAAGCCAGAGGAGAATCATTCGGGTTCAAGAGAACAACTAGGGCCTGGGAGTGAATCCTGGAATGCAGCAGAGAAGCAGGTCTGGGGTGGCCAGGAAATAGATTAATTAGATAGAAATAAAATAATAACAGTATTTTAAAAGTACTATTTGTATGGGACATTTTGTATTCATTATTTTATACTGTCCTCACACCAGTCCCAATTATCTCATTTTCTTTGTTTCTTTTGTTTTCTGTTTCATAATCCTAATAATCTCCTTTTTCACACAAGGAACCAAGGCTCAGAGGGGCTAAATTGCTCGCCCATATCACTTAGCTGGTCAGGAGAGGAGCCCAGTAGCACACCCACGCCATCTGAGTAGAAATCCAGGCTCTGTCCAGTCCACCGTTTGCTTGCAGAGGGATGGAGTGTGTAGGCAGAGAAACAGAGAGAGAACTGGAGAGCTCCCACCAAGATCAGGAAACATGCCTCTCTGGCCAGCATCTCTTTCATCATTGGAAAAAACCATTCTGGTTACTATGTGAAAATGTCCAAGATCCCCTAGGTGTCTGGGGTGCAAATAGAAGCCCATGGTACTTTTTAGGAATTGGCTTCAGAGACTGCTTAGTTACTAGCATTAAGTTTCATCTCCTGTTGATGCATCATTCTGTACCTCCCAAAGAAGCTTGATCAGATTGTCTTCTTAGACTATAAAATCTCTAAGACTATATAATCATCCTAGGGGCCAGCAGTATGTTTCTTCTTTTCAACCCCACAGTAACAACCCTACAGTGTCAGCTGCTAAATTTAAGCCACTTGAGATGTCTCACTTAGCAGGCAAGAACAAATTGAGTAAGTATGATTTAGAGCTAGAGTCTTAATTATAGTATTGTGTACCTGAGGTAATTATTCACATGATGTAGTGGTGCTTGAGACTATTATTTGTGATCAACTCAATTAATGCAATTTGGCCTATCCCACAAGTGAAGTCAATTACCTGGCAATCACAAAAGTCTCCTGATAGTTTCATGCTGATTATTCCAAAAATAGCTTCTTGAGATTATATATATATATATATGTCTTTTTTGCATTTACCCACACATTTTTAGGAGAAAACCAGTCTATCCAAATCCCAGAGATAGAAAAATCACTGTGTAACCCTTTTCTTGTCAGAATATTTTTCTGAAATGTTTCTATCAAACTTCATGGAGGCTAAGATAAATATAAGTGACTGAGCTAAACCTATTACTTTATGCCAACCACCGAGTGGTATTGAGAAATGAAAAGGTCACACTCACATTGTGCTGGTAATAGGACTTCAACAAATCAGGAGCACAGTATAATGAGAAGTGTGGTAATTTTTCACTTAAATAAGATGAGGAATGTGATTAAAAGAGAGTTGGTTATCTCAACCATTTATTATAAAACCAGCCTTTGGCTACATCTACATGAGGAAACAATGCTGATCAGATATGTAAATTTTCTTTCTGAATTATGATAACTTGATTAAAGTCTAATGTTAAAGAATGCCCACCGGAATTAAACTATGGAAATTCCCTGTCAATATGGTGGGAATACAATGTATGTTGCCTCTCAATACATACATACATACATACATGTATGTATGTCCCTCTCAATATGGTGGGAATACAATGTATGTTGCAATACAACATCAGTAATGACATATTCAAATTTCAACTACTCCATAAAATTTTATAATAACATATAATAACATATTTTATATATGTTTTTCTCATTCAATTTTAAGGTAAATAGCAAAGCATCAAAAGGGGTGAAGAAGGTAAAAGTTTATAATTTACTTGGCATAAACTCCCTGAACCAGGAAGAGAATAACAAAAACATCAACTATAATAATTCAGTATCTACTATGTATCAACCACGCTACTCAGCACGTTTCATGCAATATTTCACTCAGTGCTCAAACAACCTACAAAGGTAAGTACTGTTATTCTATTTTCTTATGAGGAAGCTAAGGCTAGCTATGCTAACTAATTCAAGTTCACAAAATTAGTGGCAGAACTTTTATTCCAGCCCAGTCCTGTCTGTCTCTGGCTCTGAACACTGCCTTATGACATCTGTGAAACAGGCTGCACATCCCCAGCTGGTCACCTTTGAGACCTTCTTCCAACGCTTCTTCCTAAAGTGAGGAACACTGGATCCAGAGGACCTGTGTTGTCACTAGATGGGAGTAAAACTCAGGCCAATTGATTCTGCTTTTGCCCTCTAAATGATAAAAGATCGTTTTAATTTTCTTCCTCCTTTATCCTCTAACAAAGGTTTAGATATTCCAACAAAAATACTTTGGCTTCTTAATTAAATCAACTGTTTCTCATTCCTATTATCACTGAAGTAGAACGTTTAATAATTAGAGTATTTGTTCACCACAGGTTTAGTGTGAAATTGTAACTCTCGATTCCACTTTGCAAGGCTTCACATTTTATGTTTCTTGGCTTCAGAGCATGCATCACATCCAGAAACCCTATTTGTGAGCAAAGTCCTGTAAGAAAGCAAATCAGCATTCTTTGAGTGTGGTCAGCTCACCTGCTGAGCAGGGCTTAATCATGTTCGAGGAAGAAAATCACCAAACATTTAGTACTATTTTGGTGATTAGGACCAATGAATGAGTCAAAATATAAATTTTTCTAATATTTAAGGTCCAACGAATCATCTTGGCAAACAATTATTATTCAGCCTATTGTCTATATTTTTCATCTATTAATAATTAATGTTAATCTGAAAAAAATAAATTCTGTTTTAAAATTTTTAAGCTATATTTTTCTAGTGAAATACAACATAATAATCATGGTCTTTAAAGAGATTAAGTATTATTATTTCAAACATATCTCAGGCTAGAAATTTTGACAAATTCTCCCACTATAATAAAATTAAATCCTGGGTAAATGACATAATTTTTAATGCATTGATGATTCATGATAAAACAAGAAGAATGTAAAACAAAGAATGAAAAAGATGAATGGGAATGATGATGAGCTATAAGCAACCCAAAAGCCAGGTTGTCCAGTATAGATTTTTATGTTACCAACACTGAGAAACTAAGCTTGGCGCCCCCTGCATTAAAGGGGAACTGAATTTGAGACGGCTACTTTGAGTCAAGAATCTAGAAGGGGATTAAAGAAGTTTCAGGAGACTAAGCCTGGGGACGATTGGCATTAGGGGCAAGATGAACTTGAACTCCACAAAAAATTAAGAACTTCAAAATGAATTAAAGTAGTCTCTGATAGGACCAGGACTAGAATGAGGCAAGAGAGGAGATATCTGGGGTGCGAATTTAAGAGGCACACTTGTATGTCCCTGGGAGTGAGTGCCTTCTTAAATTCTGCACCCTAGGCGGCCTCTCTTGCCTCACCCTAGTCTCAGCCCAGGTCTCAGGTGGATTTCACAGCCCTGGCTTTGGCAGAGCAAATACAAATCTTCCGTGGATGAAGACATTCCCAACTAAAACCTTCAGGATTCCCACGGATGAGGTTCAACCAAATGTGAGCTCACAAATATCACTAAACACACAAGAAAATAAGCACTAAGATTTAGAAATAGTAGAAACAAAAAAATTTTCTTGGACACACAAGGACTTCAGATATTTAAATAGCAGAATAACTAATATAAACTATTTAAAGAAATAAAAGATGGAATATTTAAAGCTATAAAACATAAAATAAAAAGTAAGTAATCACAACAGTGTGGTATTGGCATCAATATAGCTACACAAACTGGTAGAACAGAAAAGAGTCTGGAAATAAGGCTCATATTTATGGCTAATTGATTTTCAACAAAGGTGGAAAGTAGTGAAAAGGATAATATACTCAACAAACAGTTATGGGACAATGTAAAATTCATATGTAAAAAAATAAATAAATAAATGTAGGCTCTAACCTCACACCACACACAAATGAAAACACATGCTCACACAAAGGCTTATACACGAATATTCTTATGAGAATTATCAGTAATAACCAAACACTGCAAACAACCCAAATGACCATAAACATTGATGAATGGATAAACAAAGTGTGCTGTATCCAAACAATGGACCATTACTCAGCAATAAAAGGGAACAAACGACTGATGCATGTAACAACATAGATAAACCTCAAAAACATCATGCTACAATAAAGAAGCCACATACAAAATGCTACACATCTGCTCCCAGGAAATTTCTAGAAAAGGCAAAACTATAGAGACATAGTAGAAAGTGGTTGCCTGAACTAAGGGAGGGAGTGGGGATTGACTCCAGATGGACATGAGGGAACTTTGGCCTGACTGGATTGTGGTGATGGTTGCACAACAGTATATATTTCCCAAAAATCGTCAAACTATCCATTCTCATTGGGTGAATTTTACAGTATTAAATTATGCCTTAATAAAGCTGTTTTTTAAAAAATAAAGAATCATCACCAAATAGTTTTGAAAAAGAACAAAATAGAAATTATCAAATTAAAAATGTAATAGTCAAATTTAAAAGCTCTACAAGATGGTGGACTGTATATTTAAATCAAAGTATTATATGCAATCTCCTGAATGGAATAACTATACTATGGTCATGTCAGAACACCCTTTTTCCTAGGAAAGTCACACTGATATATTATGAATTAAAGGGGTGCAATATATATCTAACCTTTCTTCAAATGGTTCAGAAAAAATAAATCATGTGTATCTGTGTATGTGTTTGGTGGGCAGAGAGGGGTAAAAAATAATAAAGCAAATGTTCCCTGTGTTATTATTATAAGTTTTTTGAAAGTATGAATTTATTTCAACAAACAAAGTAGTTTAAAAACTGGTCATTTGAAAAAAACTATTAAAATAGACAAGCTTCAGTGAGATGACTGACAAAAACAGAAAAACACAATATTAGAAATGAAAGAGGAGTTTATCACAGACACACTAGAAATTAAAAAGATAACAAGACTACAATAAAAAGGGTGATACCAATAAATTTGAAAACTAAGCTAAAATGACTAACTTCCAAGAATTGACAATACAAAGCTGACAATGCAAAAATTTTTGGCAATGCAATTCTAATAAAAATTCCAATACTTTAATGAACTTAAGCTGATTCTAAAATTTACATGGAAATACATAAGCCTAAGAACAGTCAAGGAGGAGAAGAATGTAGAAAAACTTCACCTGCCAGCTATCAAGTCTTATAAAATTCTAGTTTTTATTAAGACAGTGTGATTATGGCACAAGGAGAGATAAATGGACCAAAGGAACAGAAGATCAGAAAGAGACCCACATGCAAATGAATAGCTGATATACAAAAGAGGTAGCAGTACAGTTTATTGTGAAGAAGATGAACTATTTGATTAAATGTTGCTGAGAAAACTGGCTATCTAGGAGAGGAAAATAATATTGGATCTCAGTTTCACACCATATATAAAAAAATCAACAATAAAGCTTTAAAATTTTTAGGAGAAAATATAACAGACTATCTTCATGACCTAACTTCATTATTCATTATTTCAAAGTTATAAGACACAGAACGTAGTAATCATAAAATTAAAAATCAGTGAACTTGATTACATCAATAACCAAGAATGTTCAGCAAAAGGTATTTCACAGAAGAAAACATAATGATATTGGTCAGTATGTGGAAGCATGGGTCTGTTAATACACTGCCAGTGGGAGTATAAATTGGCCCAAACTTTTTGGGAAATAATCTTGTATACTGAACATAAGTATACCCCAAAACCTGAAACATTCACTCCTAGATATGTACTTAAGAGAATGTCTCAGACAAGTGCACCAAGAAAAATGTGAAAAATATGTGACATTGGCAAAAAATGGAAATAATTCAAATACCCATCGATTAGATAAGGATAAATAATTTATCTTACATTCATACACTCTAATATTATATAGCAGCAAAAATAAATTAACCTTCAACCACCCAGAAAAGCTGAAGAAAAATCATATAGGAAAAAAACACAAGATACATAAGACCTGAGACTATATAACACCCTTTTAAAAAAACAGTTTGAAGACATGAAAATATTAGCAATATATTGTCATTGTCCTTAAAGTAAGAAAATGATAAACACCAACTAGGGATAATGTTTTTCTCTGTTTAGAAAACAGGAGGTTGGGTTTGGGAGGATCCCAAAGGTTTGCTACTTTGTTTTTAATTTTTTTTATTCTTTTTTATTTCAAATTATTAAGGGGGGGTCAAATATTTTTGTTAGATGGAGAGATTTTGTAATGCTTGAGCCCGGGGTATAAGTGTGCCCATCACCTGAATAATGTTGATTAAACCCATTTGGTATGTTTTCCCCCTTCTTTTACTCCCCACTCTCGCCACTTGATTTCCAATGACTTTTACTTCCCTCCATGCACATGTGTGCCTGCCAAGATAGTTTCATCCAAATTGCTGTTAAAGGCATTAATTCATCCTTTTTCATGGCTGAGTAGTACTCCATGGTATACATATACCACATCTTGTTAATCCACTCATAAACTGGTGGGCATTGGGTTGTTTCCACATCTTTGCAATTGTGAATTGTGCTGCAATAAACATTGTAGGTGTCTTTTTTGACTTCTTTTCCTTTGGGTAGGTACCCAGTATTGGCATTATTAAATGGAATGGTAGGGGTCTAGTTTTACTTCTTTGAGGAATCTCCATGCTGTCTTCCATAGAGGTTGTACCAATTTGCAGTGCCACCAGCAGTGTACAAGTGTTCCTTTCTCTCTGCATCCACACCAGCATTTATTGTTTTTGGACTTTTTAATAAAAGCTGTGTTTTTAATTGCAAATATTTTTTATCATGTTTTCATGATAGTTTGTTTTGTAGAAAAACCATGAGATTTTTATTGGACAGGAGTTTATATTCCTTTAACTAGCTCATGTGTAGGACAACAAGAAGGATGTGGATTCCAAGGATCTGTAAGAGATAACTCTAATTAACATATATTTAGAGCAAGTTTTATAGGCTGAAATGAACTCTGACATTCTTGGGAGCTTTGAGGAGGACCAACAAGACTAAACTAAAGCAGTATCTATTATATAAATGAGGTAATTTATCTGAAAACACTGTACAAGCATGAGAACATGCCCAATTGTAAGGGCTTGGACCAGGACAAAGTTAGGTTCAACTATTGATTTTAACTTATTTAACTTCTTTAATAACAGACTTTCATCTATAAAATCAAGACAATAATATCTCCTTAAAGATTGTGCCAACCCATGACAATAAAGTTACCACAATGTTATGGATTAAGACACAAAGACCATAAACCTTATTCTTACATAATTCCCATTGTAAATCACCATCATCTTCAACAAATGTTCATTATAGATACTATATTTCATTTTTATTAGAACCAGTGAAATTTTAATAGCCTTCTTAAATAATTGAATTCATGAAGTAATATTGCTTTTCCTATGGCCCATTGGGGAGGTCCTTGAAGAGACAAAAGATCACTTTTATCATCAGTATGAGTTATAATGTTTTATAATTATAATAAAGTGATATAAAAACACAAGTGTGGCTGATCATGAGAAATTTTCATAACTGCAGTAGAGTCCTCCTTCCTGGCCTGCACACCAGTCATCCCCACCAGAAGAAATCATGAGAAAAACTCTGACCCTTCTGATCATGACAAGTGGTTCACCTCACCCACCATCACCACTATATTAGCAAGGACTCAGAAAAAGTCCCAGAACTCTACAAGTTCCTAGCAAGAATCCTAAACCCTCCCCATTCTCCAACATAGCCTCACAAACTGCTTTGCCTCCCTCATCTTGAGGTCATCAGAACTGATCTTCTAATGCCCTCCACCTGCTTTATGTATCTCCAAATGCCAGTCCTTATATAGCCTATCATAGTCCTGTTCCTGGCCCCATCCACCCAGGTATTAAACACTTACATTGTCTCCTCCAGAATTCACAGTCAGCCATGGTCAAAGTCCTCTACATCCTTTGCTCTCAGAATTCCCCTCACTTATTAGATCTAAAGGACACATGAATCTCTCTTGACAATATTACCACTTCTGCAGCCCTCTCTGTGCCTGTTTGTTTTTGTGTTGTTGTTTTTTTTCTCCTCATTGTGCTGGATATGGGGTAAATAAATGTCTTTCATGCTCTTCATTCTTCTTCCAGACCATTCATCTTCCTTAACTTTAGAAATGTCCAGCGGGATATATCTGAATCTCCAGTCACTCCTCTCCTTTCCTGAAGATGTTTTTTCCTGGCTTGCTGTCACACTCAACTACATTATGCATATAATTCTTATGTTTTTAGTAACTGTATAAATAATCCTCCCAATGCCTAAGCGTCTCACTTCCTTGATCTTGTCCTCCACGCAATTTCAGCCACTCACCTTCATGGCCATATCCTAGAGGTAGCGAGCTGGGAAGGGAAGAGGTGAGGGTTGGAGAGTAGAATGGAGATTTTGGAGTGTTTGCAGACATCTCACTCACCAGCCACCACCTCCTCCCTTCCCAGCTCACTACCTCTAGTTCTTCACCAGGCCTTGCACCTACAATCAATTGGTTCTACCACTTTTCCATGGTTGTTTATCTCCCTTGTGTCCTTTCTTCCCTCTTTACCCAATTTAAATTTTTATGGTCAGTCCTTAGAACTCCTTTACAGCACTCTCACCTTTCTTGCCCCTCTCTCATTTCAATGCACTTGATCTACTAAACTGAAACTGCAGTTAATACCAGTTCTCTACCTCTGCCATACAGCACCTCTGCAGAGGAACTGCCTGGCAAACATGCAAACCCTGCTTTCTGGTTTCACTGTATGTGCCTCCCTTTGAGCTCAAGTGAGCTCTATTGTTTTATAGAAATCTTCTTACTGCCTTTTCCTGTTCTATTCTTGCTTCCTCCACACTAAATAAACATTTACACCTCCTACACATCCTCACTGACAACCTTGCTTCCTGTTTCATTAAAAAATAAAATTAAAAATGAAACAACATCAGAAAAGAGTTTTCTCGAGTTGCCACTGCCAAAACATCTACCACCAGTGAACTATCCCCCATCATAACATGACCACCTTTGTTGCTTCATGAATACAAGGCATGCTCCAGCCGGGGGCCTTCGAATACTGCTGTTTCACTGCCTAGAATGCTCTTCTTCTGTTAGTCACATGCCTACTAATCACCTTCTTCAAAGCTCTGCTCAGATAGTACCTCCTCAATAAGAAGAAATGACCACCTTATTTAAAATTGAAATCTAGCCCTCACTCCATACCCTTCCCTACTCCATAAATTCTTTGTTGCATTATTTTTCCTTCTGAAAAATATTACCATTTATCTTAGCATATATTTCATTTATTTATTTTATTTACTCTTTGTCTCTCCCACTACAATGTAAGCTCCCTGAGGGCAGAAATTCTTGTCTATTTTGTTCTTTGCTGTATCCTCAGAACCTTAACAGTACCAAACATACAGAAGGGCCCAATAAGGATTTATTGAGGAATAAATGAATGAGTGAATGGGTACATCCCAATATCGTTTAATAAATACTTCACAAGAATTCATCCTAGTAAGACTGTAGTCATTTTATAACATTGTTTCAAAAATCAAGTCCTCAATTACGTAAGGTACACAAATATCATAATTTCGGAAGTACAAAGTGTTTATACTCTAAGCCTCTGGTGAGAAGTGGATCTGCCGAGTTGGGGATAAGGTGAATTGGAATCCCTGTGAGACAGAAATATAGTCCTGAGATTGTATGTGTTATAGGTTACCACCAGCATCTTCCTTGTCCAGCCTTAGCAAGTACCAGAACAGTAAGCTTAGGGTACTTCAGAAATATGTGTGTATGTGCACATGTGTATGTGTTAAGAAATTACATGCTGTTGATTAAAGTGCACTTGTAAACAGCGTCTAGAATCATTTTCTTAATACTTTATATAAAGGAAAAAAGTATTATTATTTATTTAAAAGTAAACATAAAAAGATTTTGCAAATGCTAAATATGAAATTGCAATAAGATTCTGAGTCTACTTATTAGCTAAACTTTTCTTCTTATGATTTAGGTAAAAGTTATTAGGGATAGGTAAATTGGATAATGACACTGATTTTTTAAAACTGTTAAATTTGAGAGTAAAGCATATAAATTCACTGCATAAATTTTAGATAAATACAGAAAGCACAGAGAAAAAAATGTCTCCCAGAATCTTATTACCATCTTTGGTCTTTTTAAACATATCTTGGTTTTACTTTTAATAACACATCAAAACTTAGATGACAATGTAATGATTTTTTTCTAAATAGATAACTTGGAAAGCAGTCTTTTATATCACTTCTGAAGCAATTACAGAAAAATTTAAAAATTGGAATTTTTTTCAGAATTGTTTTCCAAGGAAACATTACATTTTCCTAAATAACTTCATTTTTTTCCCCAACTTTTTAACAAGAAAGGATGTTAAATTTAGGAATTCCAAATATCATTTCTACATACTGTGAGAATATCCAAGTCAGGCTTGAAGCTTGTTCTCAATTAGTTTAAAATCTAGCAGGAAAATATGACATGTAAATGAAACATACATATTACATGTATATTATGAAAATATAAGCACAACTAATAGTGGCATTGCTTTTGTGAATTAGTCCTCCTATGACAACTCTAAGAGTAAAATATTATTATAAGATCTATTTTATGTATATGATGGAATATAGATCAGAGGTGCTAAAGATTTATTTTTATAAGGTCAAACAATCAGTTAATCAGACGGTTGAGATTAATCCCATGCTCTCCGAATTTTGCCCTATTTCTACCGTGCCACGTAATCCCCCCAAGTGATAAATCTCATCACAGAGGCTGAGAGCATAGGTTTGAAGAAAAGGGACTTACAATCAGATGAAAAGATCAAGGGACTTATGGAGCAGATGACTTTAAGCTGGCTCTTGCAGATGGGGCAAGATTTAAATGTGGACAGAGGCATAGCGATTGTATGAAATGAAAAGGTGTTAAGATTATAAACAAGGAAATGGTCAGCTTAAATCTGTATGTCAGCACTATGTAAGATATTTTAATGAGAGAAGGCAGGTAAGGTCAGTAGACTAGTTAAGAGACTATTATATTAGATTAAGCATGGAATAAAAGAATGAATGAAATTGATGGTAGTGGAGATCAAGGTGGGAAATATTTTAGAGCTGGAATTGCTTGGACTTGGGGACTAATTGGAGGACCCATGGAGACAAAGGAGAAAGGCTAAAGTTTCAAGGCTGATTGAGTAGAGGATTAGGTACACACTAGAAGTGGGGATACAAACAGGTGTGTAGGCT
Organism: Microcebus murinus; assembly: GCF_040939455.1. Lineage (NCBI taxonomy): Eukaryota > Metazoa > Chordata > Mammalia > Primates > Cheirogaleidae > Microcebus > Microcebus murinus. Next base: position 53,941,874 of record NC_134118.1, read on the forward strand.
TGAGTGGGGAAATTATTTTTCCAACCTGTAAAAGCCTCCCAGTTCCCCACAGCTGAGCCCATGGTTTAGTCAATCCCAACCCAATTTCCAACCACATTTGTCTTAAAGCAAAATCAAATTACTCAGTTTCAACCCAAACGCTTCACCTCTAATCTCACAGGGTTCAGATTATGTCACCAACCCCTTTAAGGACTATACTTTCCAGATATACCTGTGTACCTACCTATCTGTCTCCCTAGGTTTTTGAGTATGGCTAAGTTACCATAGCTCTACTCTGCCTTCTTGTCAGCATGGACTATATGAAGAACTCATAATATTTCTCATTTAGTTTAACTGAATAATTCCATACTCTTTGGGCATATAACCTATCCACCTAGCTGAACTTCAAGGATTATTGGGAATTGTCACTCTGTCTCCAGAATCAATGCAAGATGTATCTATCCTGTCAATTTTTAACCACCACTTTATCACCAAGATATGTCTTGAATTTTTATCAAAATTATACATACCAATGAATTTTAAAAAAGCATTATCTGGAACAAATTTCACTAAACCAAATCTATTTATTAATCAATTTTCTACATAGCACACCATAGCATTTCAATTTTTTTATTTTCATTTATATTTAACTAAAATTATGGACATGATCAATTCTTTTATTTAAATTTTATAATAAAATGCACTTTATCATTTTTATATATATTTCAAATTTGACTAATTTTGACATATGCCATTGCCATTTTTTTGTGTTGTGTTGTTTTTTTGTTTTTTGCAGCCATGACTTCTTCTAAGTCCAAATTTTTTCCAGTCAAAATTTACAGATCTACATTATGTCAAGTATACTTGATTCAGTCATCATTTATTTGTCAAAAGCAAATGTCAATGTGTGCATTTTCAGCTATATTCAATTTTAAGTTTTGTACATTCACTTATTAAGTCAAACATGCTTAATGACTACCTCTTAGGTGTCAGACATTATTTTAGATGCTGGGGATTTAATGGTGTGATCCATTATTATAATTCTCTCAGATGATTCATTCCAAGGTTGCTCCATTTTCCATCACTGGCCTATTGGGGTGCTGATCTTATTTTTATCCTTTGAATCATTTAGTTCACTCTGTACTAAATCTTTGACATTGATGAGATAAAGAAAAGTCTACCAGGTCAAAACAACAGTCAAAATGTCCTGGGTCACAAATTCCTTGTCCTTACTGGGCAGGTTCAGTTACATGTCTAAGCACTGATTACTCTCCATGTCATGGTACAGGCATAGTGCCATCCCCAAACAACAATAGCAAAGACAATGAATTCAGCCCTAATAACTTGAGTTAAAGGTGCCAGAATGTCCCTTAGGTAAAGGTGTTCAGCAAGTGGTTTTAAATGTGGAACTAGAACTTAGAAAAATACCCAAGACTAGAGATAAAAATCCAGGAGTCAAATTAATAGAAATGAATGTTGAAGCTGTAAGTCTAGATGAGATTTCCAAAGTAGAGGCCACAATGACAGGAAATTAGCGAAAGATCAAGAACCAGTTTTGTGGCCAAAAGAGAAAAGAAACAAGGAAGGACTTATAAAAAGTAAAAAGTTTTGAATGATTAGAGAGGAGAGCATATAAAAATAGAGGGAGATATGACTTCAAGAACTTAAAAACCTAACAGTAAAATAATTTTTTTGTTTATAATAAAAAATAGGGACAGGGAGAGATAGCAAGTAAAAAAGAAGAATTTGTAAAATAAGTTATGGCACAGACATAGACAGAACTCCATGTAGCAATTTTTAGCAATTAAAATTATGGGAAATAAATCACACAAGTATGTCTTTGTTGCTATAAACTGAAACAAAAAGGACAGATTCTCTTTTCATTTCTGCTAATCAATCCCCACTGTGGACAACTGTGAATCCTAACTTCAAAGGAAGTCCTACCTTAGTATCCAATTTTGTCCATTGCTCTGGTACCACAGAGATGAAATTGGTGTATAAGTCTTTTTAAAGACAATAGATAAAATGTGGTGAGGTGGAGGGAAGAATGATAGAGGAAGAAAATAGAGATCTGCATTTGGTAATCCTATGGTGAGGCACAGTGTCCTTCCCTCTTATCCAAGCCCCATGCCCTAGTATTTTCTCCATGAATCTGGAGAATCTAGAAGCTGATCCCAAGAGATGGTAAAGATGCACAACAAGGTGAGAGTGTGTATATTTTTGTGGATCCAGAGCAGCTACTGAAATTGGTTGTGTTGGAAGCATCATCAGCCTCTACCTCAAAAGAGCCTCTCCCCAGGAGCAAGGGGACCTCAAATAGCATATGTTTTGAAGTGAACAATTTCCTGAGGTGGGAGGAAGGAAAGTAACAGCTATGATACTTCTGAAGCTTCACAGGACCCAAATAGGTGCCCTTGGATACTGTCACATGCTCTAGGATCCCAGGAGCTCATCAATGTCAGATTTGTCACAGCACCTGTGCAAAGACAACAAAAGGCCAAGAACCATCCATTCAGAGATCGATGGAGGCTTCCCCTTCCCTGCTGACCTTGTGCTGTGGCTGCAGCCAGCATCTCCAGGGACAAAACCAGGCACAAACACTAGCACAGGTATCAGGAAAAAAAAAATCTGTGCATCAGAGACACATCCTTCTCACCACTCATTCCGTACTTCACTTTCAGAGATCCCCTACTCTTCCCTGACAGGTGAACTCAAGTCCACAAATTAGAGTGGGAAGGAATAGGGGAGGGTAAAACCCTTGAGAGGGGAAAGAAATTTGCAGAGTAAATTTTGGGCAGTACCTGAGATTATAGTGCTTGAACCAAACTGCAAAAAAAAAAAAAAAAAAGGGCTCACATTTTAAATTAGAAGGGACAATAATAACTTGAAGACTCCTTATTAAGGTTTTTACTACTAAGCCAAAAAAATAAAATAAAATCAAGGAGCATCTATGCAGTTATGATGTATTTTCATTTTTTGCACAGAGCTGACTTTTGGCTGTTCAAGTTATACCTATTTCAAATATTTGATATCATGGAAAATGATACATAACATAGTACAAAGTGAGAAAAGTAGTTTTAAAACAGTATGTATAACATGATGCCATTTTCTTAAGGATATATATTCTTTGAAGGAAAAGACTGGACCATATATTATGTTGTTAAGAGTGGCTATCTCTCTGCCTGGTAACATTATGGGTGACTTCCCTTTCTTATTTTTCTCAGCTGTATTTTCTATTATTTTTAATAAGTAGCAGAGTTTTCTTTCTTTTAACAATGTCAGGAAATGTTTTGTTTTAAAAAGAAAGAATGGCCAATAGTATTGAAAGACTCAAAGAGATTGATTTCAGTAAGACTAAGAACTGTGAAAAATAAAAGGCAATTAGATTTTCTTGGTTGAATACTCATCACTGACCCATAGAAGAATAATTTTATTAAAGTGACAGGAATGGACAGTCATTTGTAAAGTTCTAGTATAATTCATTTTAAAAATAGTCTTGTTACTATATAGTTACATTATATATATATATATATATATATATATATATACACACAGAATAGAGAATATAATTTATTTCTTCATTGTACCCTCCACTGAGAAAGGATCAGAATTTTAGATGTTTGTCTTGGTTCTGATGGAAGCTACTAATCTAACTGGCAGCAATTTCTTCACAACACTGCACTTTGTATGGCAACACAAAGACAAATGCAAGACAAATTACCCTGAGCTTCCCACGATGCTATGCTGCCTCCAGGCAGTCCTTCTAGGTCAGATGCAGAACTGGGGGCTAAGTTAGGGCTTCTATATCACACAATTCATTTAGTTTGCTTTCATTTCTTATTTCTGAGAGACTGTCATTATACGTGACAGGGTAATGATGATATATTTACTTCTGAATGTTTTTAGATATATTCCAGATTGTAGAATAAAGTTTTACAGAGATGTGCACAACACAGCATAAGTTGGATGATATCCAAATTAGTTACAACTGCCACATTTAAATCACAGGAGAAGAAAATTAATATACAATAAGATAATTGTATGCATGTAGATAAATGCAGTGTATCACACAATGGTAAAAGAATATAAATCTTGTGATGACCTATTGTATCACTGGATGTTACTACTATCCTACAGTTTCAGTTTCTATTTCTAACCTTAAAAGTATGATTGCAGAGTCCTTGAGAACAAAAGACCTTAATATAAAGAGTCCCTAATGCATAATACAATGCCAGAAAAACAGTGGGTGCTCAACAAGTGTTAGTTGATGCTGACAGTAGAACCAAATTTAGATTATGAAGTTTTATAAATTTGAATACATGTATGTTTCTTAATAAATACTAGGATGCAACTGGTCCAAGAGGAAAAGACAGACAAATCCTTATGTATTTCACATTAAATATTTAGAGAATCTTCTGACCCAGGGACACCTGCTAAGCCATGATAAGAATAATGCACTCCAGGCTGTTCAAAATTATTTGACCCTATGAAACATTAAAGCCATTTTACTCTCCAAGGGTTCTCTTATAAAAGAATAAAAGTGACCTCATTCTTCTTGCAGAGTAACCAAAAGGGAAATCTCTTAGATCAGCTTTCTATACTTAACAGTCTAGTTAGTCTGAAGTGGCAAAATACGAAGGCACCTACAGGACATCTGCTATCTTTCTTGAGTGTAAGATGACCAGCTCCCATCTCTATTACACAGAGTAAGAGGTCACTTGGACCGCATGGGTTAAGAGTTGCCTAAAGGTCCTCCTGTCCAGAAACATCTTTTTCAAGCCACAGTAATATCAACTCACAGAATTCTAGAGTTGGAAGGGACCTCAAAGAGCATCTTGCCCAACAACCTCATTTTATAATTAAAGAGAAATAAAATCACTCACCTTAAATTACTTTAACAAAAGTGAAGTGACAAGACAAGGACTAAAACTCAGACCCCCTAATTGTCAGGAAACTGTTCTTCACATTATTTTGGCTGCCTTTTCTTTTGGCATGACATCCTATCTTTTTATTTTATTTTTATTTTTTAGAGACAGAGTCTCACTTTGTTGCCCAGGCTAGAGTGAGTGCCATGGCGTCAGCCTAGCGCACAGCAACCTCACACTCCTGGGCTCAAGCAATCCTACTGCCTCAGCCTCCTGAGTAGCTGGGACTACAGGCATGTGCCACCATGCCCGGCTAATTTTTTCTATATATATTAGTTGGCCAATTAATTTTGTTCTATTTATAGTAGAGACAGGGTCTTGCTCTTGCTCAGGCTGGTTTTGAACTCCTGACCTCGAGCAATCTGCCCGCCTCGGCCTCCCAGAGTGCTAGGATTACAGGCGTGAGCCACCACTCCCAGCCATGACATCCTATTTTTAAGATTACTATTAGGTTAAGAAAAAAAAAAAATCAAGGACACAACATTTGCCTTACAATCATTGCAGAGGCACATTAACATGAATGTGTTTCTATCATTAGCTGTTGCTACTATGCATCCAAGAGGAAGAGACTCCTGCCTGATTACCCCTGCTCACGTGCCCTTCCCCATCTCTGCAAAGCCACTCCTTTTCCTCGCTTCTGACAGAAATTCTGCTCAAGCTACAGCCCCCAACTCAATACCAACATTTCCCAACTGCTCCATATCATAGCACATTCCTCCACCTATATGTGAACTTCTACAATCACATTCACATATAGCATTCGTTATCCCACTCCACAATATAAAATTTTACTTTGTTATTTGACTGTTTCATGTTTCTAAATCTTTTCTCCCAATTAATTTGTGCACTCCTTGATGGCTGGCCTATGCATCTTATTTCATTAATGTCCTCCATAGAATCTCATGTCTACTTTTTTTAAAAATTCTTTTTACAGTTGCTATTATGTCATTACCTTTTTAAATAAATTTTATTGTGTATATTTAAAGGGTACAACACGATGTTATGAGAAACATGTGAATAGTAAAATGTTCACTTATGTCTGCTCTTAAAATAAATTGATATGTTTACTATTCTGTCTCTTTCTGAACAGGATTTAAAGCAATAATAAATATCTGTTGAGTTTAATCAAATGTGAATTCAGGAGAATAAATTTCTAATGGGGAAGGAAAAGATCAAGAGTGGCAGACTGGGCATACCTACATGACAAGCTGCACCACACCAGGGCCAGGTCTTCACCAACTGCGCTGCCCAGCTAAACCTGCTGTCACATCCCGCAACAGGCAAGTTTCCCCTGAAACCCCTGGATGTTTTATTTCGCATTAAGTGACACCAGAAAATCCCCAGTCATGACATTTCAGAAAGCAGTTGTTCCAAGGTATTAAAAGCAGACTCATCACAGCTCATTTGGACTGTTTGGGTGCACAGGTGATGGAAGCTCCAGGGGCAAGTCCTCTGTATTTGCATCTTAGAAAAAACAAGTCTCCCTGGTCTGCAGTTTGGTACTTAAAACTCTAATCATGCCTTGGGCTTATAGGCATCACATTGTTTCAGACACATATAGTGTCAATGAGGCATAATAAACAGGATATATTCAAGAAATTCCAAAATTCCTATTTTTTGTTATTAATTTGCTATGAAACCATAATGTGCTTGTATCATTTACTTAATAAATGTGTGTTCCTACTTAAAAGAAAAGTCTTATTCCTATGATGGCATGTTAAGTAGGCATTTATCAAGGTACTTATTTTCTTAAAAAATAACTATAATTAATTGCAATTGTCACTAAAATAATAAAGTATTTGGCTAAGAGTCTATGTATATACTGTGACCTTTTTTTCCTTACACACATTAACTTTTTCTTCTAGCTTTGAATTCTACCTGGTCACATTGGTTATAATTCTCAGTGGCACATCATTAGATGACTTTTAATTAGAACCTGTTATGAAATCACTGTTATTTTTCTTGGCATTCACAAATATACACATTCATCAGAATACACAAAATTTGAGTCTAAAAAATAGTGTGGCTTGTAATATAATGTTAACTGAAATTACAGAATAGACTGTTTTATCTATACATACCTCTTTTAACAGTTTTATTTTTTTTCTTTTTCTGTCCATTCTAATCTGTCCTAAATCCTTCAACAATTTTAAATTTCAGAAAGTATAACTACATTTCCCTAGATCATATCAACCTAAAGATATAATCAAGTCCCAATGACAATAACAGAAAAGCCACTGCTTGAATTCCTGCCCCACTCAAATTTATGAAGTTGCCAGGATAAATATTCCTGGTCATAATGATATCCCACATTAATCCAGGCCATCATACACTTTGTCTGGAAGCAAGCCACAGCACTGAGTCTTATCCGAATAAGTCTGGCAACCGAAAAACAATTAAACCAATTTTGATCTTTACTGTAGCCTCTCAGAAACATTCACCAGATATAGAAAAATAAAATCTGCTTTCTTCACCTCTCTCTCAACTTTCACAAACCTGACAGCTGCCCCATTGCCTCTTAATGGCTCCTTCCACACCAGTTGTCCTCTCCTCTCTCCCCTGCTCTACCTAGCAAGGCCCTTTATGGCTAGATCGATTTAGCCTCACTGGCATTTATGTCACCAATTATGTTCTCAAGTTCTGTTCAATAAAGGAAGGCCAGATATCTGACCAAGTTCTCTATAATCTTCTTGATAGGCAATAGACACCAATCGCTTTCTCCTCCCCTGCCCAGACACATACATGGGGCTCCCCAGATCCCAAGTGCTCAACCTAGACTAAACTTGTGATGCTCCTGATTCAATGCGTGGACCATGCCTGCTTCTCTGTTCCACGCTTCAACATGTACTTCACCCAGCCAGTGTAATGAGGCTATAAAGCACAACTCTTTTTTGTTCCCAGGATCCTACAAAAGTCTTTGAAATACCATTGTTCATCACATCACTGCCTTCTTTCCAAAGAGCACTGGCATAAGAGTAGAGAGAACCCAGGGAGACTGTATATTGAAAAAAAAAATCTGTGTTAGCAAATGATAGCAAGCAGTCCACAATTTTCTGTTCTCATATTGACCCTTCAACCCTCGGCCAATCCTTTTCTACAAAGTTTCTAAACAAATACACAGGAACATGTATTACAGGGCTTTAAATATATATAATTTTTGACCTACTAATTGTACCTACTGACAATTTGTGCACAAAGATTTTCATAATATCCTTAGTTTTAATAGTAAAGTGTAGAAATAGCCAAAATACCCAACAACAGGAAAAGGTTCAATCATGTCACACACATATACAATGAAATATTACATAGCCATTTTCAAATGAATTGATCAAAAGATTATATAGAGAAATGCTCTTCTCTCAATAAAGTTGGATATATATATGATGTAAAATAGAAACACTCTTTTTCAAGTTAATCCATATTTTATTAGTAAATAAAAATAATTGTTAAGAGCAGATTCATAAAAATTAATATATGCACATTAAACATAAAAATTAGTGTACATATATTAAACAGTTATGGAAAAAGATTATATTAATAATACAATTATATTAAACACATAATTATAATTTAAAATATTATATTTTAAATGTATATTCATTCACCAAACTTTAAATATAGACTAAGACTTTGGGCCCATTTAGAGCTTTGCATCATCTGCATAAACCATATCCACAATGCAATGCTGAAGTATTATAAGCAGGGAAATAATATGGTCCTGTTAACATTTTTAAAAGATCCCTCTGATTGCTCTATGGAGAGTTCAGGGCATCAGGGCAAGAGTGAAAGCAGAGAAACAAGATAGAAAAAGATTCTGAGAATCCAAGAATAACAAGGAGGGTTGGACCGGGGTGTTAGCAATGCAGGTAGAGAGAAGTAGCCAGATGAGATAGATTAAAGTGAGTATGTGCCAACAGGACTTTTAAGCCATTAAATATGGGAGAGAAGTGACTCCTAGGCTTGGGCTCCTGGGGAAGTATAGAAACATTAACTGAAAAGAAACAAACTAGCGGACAGGCAGGAAGGCAAAATATCAAGCTGTTTGGACATGCCACATTTGAGGTACCTATGAGACATCAAAGTGGAATTAAATGGACCATTGAATATAAAGTCTAAAACTCAGTGAAGAAATTAAAGAGGAATTTATAAATTTACAAGTCATAAGTCTATAGATTTTATTTAATGACAAGAGGTTGGATGAAATCATCTAGAGGGAGTATGTAGACAAAACAGGAAGACTAAGAAACTGAAAAATGGAGAAGTCAGTAAAAAAAGCTAAGTAGAGCTTTATCTTATGAGACAGAAGGAACCAATGAGACAGAAGGAAAGCTTGGATATTCCAGTGTCCCAGAAGCAAGTGAAGAGTGACAGTGCTGTGGAGATGAACACAAATACTTTAGCAAGCTGGAGGTCAGGGGTGGCTGTGATGAGAGCAGTTTCAGTGGAGGGATGGAGAGAAAATAGCGATTAAAGTAACTTTTTTAAAAAAAAATTTGAGGAGAAGAAATGAACACAACAAGAATGACACCATTTTCAAGAAATATTATCATGGAGAGAAGCAGAGAAATGAAGTGGCAGCAGGAGGGCAAAATAAAGTCAAAGAAAGTTTTTTTTTTTTTTTAAATGATGAAAACTGTCACTCCATGTATATAAACTGCTGGGAACTATTGATGGAGAAGGAAAAATTGATGGCATAGATGAGACATGGGACACTGCAGTGGCAGAGAATGCCAGTAAATAGGCGGGAATGCAGGATCCAGTGCCAAGTGAAGTGGCTGGCTGTGGGGAGAAGCAAGGAGGGAAAGCAGAATTTAAAAATGTAGGCATATTTGGTGATGAGAAGTGAAAGCAGCTGTCATCTGAGCCCTCAGCCATCAGCTAGGAATAAGGATGAGGTACAAAGTATTAGAAGTTGAAAAATAAAAAAAGAATAAAGTGTAAAATAATCACCTAACAGAGAAGGAAAATAGATGTACTAGAGAAATATGGTTGGACTGGTTAGCAAGGTTGACTGCTCACTTGAGATTTGTGGTAATACATTTAATCAAACCAATAAGTATATTTGGGTATTCTCCTTCAGCCACATGCAGCTACTTATTTCAGTTATAAGATAAAGCAGGGTTGTATTTAAATGGAGTAGACTTTTGTCAGGTCAGAGAAAAGCAAGGGAGCTAAGGCTGTATGCAAGGGAGTGATTAAAGGGTATTGACTCTAAGCTAGACGAGGACAGAAATGAAGACATAAGTGGTGATGATGGGAAGGAATGAACAGTAAAAAAGTGGTTGGGGGAGGGGCAATGGAGTGAAGGTCCTGATAGAATTAAGAACAGCTGAAGTGGAAGTACTAGGGAAAGTGAGCTAGAAATAAAAAAGGTGATGGTTTCATATGGGATGCTAGAAGTTGATATGTTGATGGTGGGATCACTGTCACCAAAGGCAAGGTTTAGAGTTATATTAGTCAGCGTTCTTCAAGAGAAGCAGAACCATTGGGATATTTATTTGTTCATTTGTTTGTTTATTATAGGAATTGCCTCACATTATTATGAAGGCCAAAAAGTTCCACCATCTGCTATCTGCAAGCTGGATGACCAGGAAAACTGGTGGCATAATTCAGTTTGAGAACCCAAGGGAAGAGTTATGGTATAAGTCCCAGGGTCCAAAGGCTAGAGAACCAGGGGCTCCAATGTCTGAGGGTGGGAGAAAATGAATGTCTCAGCTAAAGAAAAAGAGAGAATTTGCCCTTCTTCTACCTTTCTATTCTATGTGAGCCCTCAGTGGATTGGAAGATGCCCACCCACGCTGGTGAGGACAATCTTTGTTGGCTCTGCGGATTCAAATGCTAGTCTCTTCCTGAAACAACATCATGGACACACCCAGAAATAATGTTTACCAGCTAGCTGGGAATCCTTTAGCCCAGTCACACTGACACATAAAATTAACCATCAGGATATGACCCTGGAAATGGGTGATGAGGATGGCAAGATTGTTGGAAATGAGGAAGTCAAGGCACTGATTGGCTATGGTATGGATAGATTTGTTATCATCAAATCCATGGCAGGAATTGTAGTTGAAATGAGTTATTTACCCAAGTACAAAGTATCCAATAAATGATAACCTTTTTATATTGTATTGAATAACTGGTTCATATGATAAACTCTACTATGAAACTATTGGCTTGTTAAGAATAGGGTCTTTTATTTTTATCTTTTTCTCTTTAATGCCTAGAATAATGTCTAGTACATAATAACCATTTAATACACACTTGCTAAGGCAACTCCCCACCCCACTGCAATGGCTTCCACATCATAATTTTCCCTTGGCCTAAGATCAATTCAGCAGGACTGGCATGAAAACGGGGAAAGTAAATCAAGTATCACGGATAAATCAAGACACATGGATGCCTCAGAAAAGCTTAAACATTTAGTGTTTTTTTTTCAACGAAAGCTATTTAACTATGTAACCGCTTTTAGAAGAGAGGACATTGCACCTCTGAGGTCCTCTTCTGCTTTCTGTTGAGAACTCAATCAGCTTCTTCTATTATCTCTAATAATTCTTATATTCTACACAAAAATTTTAAGTACTTGTGTTAACTAAACCCTCTTTCTTGAAGAATAATTTAGCTTAGCTTCATTTATTCAAATACACATTTTACAATCTCACCTCCTACTCCAAGCAGGTTATAAAACTATTGCTTCTAATCTAATAGAGTGTATGCCTTATTTGTCCAGTAATGTTTCAGAACCTCTCATAGATCAGCATTCAGGATCCTTCCAGACTGGTCAATTTCTTAAACCAATTCAGCTCTGTCCCCCTATCTGAGACCAGGAGAACCAGAGCAGGATTAAGGGGAAAGTCATGCTAACAGCTACATGAAGGGCTGACCCACAAAAAGCCCTAAAATATAATTGGAATAAAGGTTCATGTTTTCAATTCATTCTCTATCACAGACTTACAATGCCCTCAAGTAAGCACCCCTCCCTACTGCAGACCTAGCTCTATGGAGCATGTTTTCTTAATGAACATTTGCAGTTGTAGGCAGATAAAAGTTTGTTGCAATCAGTTGAAATTCCCAAAACTGAGTGACATAGGTTTACTGGAATGCAGTTTCCTTTATTGCCTAAATTTTAAATTCTTTCCCCCCTAAGAAGTTGTCTGGCTTGGCATACAGAGAAGAAAGCTAAAGAGAGAACAGCAGTCATATTAATAATAATTATATCTAACTTGAAATTAAATGACTTGCCCTAAGTCACACAGTTAGTAAATGACAGAGCTGGTATTTAAACCCAGGCAACCTGGCTCAGAACCTGATTTCTTAATTATTATACTATTTTCGTATATTTTTTTTCCAAAATATTGACGCTGGTTTGGCAAGCAAATTACTGAGTAAGTGTTTCTTTGCACAATTTGTTCCAATAGACATTCAATTTCTATCTCCACTAAACAAATGCTAAACAACTATTTAAAGAACACTGATGTTAAAAAGGGGCCAAATTATTAGCCTCCCTGAGGTGTGCATATGTTCTCCATCTAGTCCTGGGTGGTAGATTGCATTGTTCTCAGTTCTACACCTTTCCTTGTGTCTACCCTTTGCCATGTGACTTTTCAGTTCCTCCTGCCAGCTGGAAAGTTTACTTCCCAGTCTTTCACTTGAGGCTAGGCCATGTGACTTGCTTTTGCCAGTGGGATATTAACAAGCAAAGCTTGAGATGTGCTCATACAGCTGGGTTTATTTTCTTGCACTCTGCCATGGGCATGCAAAGAACAGACATACCCTGAGTAGCCCACTGATCCCAGAAGAATGAGAGGCATCCAGAGCAGGCCTAAAGTTCACCTCCAGTTTTTTGCCAAACCTAGCTTGGATCAGCTGAGCCTCAGCCAAATCTCACATGCAGAGCAAAAGAGAATTGTTTATTATTGCCTGTCACTGAATTTCATGGTAGTTTTTAATCAGCACCAATTCAGCCAAAGTTAACTGGTACATTCTGCATAAGACCCATAAAGTCTAAGGCCCATTCTACTCTGAGACTTTGGCCTGAGCCTGAGAAAGTGCCCAGGAAAGCCTAACCACAAACATTCTAAATAGAAAAATATTTTCATAGATTATTGGGAGTAAAAAGACCTCTGTATTTTAGAATTTGTATAAAACTCTACTTTCTTATTGTGAACAACTAGGAAAGAAAATATAAAGAGGAAATATAGAAGGTAGTTTGGGAAATTTTTATGCATTGTTTTCTTTCTTTTTAAAATACTTGGTATACTTTCTTATTAGCACAAAAAAAGGGAAGAAAATAGAAAGAAAAAAATCTTTGAGAAATAGAATTTGTCTCCCTTATTGGTAGTTTAAATAAAATGGAGTGGTAGTTTAAATAAAAATATATGAAACTACACAGAGAGCCAGGGAATCAAGAAACAAATTCATGGAACCAAAAGAAGACAAAAAAGGGAGGAGCCACGCAGTGCTGAAAAGCATTCCCAGGAAGACACATGTAGTTGAACCAGAGAAGTTTTGATTCACAAGTCAGGGAAATTGATAGAGTTCTTACTCTGGTGTACTAGTGCATCTAAGTTTGTAGGTGGTATCACTCCAAAGTAGAGCTCTGAAAGCATTTTCTCATAGTAATAGTTTTCCTACATTGTGGTTAATTTTACAGTGTTAGTGTTACATTCAGTCATTCGATTCACAAATTTTATTTGGTACTTACTCTGCACCAGGCACTGTGTTATGGTAAGTAAGTGATAAGGGTAAAACCGTGAAGACTGCTGAAAGAAAGCTAAGCAATATGTATAGCATTGTTTTTTGAGGACTCTCAAACAACTGGCTTATAAATCACATTTCAGAATAAAATCTCTCTATAAATTAAGAACTGTGTTCTGTACTTTTGTCCACTAAAGACTCAAGGAACATGAGGGTTCAAAATAGATGTGTCGGCTAATTTTTTAAAGGAAACTGCAATGGGATTAGTGCATGGAATGAGTAGGTCAAAGTTGTAGTATATATGATTGATAAGCCGGTCAGGAATGGTTTCATTCCAACTGGCTGGTATTACAACAAATACAGCCAGTAGCTTTAATAGGTGCTTAGCTGAAAAGAAGATAGTTTACTGCCTGCTGTTTTAGACACCTGATGACAATTCAGGAGAATGCATTTCAACTACAACTCCATCTTCAATTAAACACTGTCTATATTGAGAACAATTTTCAGAAATATCTCAAGTACATTTTGGATTTTAAAAAGGACAATTTACACCATGGAAGAGTGGAAAACTAGGCTGAAAAGCCATATACAGAAAATCGGAAAAGATTTCCAAATGCCTAACAGCTTATTGAACTGGGAGGATTCTACTGGGATAGAGTGAGAGACTTTACTGTCATGCCCATAAATCCTGTCCAAGGATAAAGCCTATCTTATTAGATCAAAGTGTGAATTAATTGACTCTTTCCACATAACAGGATCTATTTCAGAGCTTGAACATCAGTTTATGTGAAAATGAGAGAGAATAGCAGAGTAAGGTATAAAGGACTTAAAAGTGGTAATAGTATTCAGACCAACTGAGTAATAGTAAATTAAACACGAGATGATGCATCTCAGTTTTGAAATTGATGTTGCTGAAGATGTCATAAAAAAGGGTCTGAGATAATAAATGCTGTTTTGAGAGAGAAGTTAATTGTGGCATTTTTGAAATTTAAAAGCAAAGAGGAATAGAAGTGGGTTATTTAATGAAAAATCATGATATTTAGCACGAAGATATTAAGAATCAGGGTAGGGGGAAGAGAATAGGGAGAGGTTGGTGAATGGATACAAAATGGACACAAAATCACAGCTAGGTAGGGGCAATAAGTTCTCATGTACTATAGCACTGTTGTAAATAATAATTTAGTGTATATTTTTAAATACTAGAAGAGAGAATTTGGAATGTTTCCAGTATAAAGAAATGATAAATAATTTGAGGTGATGGACATCCTAATTGCCCTGATTTAATCATTATACATTGTATACATGTATGGAAATATCACACTGTACCCCATAAATAAGTACAATTATTATATGTCAATGAAAATAATAACAAAATCAGCCATGATACAAAGTTTGAAAGATGGATTATATTCCTTCAAATATTATAGAACTCTATACACCTTTAACTATCCATCTCTCTTACTGTGTGTATGAATGTCCTCATAGATACTAACACAAGGATGGATGAGTCCACTTTGTTACTTGTATCAATTCATCTAGGTTTTATTTAAATAATAAATTATGTATCAGTGATGGATATATAGGATTCCCATGCAAATAGACAAATAAAACAAATCTTTCCATTCTTTTTAACAAATGCTTGTTAATGACAAAAGAGGCCTACCTAATTCCTAAATGTTATTGTTCTTCTACGGGTGACTTTGCCATATCAGTGTTAGACTATAATCACTTAACAGGAAAAAAAAGAATGTTTTATAAACTTATTTGAATCTGACATTTAAACTTCTGATTCAAAATTGGTTTTCGTATTCTCTTTATTTGAGAGGCATACAAAAAGGATGATATAAGCCTATACAAAATTTTAGGTGTCAGGCCAGGCACGGTGGCTCATGCCTGTAATCCTAGCACCCTGGGAGGCTGAGGTGGGAGGATTGTTTGAGCTCAGGAGTTCCAAGGCCAGCCTGAGCAAGAGTGAGATCACATTTCTACAAAAAATAGAAAAATTAGCCAGGAGTGGTGGCACACGCCTTTGGTCTCAGCTACTCTGGAGGATGAGGTAGGAGGATTGCTTGAGCCCAGGAATTTGAGGTTGCTGTGAGCTACCATGATGCCACTGTACTCTAGCTGGGGTGACAGAACAAGACTCTGTCTCAAACAAACAAAAACACAAACATTTTAGGTATCAAAGACGAACTAGCTGGCATTTGGGTAACTTTTCAGCTTTTCATTTGCAAATAGACACCACCAATTGTGTAAAAGATATTATCTCCTAACTCAGGGAGGGCTGGTTTGAGTACTTACAAATGGGTATGTCTTGCCAAATGGGCCAGCACAGGCATAATCGACATTTGAGAAATGATTTACTTGAATCATAGAGAATACTATGGTTGACTCCTTTGTCTCCATGCAGAAGAGGTTAAATTTATGAATTTATACAGAAAAGGTAAGTTTATTAATTTATGCAGAAAGAATGGGTAGAAAATGATTCCTAATACTAACTAAAACAAGTGCACAAAAATCATATTTAAGTAAGCTGTTATTCAACACCTATTCTTTATTCATTCAAGTCTACAAATATTGGGTAAAACCTTACCATATGTCCAACACTGTGCTAGAGAGTTAGAATCAATGAATTTCAAAATTCTTTTTTGAGTTCAGAATAGGAATTCCAAAAGTGTGTGATCACATGATTTTAGGTTGTCTGAATTCTAACTGCCACTCTTTCCATAACCTATCATGTGCCCTGAGGCAAATAAATAACTTCACCACAGTGGTAACAAATGAAGGTTTAGAGCACACGATATCAAAGGTCTTTTTCTGAATTAATATCCTGTGCATCAGTGAATGAGGATGAATAAATTAAAAAGTCAAGTTACAAATATAATTATAGTGCTAAAGTTAATTTTCATACATTAAATATGGAAAGTAAATTTAATAATATGGTAGAAAATTTGATAAGTGGTAGAAAACCATGTCCAACACATGCCACATCTGATGACTACATCCGCTGTATACAAAGTAAAATATCCTTTGCATACAAAGGAACGCATTTGAGAAGCTGGTAAGAAATGGCAACCACTGAGTCAGATTCACAAAAGTAGAACTCAAGAGAAAAATATCAGAGGGCAGCTCTCCCTCTATGACAGCAGCCACAACAGCCCTAGGAAAGTGAGACCAATAGTGCATGTATGTGCGGGGGAGGGGCGGGGGAGGCGTGGTATTCTTTTCTCTATGAAAGTGCTTCAATTTTGGAATTTCCCTAGAATTCAGGTAATACTTGGGACTTAAATCCCTTTCAAGGTCACCAAGCTGTGCATGAAACAACTCTCGAATTTTGAAGGCAAAAGTTATATTCCATGTCAACTGTAAAGAATCATCTGGCTTCCATTTAGAGCTCTGTTCCATAGTGTTATGTCAATCATTTGAATGCTTTTCTCTCCTTTTTATGACAAATAAAAATTTAATAAAATACCCTACCAAATAGTCCACTATCTCTTCTTTTGTGGAGATCACAAAAATTCCCTGCAAAAATTTAAAAAGTATTTCTATTTTATGTCACTGTAAGACTTATAGCAATATACCCATCAAGGCCAAAATATGCCATGAAATAAAACATCTTAAATGAAATCCCTTTAAAGTCTTGACTTGCCTTGTATTTGTTATTCTAAGAGTAGCTGCAGGAATAGCGACATTAATTATTCAACTGAAGGTAGATGAATACATTCTTCGTGGTGTTCAAAAGCACTCTGGGGGCAAAGTCACAATCCAGAATCCCTTCCGAGCACCTGTGCCTGCTTTCCAAGGCGCTTTCACTGTCCTTGAAGCACCACCTGACACCAACAAAGTCCCTCTTTTTAAACCAAAGACTTAACTTAAAAGAGAATTGAAAAATCCACATGCTGCCTAACTTTATTTACCAGGACAGTTATTAAGTCGCTAACTTATTCTCACATAACTACTTTTGTGTTTCCAGGTGCCATATGCAGAGAAATCCCAGCTTTTTCTTTAACACATTACTGAAAAATCTCTTTTGTTTTCTTCCCAGCAAATAGGCACTTATGTATAGTTTTCTCTTGTTTTGTGTGGGAGGCTCTGAAAACACTTCAGTCAGAAATGAAGACAATACTGCTGCCATTTTCTCTGTGGCAGAAGTCGAGCTTCAGAACACGTTTTAAACCCCTCTTTCTAAGAAAGAAAAAGGCTTAAAGAACACAGATGAAAGATGACAAAATTCCAGTGAGTGACAGTAGACCGGTATGCATAAAAATGCAAGACATGAGGAAACAGGCTCAAATTTTAAGTGAAGTGTGATTTGAATTAGGCATTAGAATTTCATGACACAATAGTTATGAAAATTGGAAAAACTTATCAAAAAAGTAATTGAAAGTGTTTTATTTTAAATAGAGAACTTCTGAGGTGGAATAAAGATGGAATAGAATCTTTCCACGTCCTCTCCCAATGTTACAATTTTGTGCTTTTTCTTCACTATTTTAATCTCCATTTAGATTCCATTTATGTTACCAATTACATTATCCTAACCCTCTTTGCTTCCTTGGTTCAAATGAATTTTGTTTCCAAATCACTCTGGACAATAGTCCCTGGATCAAAAGAGATCCCTAATATTTACATATAGTGCTTGACAATAGTTATGAAGTAGCAAACTACCACTGATAAATTGTGAAGCTGGTCTCTGTCACCCTGATAGCTTTTTATTTTGCTTATTTTTCCTCCCTTAGGAACACTCCCTCCAACTTCTTCCAATGTCCAAAATCATCATGTTTTCTTTTTCTTAATCTTACTTTCACAACAATTATAAATTACTGATATCACCTTAAGACAGCATTGCCCAAAATATGCTGGAGAGAACATTAGATCTTTGGTATATGAATAGGATTTATTTGAAAAAAGGCTTCCATGGTCAAATATATTTCAAGAAATGTGGTAAACATTATTTTTGGCACTTGCTAAGGTGTATAGTAACTCACCAGGAGAGGGCTATCGTAGATAACATTTACCAAACTTATTTGAACATAAAACCGTTTGGGTTTTTTCTTCCCCCTATGGAATAACTCAGGAGGACTTTGAGGTCTATGGAAGACACTCTGAGAAATCCCAGGGAAAAAAGTATGTTGGATTTCTGAGAGGTTTTACCAATTCCTCTGGCTATTAAGATTGGCACTGTGGGCAGGTATCCAGGAGTCCCTAGCTTAAGTTCATTCTCCATGCATGTGTTAACTTGACCTATGAAGCCAAGTAGAAAAAATGGATGATAATTGCATACAAAATACAACTGTTCTGAATAGGATATGGACTCAAGTAAACAGACTAGCTGTATTTTAATTTGATATGCATTGTTTGCACTTATCTCCTGCTATCTTTCTATATTAAAAATTAATTTTATTCAATATAATTTAATAAATTCAAGAATCGTTTAATTTTTACTATATGCCAAGAATTATGCAAGAAACTCAATAAATATTTGATAATATTATTAAGTATAATAATATTTGATGATAGAAACTATTTTACAGGTACAGTACAAACATATTATTAAAAGCTAACCAAAGAAGACCTTGTTAAATCAACATCTAAAATAAATCAACTATGGTCTTTTTAAAAGAATGGAAATGAGATTTTTATTTCACTATTAGCTTAATTCCATGAAAGCTGACAACTTCTTTGTCAGGTACCTATTTTCTTGTTTGTGTGTATTTGCATTCTTTAATATTTATTTGTATATATTTTTCCTTATCAAATGACTGAAATAGACATCAAAATAGAAATTATACAGGCTGATTCTTCTGGAGCAGAATATCCCCCAAAATATTCCACACTTTAAAAGATACTTCAAAATAAATAAATAAAATAAAAGATACTTCAGTTTTTCAGACCAGAAAAATTTTTCTACTCTATTCTGAAGGCAGTATATAGAATATAAAAATAAACAATTCTAGGTTATTTTACTCTAAGACTATTCAACAGTGGACAAAACCCAGCATCCTTAGTAAATTACTGCTTCTCTATATTAATTAGCCTAAGGAAATTGATATAGCCACCAGCTGTGTCTAATTTATATTCTGAAAAGATGTTAATAATTTCCCTGTTTGCATACATGATGCTTTGCTAAACATGAAAGACTCGATTTTCAGAAACACCATCTTCTGCGGTACATGTGAAATAAAGCATTGAATTAAATAAAGCACTGAATAAAGCATTGCGGGAAACACCAGCAGTTCCAGGTAAGGCACAGAAAGGACGTGTCCAGTTGAAGACTTCCGGCGGTTATTATCATATAGATTGGTCTTAAAGTCAAGTAAAAAAATTGCCAAGGAAGTATACAATTTCCACCAGGAGGACAGACTGATATAAGAGGACTAAATTATCTAGAAGATTCAGTTCTATTACTATAGTTCCATTGCTAAATCTACCAAACAGAATTTTAGGTCTTTTATGCCAGGACTGTGATGAAGTACTTGGTAAATTAAATGTTATTGAATTTCAAGTGAATCATTTTCATCCAACTGCATCTGTAAGATATTTTAATAACTTATGCATATGCTAGATATATAAAAATGTGTGGGTAGCATTCACACTGGAAGCACTGTTCTGGTAAACACATTTGATTCAATTTTTATAACTGAAAAGACTCCACTGGATCACTGATGTTTTCGATGAAAGACGCATATTTCATCTACAGAACTCTGTATTTTTTAAGCATTATCATTAATCCTGAGAACATACCTGTCACTGCAGGGAGGTCTGGGACTAGGTGTTCTTCTAACAAGGAAAAAATCCTTGGACAGAGAGTCTAGAATCAGAGACTTAAATCTTAGAAAATCCTAAAATTTCAGCAGTAGCTATAAAGTTTCAATGCACTCAAGCTTTTTAAGTCAAAGAAATCCCAGAGTACACGTGAACTCAGCTTTGAGAAGAAAGAAACTTCACCTGAGAGGGGTGTAATATAAACTCTCACACATGAGATTTTACCCTTCTATTAAATCAAACCAAGAGACCTGGATTACAATAGTCCCAACAGAAGTCAGAAAGTACAAATTGGTAAGGGACTTTATCTAGATCTATACGCTTGTGTGTTTTTTTAATTTGAACTTTTTCTTTCACAGTAGTGATTTATTTTTAAAATAACCTAATCCCCATTAGGTGTGGGAATATGTGTAACAAGTCAAATGTTCCAGCTGAGAGCTCTTTGATTAACTTTCCTTTTCAGTTTGTCCAGTCTGTGGAAGGACCACTTTATTTGAATAGCAGCCACAGGTGAGATGGAAGAAAATAAACTGCCCAGAAATGTGGGTCAATATATTTTCTTATTGCTCCAAAGCAACTGTTATGGAGGCATTTGGGGAGGAAATGCTTCTAAAGTTGTGTTTTGATAATAGTTATCTTTCTTTACATACAGCTAAAGAGGAAAATCATACATATGATTTTGTGCCAAGAGCTGAAATACAGTGATGGAAAAAACAAAAGCTTTCTCTGTTCACAAAGAGCTCATAGTTAGGACATGCTGATTTCATATTTTACACCTTTGACACAATGATTTAAGTACTTCTAGCTTTGATTTTTATTTTCCCATATACTAACATATTCATATTTTGTGATGAAAGACATAGTCTTGGCTATTTGAGATATTAAGGTTAGAGAATCACTTTTGATTAGTTGATTCATTCATTTATTCATGCATTGTTTCATTCAGCAGATGTGTTTTAGTAGTTACTATGTGCTGGTCAATGTGTTAGATATCAGGAATCCAGTTAACAAAGGAGAGTCCTTGTCATCAGGGATTCCAAGAGGTGGCAATAATCACTCATGTACTCAAGCAAATACTTATTAAGTTCCAAATATGTGCCAGGCTTTATGCTAAATCTGGGGATATAGCAGTGAACATGACAAGGAAGATCACTGCTATGAACAGGATATTTGTGTCCCCGCCAAAATTCATATGTCTAAATCCTAACCCCCAAGGTGGTAGCATTAAGAGGTGGGGCCTTTAGGAGGTGACAGAGCTCCCAAGAATGTGATTATTACCCTTATAAAAAAAGGCCCTGAGGGAGCTTTTTTTTGCCCCTTCTACCTGTAAGAACATAACTAGAAGGCACCATTCTACAACCAGAAAGTGGAACCTCACCAGACACTGAATCTGCTAGTGCCTTCATCTTGATCTTTCCAGCCTGCAAAACTATGAAAAATAAGTTTCGTTTATAAGCTATGGAGTCTATGGTATTTTGTTACAAAAGCCCCAGACAATTCCTGACCTGATGGAGGTCACATTTGAGAGCAGAGACAAGTAAACGAGGAATTAAGATGATGTGTAACCCAGGGCATGGAGTGGACAGGGAATTTTTCCAAACTAAGACTGAAGGATTAAAATGAGTCTTGTCTGTCATTACAAAAAGCAAGGGAAACTATATTCCAGACATAGCGAAGGACAAGATCAAAGGCCCTGGTGCAATGTCCAAAAGGTAGTGTGGCTGAAGAGTACTGAGCAAGGTGGAAAGTGGCATAGAGTGTGGTGGGCATTGAGCAGGGCTACATAATGTGAGCCCTTCTGGGCCATAGTAAGGCATTTAGATTTTATTCAAAGTGAAAATGGAAGCCATTGAAAATTTTAAGCAGAGGACTACAGTGATTGGATGGGTGTTTTGAGAAGATGCTTATATAAAGAATAAAAACAAGGAGGATGCAGGGATGTGGGCAACCAGGTATTGCTGAAGTCCGTACAAACAAAAGGTGTCAGTGGAGAGAAGTGGACAAGAATATGGTGATTCCCTGGGGATAGAAGAGAAACTGGAGCAACCACAATACTCTTACGGTAACAACAGTAACAACAACAATAACAACACAATAATAATAGTTAAACCATTTATGATTTGCTATATACTCCTCCATGTGATCTATAGATATTTGACATTAACTTTTTAAATTCTTAGATAAGCTATTTGTATATCTATTATACGTACAATGAAATGCAGGTTTAAAAATCAACTTGCAAAATCACATAGATATTAAGTGGTAGAGGTGGAATTTGAACTCAAATTTCTGACTCTAACTCACAACTCTTAACTCTTAAAAGGCTCTTAGCTCTTATAGGAATAATTACACTGGCAAGAATATTAAACACATGCAGCATGTTAGTCTGAATCAATAGTATTGTGTTATATATAATATATTATAAAACTCTGACAATGATAATAATATGCTATATAATTATAATTTACTAATGAAAGTTGTATTACATAACTATGGATTTACTATTCAGTCAGCAAAAATGTTCATTCCAATTGTCTTTGCTCGCTTCTCCTCCTCAGAGTGTTGGAGTTCCACAAGGCTGTGTTCTAGGTCCACTTACCTTCTTTTTCATTTCGTTCTCCCTAGCTGACCTCTTTCATTCTCAGGGACCCCAAAATCAATTTTGCCAATGACCCCCAATCAATGAAATAGACTGGAATCCATATATTGAAATGTCTACTGGGTATCTCTACTTGATATTTCATCAAGTATATAAAAAACAGCATGTACAAGTTAACTCAGTCTTGCCCCATGAAACTACTTGGCTTCCTATCACCACATCTCAATAGATGATCCCTCCATTTATCCAGTTTTTCAAGCCATAAATCTGAGAACTGTCCTTGAATCCTTCCTCTCTCTCATTCCCAACACATAGTCCATCACCAAAACTTGTTCATTCAATCTATAAACATATTTATGATCCATCCATTAGTCCCTTTTCCCCATTTCCTCTGGTATTGTGTTAGTTAAAGCCATAATTATCTCTTAGTTGGATTATTACAATAATCTACAATAATCTCATAATCAAGCTCCTTTTATCTATTCTTGTCACCTCTAATCCAGTCTCCCTCTTTAGCAGTGGATATCTTTATAAGTCATAAATTTCTTCTCATCGTCCCCTCACCTTAAGCCCATCAATGTCTTCCCATAACTAATAAAATAGTTCCAAACTCCTTACCATCACATACAAGGCTCTGTGTGACCTGACCTTTGCCTACTTCTCCAGCCCCTATATTGTCACTGTGGCTCTGGCACACACATTACAGCTACAGCAGTCCACACCATCCCACAACAAGAGAAACTTTATGTGGCATTTTATTCTGCCTGGAATGCTCTTCCCTCTACTCTTCTTCATGCTAGTCCTTGCACATCACCGAGATCTCGTCTTCGATTTTATTTTTTCAGAATCATTCCCTGATCCCTTGATCTAAATTTGATCTCCCTGCTATGTTCCTCCTGTTAGTAGACTGGCATGATGATCCCAAAGTGGCTACAGCAATCTCAAACTCCAAATCAATGAAATTAATGTTGTGTTCCCTTTTGGAAATATTTCTGCCTTGGAAATGAAGACTTCTCAACCAACAGAGCCCAAATATGTGGAGACAGGAAAACAAGTTTTGCATGTGAGTTATAAGAAGTAATAATGAATGGCACCACTCTCACTTCCACACCTTAATTCTCATGTCCCTGTGTTCTGGCAGTGGAGAAAACAGCACCACGTATTAGTCACTGGTCCAACATATAGACCCCATCTCCATGCATTATAATACCAAAGTGATATAGACAAAGAGGACATTTCAGTGGGGATAAATCACTGATTCTTCAATGATGGAAGAAGGCCTATGTAAACAACCTGCCACAGTTGTGACTAGCTGGTCCCCATGAGCAAGGGCAGCATATCTGGGGCTTAGCATTGGATTTTGCTATTAGGATGTTGTTTGTTTAGCAGTGTAAATAGCCAGAATAGTCTTGGTGAGAAAAAATATCCATCTTTTTGAGCATGCATAGTCTCCTTCCATGCCATTATGTCCACCCTGTTCATGATTCTTATAGAGCAAGCACTGGAGTTGCTAGGGAAAGAAGCTTGCTGATCCATGAACATTTCATCTCACCCACCTGATTACTGAACCCCATTCACAGTGGGTGTGCTTTACAGTGGGTAAGCATTCATGTGGGGCACAAATTTCTTCATACTCTGAGTCTATTCCAAAATTCAACCACATATTTCCTACCCACAACTCCTAGTCTTTGATTTTCCAATCCTGTTGTTTCCAGATCCTTGACCATTGGCTAAACTGTTAGCTACTTCCCTTGAATCCATGTAGATCTTTCTTCTGTCCATATTACTTTCCAGACAAATAGGATAACTACATATACTGCTTGATGTATCCTCTGGCAGAATTTTCCTTTCCCACTGTCCTTCCAAACCACTCCAAAGTTAAACTATAATGCTATAGCATTCTGGCTAGTGCCTGGATATCATGCAGAATCATCTGTAAACCAGACCTGAATTTTATTCCTAATCAGATTATCACAGGGTACTCTCCATGAAGCATGGGTATGGGTTGAGGGAGACATGTTAAGGCAGCAGGAGTGAGTGCCATGGATAATTTAAGCACCTAAACATGCAACTTATATGTCTTTAAGGCCTTTCAAAGACTGATATCATATAAATAAAATCTCACTTGATTATGAAATGTTGTTGTATATCCCAATGTAATTTCTTGGTGGTTCAGGTAACACCCAGTTCATGACAGCAGCTTAGGTCACACGTCACTTATTATTCCATAGTCAGAGCCAAAAAATCAAACCAATATTTTTCTTGAAGAAAGAATAATTATTTTTGACAAGGTCATAGCTTTGCTTCAAAACCTTAAGGATTTGTGATGCAATTCTCCTGTTGGGGATTGCAAAGGCTCCCATAGAACATACATAACTGCTGCAGACACTTTACTGATTGGATCTTGTGGGTCACAAAGCTAACATGGTAGAGCAGCTTGCACCATCTCTAAAACCTTCTTTCATTATTGGCCCCACCCATAACCAATATCTTTATGAGTAATTCAAAAATTGACTACTCAGAAATATGGTATATATTATCTCTCTAATCTAACAGAGAATCTGTTCATTTCATAGTAGTGAGGGATATAAGATGCAGTAACTTATCTTTCACTTTGAACAGGACACCTCAACATTCTCAGATTATTAAAACTCTAGAACTTTCAACCATGTGCAGGCCCCTTGAAATTTTATGAGAGTTTTAAGTTATGCCCTACTTCATGTTTCCCAGGTCTAATCAGCATGATGTCATCAATGTAGTAGACAAGCACAATGTTCTGTTCAATGTGAGGACCAAGGTATCTTTGGATCAGATTATCAAAGAAATCTATTCCAGGCCGGGCGCTGTGGCTCACGCCTGTAATCCTAGCTCTCTGGGAGGCCGAGACGGGCGGATTGCTCAAGGTCAGGAGTTCAAAACCAGCCTGAGCAAGAGCGAGACCTCGTCTCTACTATAAATAGAAAGAAATTAATTGGCCAACTAATATATAGAGAAAAAATTAGCCGGGCATGGTGGCGCATGCCTGTAGTCCCAGCTACTCGGGAGGCTGAGGCAGGAGGATCGCTTGAGCCCAGGAGTTTGAGGTTGCTGTGAGCCAGGCTAACGCCACGGCACTCACTCTAGCCTGGGCAACAAAGCGAGACTCTGTCTCAAAAAAAAAAAAAAAAACCAAAAAAAAAAAAAAAAAAGAAATCTATTCCAGGTCCCTTCCAATTCCACACAATTTTAGGAACAGCTTTTCCATTTCTGAAAAAAAAAAAAAAAAAAAAGGCCATTGAGATTTTTTATAGGGATTGAATTGAATAGGTAGATCACTTTGGGGAGTATTACGATTTTAACAATTATTAAGTCTTCCAACCCATGGACAAAGGATGAATATCTTTCTATTTATTGAGGTCTTCTTTATTTCAGTAATGTTTTTTCAGTTTTTGGTGCATAAATCTTGCACCTCCATGGTTAAATTTATTCTTAAGTATTTATTCTTTTTGTTGCTATTGTAAGTGGAATTTCCTTAAGTTCTCTTTTGTATTGTTTATTACTAGTATATAGAAATACAGAATATAGAAGATTTTTTTGTGCACTAATCTTGCTAATCTTTTGTGCACTAATCAGCCCTGCAACTTTGCTGAAATTGTTTATTAGCTCTAATAGTTTTTTATGAGTACTTTATAATTTTCTATATTAGGATGATGTTATCTGTTAATAGAAACTATTTTGCTCAATTTCTTTACAATTTGGTTGCCTTTTATTTCTTGCTCTTACCTAATTGCTCTGCAGTTAAAGTCGAATATCCAGTACAATGTACAATGTCCAGTACAATGTTGAATAGCAATGGTAAAGTTGTCATCCTTGACTTATAGTATTCAGTGTGGATGTTTTGAACTTATTTTGTTAAAGTTGTCCCTAGATATTTCATATTTTAATGTTATTGTAAATCATATTTTAATTCCCATTTTCAATATTTGTTACTAATATATAAAAATACAACCTATTTTTGTATATTGTATCCTCAGATTTTATTCATTCTAGCAACTTTCCTACAAATATCCTAAAATTTTCTAATTCACTGTTACGTTATCTATGAATACAAATATTTTCAAGTACTTGTTCATTTACAACCTATTTTCTTTGGATTACTTCTTCTAAACTTAATACTAGATTCTACATCCTCTATTACAATGTGACATAAAATTATAGTGAGAGTGGACATACTTGACATGTTCCTGTTTTTCAGTGGGAAGCATTCAGCCTTTTACTATAAGCTTTATGTGAGTTGCAGGTTTTCATAGGTTTCTGTTGATTCACCAAAAGAGGAAGCCCCCTTTAGTACCTGTGTTGCTGGGAGTTTTATCATGTATGGTGGTTGAAGTAATGTCAAACTGTTTTTCAGCATTGATCATTTTCTCCTTTGCTATGATAATATGATAAATTACATGGATTGATTTTTTTTTTTAAATCATGAGCCAATCTTTCATTCCTAGGATAAACTCCACTTGGTCATGATCTCTATATTTTCAGATTTTATTTGCTATTATTTTGTTGGGAATTTTTATATCTATGTTCATGAGGAATATTGATCCTTAACTGTATTTTCCTATAATGCATGTGTCTAGTTTTTATAGCAGGGTAATACTATGATCATCATAAAGTGAGCTGGGAGGTGTTTCCTCTTCTGATTTCTTAATAAATTAGTATAAGATTAATTTTTTTATTTGCCAAATGTTTGATGGAATTCTCTCAAAGAAATCTAAGTCTTGAGTTTTCTTTATGGAAAATATTTTAATTATGAATTCTATTTTTCATATATACAGTGCTATTTAGATTGCTTATTTCTTCTACTTCTGAGACAGTTTGGTACTTGTGGGTTTTTTTTTCACAGAACTTGTTGGATTGCTTAATTTATTGGCATAAAGGTGTTCATAACATTTCATATGGTGCTTTATATTCTGTAGGATCTGTAGTATTGCCCACTCTTTCAATTTTATTTCTTTTATCAATAATTTGCATTTTCTCTTTTTTCTTGATCAGTCTAATTTTACTGATCTTTTCAAAGAACCAGTGTTTAGTTCCATTGATTTTTCTCTATTTTTTGTCTCTTTTGATTTTTGCATATTATTTATTTCCTTCTACCTACTTTGGGTGAGAATTTTAGATCATTGGTTTTAACCTTTCTTATTTTCTAATATAAGCATTTTAAGCTATACATTTCCATCTCTGATTCCATGCAATGAATATACTGTATACCACTAATCTTTATGTTTTCATTTTTATTCAGATCAAAATACATTCTAATTTTTCCCACAAATTCTATTTTGGCATGGTTTACCAAGCAATGTGTTCTTTAATTTCCAAATGTTTGAAACATTAAAGATATGTTTCTGTTGTTGGCTTTTAATCCATTCCATTTGGTCATGGATTATCCTCTATATAGTTTTGAGTATTTTATATTTATTGAGAGTTATTTACTTTCCACTATATGGTCTATATTAGTAAATGTTCCATTTGTAGTTAAAAAGAATGTGTAGTCTACCATTTGGGGAAATAATGTTCAATAAATATCAATTAGGTAAAATTAGTTGGCATTGTTATTTAAGTTTTCTATACTCATATTAATTTACTATTCTACCAGTTACTGAGAGTGGATATTGAAATCACCAATTATAATTTGTATTTGTCTGTTTTTCCTATCAGTTCTGTCAGTTTTTGTTCACTTTTGAAGCTCTGCAACTGCCAAAAACACATGAAGAATTTTATACCTTGTTGATGAATATTTTTTCATTATGATATCCCACTTTAACTCTGTATATACTCCTATCCTTGAAGTCTCTTTTTTCTCACATTAACACAGATACCTCTGCTTTCTAATACTGGTGTTTGCATGGTATATCTTTGTTCATTCTTTTACTTTTAAGCTACTTATATCTTACTTTTTCCCTTCATTCTGGCAATTTCTGCTTTTACATTGAATGTTTAAACCAATTTATATAAAATATCTACCATTATAATTGGGTTTGAATCTATTATCTTGCTATGTATTTTCTATTTATCCCACATGATTTTTGAGTTTTTATTTTGCTACTTTTTTCCTTCATTTTTTTTTTATTAATTGGGTAGTTTTTTAAAAAATTTTATTTTACTCCTTTATTTCCAAGTAGCAATTTCTCTTCTTTTCAGTAGTTGCTCTAGATTTTATAATATCCAATTTTAATATATCACACTCTGCCTTCACATAAGATTATACCATGTCATACATAATATAAAGTTCATCCCCCTCCCCCACTCATTATTTTTGAGCTATATTAGTTATACTTTATTTCTAAATATCTTATATTCAAATGCCCCAGTCGTTATTATATGTTTTCCTAGAGCCATTATATTTTGAAAAGTTTAGAAAATAAAAATTCTTACATATTTTATAAAGAACATCCATTAACTTTGCTAGTATTGCTGATCTGCTACAACAAAATCAGCTTGTTTCTCTGAAAAGGGTCTGAATTTGTCTACATTTTGAAAAATACTTTGTAATAGAAAATTTTACTTTTACACAGTTATTTTGGGGTTTTGTCCCAACAGTTTAAAGATGTCATTCCATAGTTTTCTGGCACATCTTGCTTCTAATGAGAAGGGACAGGTGTTGCTATATATGTGTCCTTGCATGTAATAAGTTCTTTATTCTCTAGGTGCTTGTAAGATTTCCTTCTATTATTAGTTTCCAGAAATTTAATTATGATGTGCCTTAGGGTAACTTTTTTTTCTTTTCTGTCTCTCTCTTTTTTTTTTTTACCTTGCTTTATATTTATTGAGTTTTCTTGGATATGTTAGTATATAATTTCATCAAATATATAACTTTTTGAGCTATAATTTTTCAAATATATTTTCTTTCCCCCCCCTCTGAAATCCAAGTCAATTTAAATATTACTTTATGTTGTTCCAAAGGCCACTAAGGCTTTGTTCATTTTTTCAACTTTATATTTTCTGTGCCTCCATCAATCTGGCTTGTTTCTGTTGCTATC
The DNA here is from genome assembly GCF_040939455.1 of Microcebus murinus. Taxonomy (NCBI): domain Eukaryota; kingdom Metazoa; phylum Chordata; class Mammalia; order Primates; family Cheirogaleidae; genus Microcebus; species Microcebus murinus. The sequence goes on from NC_134118.1 coordinate 53,971,846, forward strand.
ACTACAAATTTACTAATCTGTTCTTCTGCAGTATCTAGTCTCCTCCTTAACCCAGGAATTTTTGAAATTTATTTCTTATATTTTAGCCCTAGTAATTTCATTTGTTTATTTGTTTTATATCTTTCAGTTCTTTCCTAATGATGTTTATGTTTTCCTTTAATTAAAAAAAAATTTAATTAAAAAAAAGAAAAAGTAAACTTCTTTCTCTTTTTATTTTGTTAGCACATATCACACCTGGGAATATATTTTCCTTTAAATGTTTGCACATATTTATAATAGTTACTTTTAAATTCTTGTTTGCTAATTTAATCATTTCAGGGTCTGTTTCTACTGTCTTGTTTTTCTCCATTTTCTTACTTCTTCACATATGTAGTGATTCTTACTGGATACTGACATCATGATTGTTACATAGTTCAGAATCTGAATTTGTTGACTCCCTTTAAAGAATATTTCATTTTATTTTGTCAGTAAGATAAGTCATAAATTATATCAGCTGGATCCTTTCAAGCCTTGTTTTTAAATGGAATCTTCTGGGTATTCAACAAAGTCCTTACACAATCATTTGTCAGACCATAAACACTTTCAGGCTGTATATAAATTCTGGGAATTATTCGGCTTAGAGTTGCCTAAAAGTTTTTGCCCAGCATCATGGATCCTCACTCTATAAATGTAAAACTTAATATTTAGGCAAAGACTCCAGAAAATCCCTACACAGAATTCTGGAGCTCTTTCTCTGTATACTTCCCTCCTCTCTGGCACAGTGCCTCACAAATTCTAACTGCCTCAGCCTACTGAACTCCCAATTTCTGTCCCTTGGACCCAGTCAAACTGCTGTACTCCGCTTGGCTTTCTCCTCCCTCCAAATAACCCACAATTTGTCCCCAAGCAGAAAATCAGGGCAATCAAAGGTCATCTGGTTTTTTTCTTCTCTCGATAATTACAATCCTAGCTTGTGTTTTGTTCCCTGGAACCATGTCTGGTACCAAATGCTCTCTCAGTCAGGAAAACAGATATAAAACAGATATAATCTAAGTATTTCAAATAGGAATGAATTTCATGCAGGGAAATAGATGACTACTAAACTGTTGAGATTGCTGAAAGAATGAATGTCAGAAATGACCACTCCTACATCTAAGCTTTGCTCTTAGCTTTGAGAAAGTTGGGAAGTAGCAGAAACTCTAGGAAACTACAGGTAGTGCACCTCCATCACAAAGACAAGTGACTTGTAGAAAAAAGCCTGAAAGTCACTGCAAAATTTCATGTCTGCTGAAGCCTATGCATTTTCCTGCCATTTCCAGAGTAACAAAGATGGTATCTTTTTCTCATCTACCTTCTGTATATTATAGAAATGCTCCTCACTGGAAGATGGAATAGAGAGCATAAAAAGGGGATGATGTTGAGTTTTCAACAGATAATTAACAACAACAACAACAAAATCCACTTGATGCAGAGTCAACAATCTCTGTTCAAATCCTTGATCTGCTGCAATTATTTGCATAACCAAAGCAAGTCATATAACCTTCAATGTCTGGAATCCCCAAGACCCTCCTTAGCTTCAATGATTTAATAGAAGGATTTGCCAGTAAAATAAATAAGCTGTTTTATTCACAGTAGGACTTATTACAGTGAAAAGCTACAGATTAAAATTAGCAAAGCAGAAAAGTACATAGGAAAGAGTCCAAAAGAAACCAGGTATGAGCTTCCATTTGTCTTTTACCCATTGGAGTTACACAGACAGTGCCAACTCTCCCAGAAATGATGTGTCACAACATATGGGATGTGTTGTCTCCAGTGAAACTTACCCAAGCCTCTGTGTCCAGGGATTTTATTGGGAGTTAGTCACATAGGGATGTAGCACAGCCTCCCAGAGGACAAATTAATACAAGGTGGCCCAAATCTTCAGGCATATAGAAACAGATATTCACCCAGAATCACATTGTTGGCATCAACTATCTGCTGTGGCCCAAGGCCACGGTCATACAAAACACTCTTATCAGGGAAGATACTCCAAGGGCTAACAGAGCATCTCCATGGAGCCATCTAAAGGCCAATCCTAAAGTCTTTGGAAATGTGCAAGGTTGAGGGGCCTAGGCCTGCTGGTTAACCCTTTCCTGAACAATTATCTAAACTTAGGCTTCAGCTCTGAAATGAGGCTTGTTACAAATAATAAATGGAATTGTGTATAGAGAAAGTACCTAGCATATGACTGATAAGGAATTAATATTTACTCATTTATTTGGTATCATTCAAAAAAGAAAAAAAACATATCTAGCTTTTCCAACATCAGACTATCTATATGGCTTTATATAGCAATAAACAGATAATTAATTTGTACACACGATATTGTCCAGTCTGTATGCCATTTGTTTTCTTTAAGTATTAATAGAATCTTAACCATTCAGGATACATGCATATTGTGTGCTCTGCACAAGGGTACCCAGCTGAAGAGGCAAGTTAAGGACTAAGAAGCGGTCCAAGTTTTGCTTGCCAGCCTCCATGCCAGCAGCTCCATCTACCCAGGGGCTTCCTTTTTTTTTTTTTTTTTAATTTCACACTTAGGCCTGTAAGAGCTGGTGGTAGCCCCATCACTATCACTATCTCCATGTTATAGTGACAAAACTAGTAATTTAGTTAATAGTAGCCTAAAACATTATGTGCCAAGATTACAATCATGGGTTTATTTGAGAAGCTGTGGGCATTCTAAATATTTACATTACTAACTCTAATTATCATTGTGTTGAACACAGAGGAAACTCACCTAAAGAAACAATGTGTTCTATCGTATATTGAAACATTTTGATTTGGAATAAGCAACAGCAGTTGACATTCTTCAAGAAAAAAAAAAAAACATGAAAATATTCTACACACACCAGGCCACTTCCAAAAAGTCACAGAGCAGAGGTGTTGCTCAGATCCTCTGCTGTTTACTTTAGCATTAAAGCTATTAGCTCTGGTTATTAGATCCTCACAGGAGATGGGAAGGATTACTGCTAATCATAGGCAGTATAAATTACCATGTATGCTGATGACATTTTAATGTTCATGACAAATCCAGACAAATCTTGGTAGGCTTTGTTGGATTTACTGGATTAATTTATGCAATTGTCAGAATATAAAATTAACTGTGAAAAGCTGGTCTGACACCACTGAATGACTTTTACCTGAAGCAATCGATCACTTACCTGCCTTTCCCTCAGAAACGACTTGGGGATATCTAACTTAGTGTCGAGAACTCTGTAATCTTAGCAAAATCATAAATATTGAAAATAAAACCAGGCAAAGGTTTACAAACATCCATTCCCTGGAAAATCATATTTGCCAGCACATCATGTTTTGTTCTCGGTATAGTCTCCTTTCCTTTCCTTCCTCAAACAGGAGATGTTAGTCTAGGCTTTTCTTACCTGAGCACTATCCATCTTCTCAAAATATTTGTCTTCCTAGGGCAGGTCATGAGCAATGGAGTGGCAATTTTTATAAGCTTCCCCATATCAAGGATAAGGCGGCAGTGCATAAAAGGGAAAGAATGATGAAAATAAGCAAGGAGTCATATTTCAGTCACCAGAGGACTTTACTCTCTGTTTCCTTGACTTCTAAGCTAACTGACCTGGGAACTAAAAATATCAATCTGCTCCAGTTTTCTAGCTCTCTCCACCTCTCCCCAACCCAGCCTCCCTCTCTGGGAATATGCAGCCGAGCAGAGTGAATTCTACACATGGAAAACCAACTGTCAACAAGCAGTCAATCTTTTTAGTTTAAAATAATATTTAAGCAATATCACATATTATCAATTAACTCTAAAATCTCTTTATCCACTCTTCATTGGATGTAGAATCAAGATCTGACTTGGTGCAGCATTCCTAGATTCCTCTGTGGCTAGGGGGATCTGAGTGATTAATAAGGTATAAACTGAGAGTTCTGGAAAGAGATGATTTCCTCACACTGGCACTGGTCCTCTCTGCATCTCCCTTTCTTTTTCTTGCCTGGGACAGGATCCTGGGGGTGCAGCAACCAGCTTCCAACCAAAATTTCTGTGATTCTGTGTGCTAAGAATGACAAAGCCCATTCAAACCCTGAGCTAGTGTTTTCTATTCTTTGCAGCCAAAAACCTTCTTAACTGATGGAAGCAGCCTCTCTGTTTATAAGTCTTACACCAAAAAGATATTGCACTCAGAATCTTTAACATGGCAATGAGGCAGTCCATTTTCATGTCAGCAGTATGTCTCCATAACTGTCAGACAAATTAAAATGTGGTTAATTATTACATAATGTTCCCAATATAATACCATTTGATGTTTATGGTAAAAACAAAGCCATCAAGATGATTGAATGTGGGCACAAAAATCACCCCTAGAAGAGATAAAATCATTATCATTAAGCCACGCCTCATCAGAAAAGGGATGTTGCTGGTTCAATCATAGTTTATGGTTAGCACTGCAATGGCAGAGCAAGAGGAGAAGGGTGGCAGATTAATTACCGGACTAATTGACTGGCTTTTAAATCCATTTCAGTAAGTCTCCAAATATTGCTTTTATTGATACCAAGTGAGAGCTCAGTGCTGTCACAAAGCAGGCACTGCTGTGGTGTACTCGTGTCGAAGCACAGAGCACACAAGAAATTTTGACAAGCCGCAGAAAACATTCTGTGGTAGAAAAGAAAATATTTGTCTAGCTTCTCACGAAGTGGAGCAACATTTCCATACCTTATTTACTTCTTCTCAAGAGGGTAGACAATTTTTGCTCCGAGTGAGAAAAGGGAATACTAAAAATGGGAATCATGACACGCATCCGCTTCCCACAAATCAATATTTGTTAAAAAACCTCCCCACCATCGCACTGCATGTGAATTAGGTAGGGCCAAAATTGCTGCAATCTGGCAACATGTGAGGGTATGGTGATCGTGATCCAAGCCCGGATGTTTGCCTTGGTCCCCTCCACCAGGGAACAGCCAATGCACACAGGCCAAGGTGGAGCTGATGTCTGCAAGCTCCATCGGCATAGACGGTTGTGTGTGAACACTTGCTGCGTACCCATCTGTCTTATGCAAGACAAAATGTTTCAATTACGACGACATTATGAAAGGAACCGTTGATATACTGAGAGAGACTGCTTACTGAGGGTATCCATCCCGCACCAAAATAAACATCATATTGTTCATTGTGGCTGACATGCAATTTGCAAAAACACTTTAAGTTATTTGTATTACTAACAGCCATATGAGGTCTTATTTTATCTCCTTAAATCTGCTGCAGTTTTCTGAAAGGATTTTTATGGTCACATTTAAGGAAACAATTAGAAGTGCAAATAAAGAATTCCCTATAGTGGCACTTATCTTGTTTGATCTGAACACTCATAAACAAGCCCTTTGAAAAGCTCGGGCACTTTCTCTTATCTCCTCCTCACCATGATGACAAACCAATCTAGTAAATAAAAAAGTGCAACTGACATCTGAATTATCCCCTTTGAGAGACATCGTGTAACATTAAAAATTAATCTTTTCACCTTTTGATGTTCCCCAAACCTTCTCTGTGTGTTTAGTCATAAGGTTTCCCTTTTAAGCTAGAAATAATGACTTTTAGGGAAGAAGGCCGCTATGATCCTTTTTCTCTGTAGTGGAGCTGTGTTCCTGTATTCTATTCCTCATGGTTTGTGTCCTCCTAACATCATTATTATAGGTACTTGAATTATATGTATATATGGCATTTATGTATATTTTTTAAAACTATTGTTTGTGGTCTCAGAAAGCAGGGCCTATTTACAAATATGTTCAGCATAAATGGAAAACTAAGAGTTGAATACACAGCACCAGTCTCAAGCATGACAAAGAAACAGTTGCCCACTCCGCCCTCAAGGGAGAGGAGACAGGTATATAAATAATACAAACAGAAATTGATGTGTCATAAAAGAACTAAAAATGAAGCAATAAAGCAGTGAGAGGGAGACTCCTCCCAGTTGGGCAATCAGGTGAGGCTTCCCATGCAGAGTCTACCCAATGGCTCCACTGAGCTTTAAACAACCAGAGAAGCAGAGCCTGGTACAGGGTAGAGAGGAAATGACAAAAGAAAGGCAGAGAAACAAGAGGAATGAAGAAGGCAAAATATAGACCACAGGTTGTTGTGAAAGTTGGGGACACGAAGTGGCATGGTAAAAGGTAAGTTACAATTAAATAGATGAACCACATGAAAGCTCCTGGCCTGGAACTCGGACTTCTACACACCTTAAGCAAAATGGAAATCCAAATATAAAGTGAGGTAAATTAAATTAGGGCTAGTTTCAGAGGTCCTTGAAAATCAGTCTAAGAAATTGAAGTCTTATTTGATAGATAATCATGAGAATATTTATGACACTATAATGATGTCATACAAAGGCTAGAATTACAGTCTAGAAAGTGATTCAGACAGATTGCTGAAAATCTCCTATATACAGTGCTGTGCATAGTCCACTCATCTGAGGTCCTTTTCTCAACCAATCCTGTAACAGCCCTAATATTCACTTTCCTCCAAAAACGAAATATGAAAATTAATCAGGCAATACAACTCCAAGTCAATTCATGGCAATTTAGGGATTGTTTAGAATTAAGACTTTTCCATAGTCCATGAGTCTTCAGAGTTCCTGACTTCTTTAAACATCTGTACCTACGTATAACAATTTTCCCAAGTTTCCCTATGTTTTTTCAGCAAATAGCAAAGATAATGAAGAAGAAATTTTCACACAAAAAGGAAACTGACATACATCAATATAATTAGGTTACACAGAATCTAAAAGAATATACATATATACACATCTATATGTACGTGTGTGTGCATATATATATACTGGTTAAACACAATGCCAATTCAATTTCCTTAAGCACTTGACAAGACCTATTTTCTGAGAGATTTCTTGCTAACAGGCCCTCAGTCACATTAAGTGTTCACAAAGTGCATAGAAGTTGTATTTTATCGCACAGCCCTAATTGAGCTGTCTAGGTTAAAGAAGCTGAATGTTACAGAAATGTTTATTATACAAGCACACTTAATCTGAAGCTAGAAAGGAACATTTCTGTAGCTTTGGGTGTAATTTATCCCTGCAAAAGGCAAGAAAAAAGGCCTTTTATCACCCTCTCATTTCAGTGAATTATGTTTATGGAGTCCTTCTACTGCTATGAATTTGGTTTCACTCCAATGTGAAGAGGAGTTAAGTCCCAAATTCCTTTAAGTTGAATCTCATTATCTTCCTTGTCTCTTGTTTCCCATCAAGACACATGTCTTCACCATACACACAAGGCAGTCACAGTCATTTACACCTGCTCTTACTAACAGCAGCCATTTATTTACAGCAATGCAAACAAGATGTAAATCTAGGTATCTAGAGACATTTATTATTTCAAATATTTTTGTTTCAGTCAACTCGCCATTGGAGACTTTGGGCATTTTTTCATTTTCTTTTTTTTTCCTTATTTTTTGTTGTTCAGTTGGTGGGACAAGTAAAGGAGAGTCTTCGTTCTGCTAAACTGACAGTTTCCTCATCTTTGATTCCTTTGAATTTTAGTATCAGGATGACAACGGCAGCCAATAAGATGAAGTATATCCAGATTAAGCATGGAAAGCAGAATGAAAGAATTTTTCTACTTTTTATTTTGTTCTACACTAAAACATCTAAAAGTAAGTCCATCGACATCGACAGTATTGCTTAAACCAAGCTATTCATCTGCCTCTTCTTAACAAAGGAGATATTCTGTATGTATAGATTATAGTATTATTTTCAAAGTCTAAATTTGTTTTAAAATTTAGTAAACAAAAAAATTACATACTCAAACACAACTACTAATATACCAGTTTCTTAAAATGTATCAAAATTAAGTAATCATTAAAGAAAGTGATCCAACAACAACAAATTGGTTTTTCTGATCATGTTCAAATTTGGAAAGCAATAATAACTACATTTTGGAAGTTTAATCTGAAATAGTTAGACTTTATATAACTGTTTCTTACTCAGAAAAGTAATTTCCAATGAGCATTTAAATCCAATTAACAAAATTAATAAAAGATAGTGAAAAATTCATCCTTCCCAACATGAAAAAATATAACTGTAGCTCTCAGTGGGTATGTAACAGTGCTGAGTAATTCATTCACTTTTACAACAAGCATTTATTGAGACCTGACTATGCTCCAAGCTCTCTTCATTGAACTTACATTCCAGCCATCTGAATACCATTTCATAAAGCAAGGAATAAGAAATAAAGAACAATTACAAAAACACCTGAACATGATTAATTTGAAAATGGGTATAAGTTTTAAATAGGTAGAATACAAATATTCCAAAGGGAATTTGGCCAGAACACCAAAGTAATAAGTCTTGATCCAGCTACATCATAGACTTTTCTCAGAGCCATCTCTCCCTGACAATTCTGTAAGAGAGACCATTGTTTTAGTAGAGACCTAGAATACAGTAACTTTAGAGCATGAGCAAGGTTTCATTTCATTTAACAAAAAGGACTGTTAAGATAAAAATAGAAGAAATTGATATTCAAAAGTGTGATATTAACACTCACATGACCAAAAGTCAGAATTCAAAACCATAGATAAATCTCTCCAAAGCCCTTCCCATAGTGCCTTGCTGCGGCAGAAAGTAGTAGACTAAGAAAATGTGAAAGTTCAAACACAACTACTGATACACCAGTTTCTTAAAATGCATCTAAATTAAGTAATCATTAAGGAAAGTGATTCAACAACAAAAAAGTGATTTTTCCTATCATGTTCAAATTTGGAAAGCAGTAATAACTACATTTTAGAAGTTAACTAAAAACTTTGTTTTCAAAATGACAAAAAATGGTTTATTGTACCCCGTTTTTAGATGTTGGATACACAGAGCCAGTGAGTGTGAAGAGGGTTATTGGTGGAGAACTTCTGGCTATTCTCCATACATAGCTGAAACCTTCTCACCTCCATGCCTTTGTTTACAGGACCACAGAACTTCTATGACTTCATATTTTCAAATCCTACCCTTCCATGTTGCTGTCAGCAGGGAAGCAGGCCCTCTCTGTCCCTTAAGGCTATTTTCCTCCATTGTAGCCTCATGGGAAGACTAGTTTCCCTTGGGGTTGCAGGAGAACTGCCAGTAGCAGTCAAGGCAAAATACTTCTTGTTCCTATCTGATAGGAGAAAAAGAGTTGCCTCTTCCTCCCAGAAGTTCCAAGCCACTTTACCCACCTAATTGGTCCAAATTTTCATGGGCTTATCCATTTCTGAATCAATCCCTGACAAAGGGCGTGAAATCATCACAATCAGCTTAGACAAATTGTCTAAGGTAGAGTGGATACTAGGGAATAAGCCACAGTGGCCACCACCACACCATCTCCCAAAGCCCAATCCAATTAACACCTTTTGCAAAGCTTTCCTCCACCTGTTCCCTTCCTCTCTCTACCCCTAGGCTGGGATGGAAGTAAAGCTTTTCCTCTGTACTTCTTTTATGGCACTTACCAGTTGTACACTTTGCTACAGATACTGAGTTCTACTACAGATCATGTTGCGCTATAACCCAAATCTGCCCTGCCTCCTTTGGGCAGCCTCTACCTGCATTCCGCATTCACCTGAGGCTGGGCTCGGTATTTCTTCACCTATCTACCCTGACAGCTCCACCCAAAATATCCAACTCCAAAAGCACTGGTAGTGAGTAATGTCAGTTTTATTTACAGATTCACAGAAAGAAAAAGAAAAGGACTCACCTCCTATGTTTCACACCACAGAGCAGGTCCGCCCAGATCTCTCCTAACGCCTGCTGCCTCTGGCCTCCACACACTGTGCCAGCTAGCTGGTTACCACTGTCTCCGCAAGTCCCATGCCCTTGATTCTATGTGACTAATGTTCTGTCCAGTCTTTTAAAGCAGGAGACAGACTGAGCAGGGAGTCTGCTTGGACGTGATTATCCTCATAGTCACCCTCGGTTATTTCTCCCATATGTTATCTACAGGAGAAATAGCACGAACTATGCCCTGCCTTTGAATGTCACAGTATGTCAGTTTCTTGTTTGTCTCTGCCTGGCCCTCCTGCTTAGTCCTAAACAATAAATTTTCAATAAGAATAATTATAATACTGGTACCAATGTTCTTTCCCTATAGCCTAATAAAGTACTCCATTAGATTTCTGTATTCCTTGCAAAAGTCCTCTATTTATTTCTTTCTATCCACTGCTTAAGCTCCAGCCATTCTGGTTGGGGGAGGGTAAAGGTAATTTTTTTTAATATATAAATTTGTATATACTCTTTATTCCTACAAGAATATAAGATCCAGGATGGCAGACTCAATTTCTCACAGACCTTGTCTACATACCCCATTCTCTCAATTAATGTTAAATAAAAGAGAAGAAAATGATAGCTATAGAGCGGTTACTAAAGGAATCTTAAGCTTCATTGTCCTCTGCACAGCTCAGCCCTTATAGCTGCCAGGTAGAATTCTTCCTGTCTGGGTCCACGACCAAATGAGCCAGAATATAACTGCTTTTGTTGACTAAAAGACCTTAAGCACTTAAGTAATATCCCTACCTTATATGTCCTTTGCCAACATCACTGAGTTTTAGGAAGCAAATCTAATGTAAAAACTTAGGAAGGTTCTCTGGGAAGATATTGGTAAGGGCACTGCTTACCCCATCTTAGGGAATTTCCACTTTTAAAAGCTAAAATACTATAATATCATAAATAATTTTTCTATAAAATGTGAGTAGCAAAACTTCACTCCTAAATGTCATTGTGTTCGATTTCTTGCTTGCCTCTGCCTGGCCCTACAACTTTAACTTCAAATAACAATGAAAATAACAACAATAATAATATCTACCATTTATTTATCAAATGCTCACTATATACCAATCCATGTCCTAAGTATTTTACATATATTTCCAAATTTAATTGCAATGCTACCAAATTTAATTTCTTATGAGATAAGTATGGTTATTCCTACTGCCATGTGAGGAAACCGAAGCATGAGAAAACACTGGTCCAAGACACTAAATAAAGCAAGACTGAAATCTAGCTCCGAAGAACTTCGTTCTTGCTGTTCTATTTGCAGACTCCATTCTGCACAGACTTGTAACTGGTAAGCTCCAGTCTAAGACCTTCAGCCTCACCAAGTGAGTGTCTAGAGACAGGCTGCTGCCCCATTCCTGGTGAGAAGTCAGGCTGGAATGAATCTAACCCCTTGGGCTGCATTCACTCTATTTCAGTCTCATTATGTGTAGAGTTTAAATACATCTGCCTGACTTGACTTCTGCCTTGGCTTCTAGCCAGTTCTCCTCTGAGATCAATAATGAAATGAGTAATTTATCAGCTATAACACTGATCCCCCAACCAGGCCTGGCTCTCCAGCTCCCCAAGAATAGTCTCTGCTCATATCACCTCAGTCACAGAGACTGGTCTCTGGACTAAACCGAATGGTTCTCAAAACCCTTGTGGCTAGAAAATTCACTTCTGGAGGGTACCAGAATCCTAAGATAATGAGTTCAAGGGACAGAGGGAAGAGTCTTTCCTGAGCTATAAAAAGTCCTGACCTTCTCATGGACTGAAAACTTAAACCTTAAAGGAAATCAGGATGAGGAAACTGAAGTCATGAGGGAACCCACAAACAAACCTTCCATTCATTAAAAACAAAAAAGCCAACACATAACAAATAGGCTAGCAATGGTATTTTACACATCTAAAATCAGCAACAATGGGCGGTATACACTTACTGTCCATTTATAATACATTATTCAATAGTAGTGATTTTTAAGTTTTCCTTCCTTTGCAGGTTTTTATGACATGTATAGAATTTGTTTTGAATGGGACTATTTAACTAGAAAAAGAGATACATGTTAAGCATGTTAAACAAAAACAAATTAGCCCAATCAAGATCTCTTTAAAAATAAACAGTCAGTGAGACAGCAAACATAATAGTAAAGGCTATTGTTTATTGAGTGTTTGGTACATCTTTGGGATTATAGTTATTGTTGTTGCTGCTATTGTCACTTTTTAAATAAAGAAAATAAGGTTCAGAGAGGTTATGTAACTAACAAAGAGTATGTAGCATTGGGAAGCAAAAGAAAGTTTTTTGATAAGCTAGAATGCCTGAAGATCTAGAAATTCCATCTTATTAGGAAGTTTATAATTCTATGAACAAAGGTATAAAAAAAAAAACTCGAGCCCTTAAAAATATGTGAGTTCAAAAAAGGATGAAATGAGAACTGAGGGCAAAATACTGGTGAGGCCAGGATGTGTAACTACAATTTGAAGTTGCACTTCAGACTGCTCAAAGTGCAGAGAGGATGCAGAGTTTTCAGAGATTTTTCTGCTGGCAGTTCTGCTGGAGACATGACTCAGATGAATTCAGAGGAATTGTCCTGACCTGATATCCAGATTGACTTCTCCAGGAACTTGGAATACTATCTAAAGAAATCAGTCACCCTGGAATATCAGGGTAGGATGAAATATTTCTTAAAGGACAATGCTCTCAAGAATTATGGAAAATATTAAACAAAAGAAACCCAGAAGAATCATGCTGATGCATCTAAAGTCTATGCTTACCTGAAGAAACAACTGGAAAGTGTTCCTATGGACTATCTACCTTGTGTATAACTTGTCTCCTCTCTCCCCCCAAAAGTCCTCATGCCTGAATGAGGTTAGTGAAGTTGAACTTATGTTATATATTCTCCTCTACAATCAATAAAAGCAAAAGAGAAGTGGTCTTGAATCCTAGACATTGTGGACTATAATAGACATGTAAAGAATTAGGGTGGTGAGAATTTGAAACTGGGAGAGCCAAGAATTCATGGAAGCTGAAATGCTACATGCTTAACAAAGAATTAGCCATAAAGCAGGCAGGCACGTAGGCAAGAGACCAAAAAGACAGCATGTTGAAGGCCAAAGCATTCTAGAAGGACTAGAAGAAATCCAGAGTCATATTTTACTATAATTTGGAGACAGGAAAGCTTTCCTGAACATGACACTAAAATCATGAAAAAGTGATCAACGTAAGAATATGAGAATTATAGACTTCTGTACAACAAAATATGACATAAGATGACAAAGTTAAAAACAAACTAGCAAAAATGCAACACAGATTACAAAGGATTGATTTACCTAATATACAAAGACTTACGAATCAGTAATAAAAATGTTCAAGCACCACAACTGAAAAATGGCCAAAGACAGAAGCTAGAAATGTTTGAAAGAAATATAAATATCAGTAAACATGAAAAGGTATTCAATTTCACCAATAGTTAGAAATATTTAAACTAAACAATAATGAGGTACAATTCTTCACCTCTCAGATTGAAAGTTCCTGAAAATTGTATCACCAGTATTTGTTAAAGATGTGGAGAAAAAAATACATGCATAAACTTCTGATTATAGTATAAACTGATACAACTTTCTTGAGAGTGACCTGGAAATATGAATTATGATTTTAAATGTGCATACCTCAATTTCTCTCCTAGAATTTATCTTAAAGAAATATTTGAACAAGTTTTTTTTTGTTTTTTTTAAATTTATTTATTTTTTTTTCCCAAATTCTGTGGGTACAAATATTGTTAGGGTTACATATCTTGCCCCTGCCCTCCTCCCCACCCTGCTCTGCCAGAGCTTCAAGCGTGTCCAGTCTTCAAGTGGTGCGCACTGCACCCACCATGAAAGTGCGTAGCCTTCCCCTTCTCCCCCCTTCCACCTGTTCACCTCCCGTTAACAAAAAATTTATTTATTTATTTATTTTAGACATTTTGGTTATAGTGTGTTTCTTTGCCTCTCCCTAAAAAAGGATAGAGGTAATCCTTTCCCCCCTACAATGCTCAAGTTTTAAAAGATGAACATTATAGCTTTGTTAAGGAGATTGAAAATAAGAAATAACTCTAATATGTACCAGTAAGAAGCAGGTTATATAAATCACACTTCTGTTTAATGGGAAACTATCCAGTTAAGAAAAAGAAAAAAGGACATTTCTCTATTGCTTATACTTTTATAACTTGTTTGTGTTAATTTTAAAATACTAACAAGATAGATGATAGATGACTGATATTTAGATGATAGATAAATACATGATAGAATCCTCTGATTATATAATTTAAGTATAATTTCATTATATCCATTCACTTGTTTGTCTATTCAACAAATATTTTTGAATGCCTATTCTGTACAATGCCCCATTAGAATAAAATTGTGTAAATAGCTTTTCAAGTTCCCATCTAGCTCCTTTCCCAAATACAGAAAAGATGGTGCTTTTAGTATCTAGGAAAACTTAAGAAGTTGACATATTTGATATAACAGCAAAATTAATCTTCAGTCTAAAAATCAACAGAAAGGAGCAACACAGGTAAGACAGTTACAGGTTGGTTGTGAAAGATTAGTTATGGATTTGCTAGCAATTGCACTACTATAGCCATAGTACTTATGTTGTTTCGCTGGGAATATAAGGAGTTAGAAAAGGAAAATTATCGCCTCACAATAATTGCACAATGTATTGCTCTTAAAAAAACTCACTTCTTTCTCTGTAACATAAGAGGAAAAAATAAAAGATTTTTTACAACATTATGAATTAACATTCAAAACAGAGGAATTTGGCAGGACTGAAGATGACCCAGTATGCACTGGTTCATCTGAAGAGGTTGACAACATACTGACATTTTTTCTTCACAGTTGGTAGGAAGCCACTGCCCTGACACGCCCAAATGCCCCTCACAGCTCTGGATTCCCAGTCACCTGGGAATTCTCAGAATTCCTCCCAGAATTCTCAGACCTCTCCATGGAATAGCCACCAAGGGCCCAATGCCTGTCCCAGCTGAGACATCCAGGACCCCACTGCAGGACTGTGGCTGATGTCCCTCTGAAGGGTCAGCACCATGCCTCACCTGTTGTTGAACATTTTGAATATCATTTTGGGGAATCACATATATGTTTTCACTTCTTCCTTTTAACTAATTGGGTAGCCATTGACTGAAAAGACTCAGGAAACTTCTCAGTGGTCATCATCTCCACCACCTCTGTCACTGGCTACCTCACCTTGGGGTTAGCAAATCCCATGAACTTTCTGACACCTCCCTACTTCCCCTGTTCTGATGTGCCTGCTGCACACCTGTCACTCTACAGCTAGATGTACAAAATAACGATCTCTGACTCCCCATGGCTTTGGCTAAAGCTTTGAATCTCCCTGTGTTAGCCAGTAAGGGGTAAAATTTAGATGAATTGTACAGGGTGAGAAAGACTTGCAAATGAAGGGAGTTTGGGTCTTGCCTGTGGCATATGCTCTGATTACAAGAGAAAAGCCAAGATCTAGACTTCTTTTTTGTATGGAATCTGTACTCCTTTTTTGTTATCTTAATCTTTTATATCATTGACTTTCTGTTCTAGTCCTGCTTTTTTCAGTTTTCAGTATAATTTTATACGTTTATCTCCTATATTCACTTTCTTAGCTATTAAGACTCGCTTTACATCTCTGCTCTATCCTCTCATTAAAATTCAGAGTCCACATCAGGCTTCTACTTTGATTGACTGAGTGATTTCTTCTTTGTGCCCATGTTTGGCAGGTATTTAATAGTAATTAAAGATTTCTCTAATATGTTCATAGGGCTCTCTGATGATCAACAAGAAGTCACTTTGATTGATAGTCACTGTCACAAAAATAGGAAGGCAGGACTTCTTAACAAATTTCCATGAAGAAGAATTCAGCAGATGAAATGTTCCAAATGAATGTCCAGACATATTTAACCTCAAAGCAGGGTTATTTGAAAGGCCAATGTGAGCTTTTATTGTCTGGCAACCATATCAAAGTAAAGCCCAGAATACAGATTCTGAGCATCCCTGAGGTCTGAAAAAGCCCCTGAGGTTCCCTTTCTCCTACTCATTAGCTGGAACTCTTTGGTGGTGTGAGGGATCAACTAGAAATCTATAGCAATAAAGCTGGTGCTGAGGCTATCCTGGCAGGTGAGAAATTAAGACAGGAAGTAAATCCTGTGGGCTTTAAAATAATGAGGAGAAATGGCAAAACCAACAGCAGTGGGTAAAGGGCATGAACAGCTAAAGAGTCTCCATGGGTCATCATTGGAAAACATATTATTTCAGTATATATTCTCTTGATTTAGTGCCTGCTGCCTGAGGTCTGTGGTGCCACTAAAGCTAATAAATCATTGCTCTGGATGACAGTCTGAGCACCTGTGTTTTATCATACAGCAGGAAACCTTGTAAATTACCAGGAGAAGCAACTAGTGACCACACAGCAGAGCTATGAGAATCAGTCAAAGCCTCAGTCCATTAGGCCCATTTCACTTTATTTGCAGATGCATTAAAAGAAATAAGGAGCACTACAAAACGATGAGCCTCAGCCTTTTGATTAGTGTTTAATGAGAACGACACAGGGCTGCTGGATCAGACTCCTAATAGCCTGCAGATGGAATATGTCCACAATGGGACCCCACCTGCTCTGTCTGCCCATTGGCTATGCTGCAATTTAGCTTGTAAAGGCAATAGGACAACTTCAAGGGAGTGGGTTTGTGGCAGGCACAGAAACCTTGCTTTGTGCTTTTGTGCCTTTGAGCTTTGTTTCACAGGGAAAGTTGGCTTATGAATTCACTTGATGTGTCATACTTTTCAAAACTTTTGATTCTATAACTTCCTCTCAAACAAATTGGCCAGGAAAAAAATGTGCCCAAGTCAGATCTATTTTTCTTAGCAAATTTATCTAAGTGAATAAGCTCCCTCTTCCCGCACCCCTCCCCATCCCCGCCCCTCAATTTTTATGCAGACTTCCCTGTGTTGTTATAACCTCTGTGTTCTTGAACATTCACTAGAGCCAAAAGTAAAAAGAAGCTTGAGACCAAGAGATACGTTTGCACAGCTCACTTAATGGAGCCATCAGCTGTAAGATACACATCCACAAGAGACAAACTCTAATGGTGCTTTTCTCCAAGCACTTCTTGATTTACAGTCTCCTGTCTGTCATTAATAGAAAATCTAGTGCTCCTAACTTAGGTCAAGATGACATTTAACTGTGTCGGGCCAAGTTTCTGATTACTTAGAGATCATTTATCTGGATTGAATATATGCAGAACTATTCTGAGGTCATGCTTCTTTACGTGGAAGGATTCTGAATACACCTGCCAGGCTTCCAAATTCAAGGCCACAAGCCCAAATTTCAGCATGCCAACTTTTGGAAGAGAGGAGAAAGGGAGTTGTGATTATCTCTAATTGCCTGTACTTGTAACAGCCAGATGGCCATAATTCAGCAAAAACCAATAGCTCTCTCTTCCCTATCATTCCTTTGGAATCTGTGAGCTGGACAGGGAGGGAAGATAAACATAGATCTTCCCTTTCCCCACTGCCCTCCACCCCCACTGAATATGGGGAGTAACTCCTGCAGCACAACTCATAGAAAGGTCCCCCTTGTGCCTCTCTGTAAGTGACTGTTCAGCCAGTTCTCAATTATGCAGGGAGAAGGCCTGCCATATTCTGGGTAATTTTCATTCTATGTATCCTTCATACTCTATCATCGTCTCTTCACATGCTGTCTGCTATTTCTGGTTGTGCCATTGCTGGGGTGACAGAAAGAAGCATCACCCATCAGCAACCCCCATCCCGCCAACTGTGCCAGCGGCACTTCAAGCAGGGTTCCTGGAGTTAGTACTCCATCAAACTTCCACCTCTCAGAGCTGTCAGCCCAAGATGATGTATCTACAAAGGGATTTCAGAGCTTTATAAGCAAATAATGCCTCCTCCAAAGCACATATTAACTGAGCAAACAATACGCCTTAATTCAGCATGTGCATTTGCATATTTACACAGAAGCCCCTGCTGCTTATTTGCCTAAGATAATGAAAGAGCATCCAAGGAAGCTTCTCCACTGGAGCCGAAGCGCACATGCGGAAAACATGATGGGTTGATTTAAAGTTTTAATTTCCTTTTCTGGGGTGGGGGAGAGTCATCACTTGGATTAATTTAGATAACTCACAATGTCTGGTAAAAGAGGGAGCAGTCTAGGATAGAAACTCTTATAAATCTTTTTCTTTGCAGTGCTGCTAATTTATTTCAGTATGCTCTACCAAATTTTCTTCAGTATTAAATGAGGTTAATAACACCTGTAGAAAGACAATGAGGCCTAATGATATGAAAAGCTGTGCAGTTCAGCAAAGTTTTGCAGTAATGGATAATCCTAACCTTGGAAATCAGACTAAAAGGATATCTCTTTCCCCAACTATCTACAGAACAAATGGTTACTCATGTTTATCCTGGGTTACTAATCCAGAGCAGCATCAGTAGAACTCATCTTTCTAGATTTTCATGTCCTTTCCTTTCATTAAAATATTCCTGAAGATGATTTTTGTAGTACATTTTAATTGGGCATGTCCCCTAAAATCCTTTTTAGATTGATAAGCAATAGAAAGAATCAGAGGATCAACATTTCCTTTGCTCAGGTAGGTTGAGTTTAGCTTTTTATAAATATGGGCAATTGAAATTTTTAAAACAAGTACATACTCAATTATTATGTCATATAAATAAAGGTCAGGAATATTCAAAGTGTTTTAACCTATGTTGCTAGAAAGCAGAGCAATGGTTGCCTATCAGGGGCTAGAGATGCCTGGGAGGGGGCTCGGTAGAACTTTCTGGGATGGTGGAAATGTTCTATATCTTGCTCAGATTGTTGGTCATGTGAACAAATATTGGTCACATTTATCCAAACGTGTTGACCTGCACGTTTAAGATTTGTGCATTTTGCTGTATGTAAATCTTACCCCAAGAAAAGAAGAAAGAAAAAAGAAAAAACTAATCACATGGAAAATACAGAGGATCAATTTTATGTTGTCTGTGCCCCAAAACATAAAGTGTCATCTATAAAGAAATGGCAAACTAATAATCTACTTAAATACTCTTTGAACACTTGCTATGTAGGCACTAGAAACCTTTTTAAGTGAGTATATTTAATGAATTTTTCTCATTTTATCCTCAGGGTAACCTATGAGGGTACATTTTATTATTAATATCATTAATATCATCATCCCCACTTTCAGATGAGAAAACTAAGGCTCAGAGAGATGAGGTAATTCACTCAAGATCACAGAACTAATAGGCAAAGACAAACTTGTACCTGGCTGTCTAACTACAGAAGCTAGGCTCTTAAGCAATGTGGATCATCTGAAAAGCACTTGTTTAAGACTTGGGAATGGGTTCAACACCTGTCTGAATTGATGAGAAATGTTGATCAAAAAAAGCTGTATTGTGTCTAAGAGGTGAAGGATTTAAGAGAAATAGAATGTACCAAGCTAGTGAATTCAGGGTAACATTAATAATAATGATAATGGTAACCAAAATATTTTGATCACTAACTATCAAACATCTTCTAAGCATTTAATGGATTTTAATTCATTAAATCCTCACAATGACCCTGTGAGGTCTTACTATCCTCGTTTTTACAGATGAGAAAACTGAGACAGGGAGAGTTTTAGTCCTCTTATCAAGATACACAGCAAGTAAATGGTGGAGATCAGCAAGGCATTGAGGAAGAACAAAGAAATCTGCAGGATATTTACATTCCTGCAAACTCAAAAATGAGATGTTATCCCCAGAACACAATTGAAAGTCACATTAAGAACGCCATAATGAGAAATGCCATAAGATAAGCGAGCAGAGCATAATCAGGGACAGAGCCACCCACGTTCAAGCCACGTTCACCTAGAGGAGGGCAGAAGAAGACTGCTGGGAGGGACGTGAGCTTCAGATAAAGGATGCTCCCACAGGAAGCTGGTCTCAAATCATACACTGTGGTTGAATTCTCTCTGAGAGAACTTCTTGGATACTATAGATCCATAGTAGCTCAGACTGACAGGCTTTAATGTAAATAAACTAGAAGTTTGTGAATTCACATACCTTCACTTGTTCTATCAATGGTTACTGCCGCATAAAGTGAAACCCTAGGTCAAGGGAACAGGGAAAAGCACATTCTCCCCCTGGGGTGGCTGGCAGTGTTGGCACACTGCTGCCATGACCCTCTCCTTGGCCTTGCTGCCATCAAGGAAACTTGAGACCGCTCAGTGGGGTAAGAATAGGTAGACAGGGGAACAATAAGAACACGAGAGTGTCTTTCATCATGAAATGAAAAAATAATCAAAATCAAATACAACATTTTGAATCAAGAAAGCAAATGCTATGAAAATCTGTCCTATGTGGGGATGCAAAACAGGTCATCTTCCCCTATCTATCCCAGCTTTGCTGGGATGAAACTGTATCTCATCTCTAAGGGCTGATATTTACCAGGAAGCTTAGCAACAAAGGACCCAAGTGCAAAGTGACTCATAATAGCAGAGCAAGAAGACAGATGAACTTCAGGTCTTTTCCTTACAATTTACACTAGGCTGCAGGCTGAGGAAGAGCTATCAGCTCAGTAGGCAGATGAAGGCAATGTAGTTTTTCTCAGTTTTCTGACTCCAAGAACACTGAGTGAATATAAAGATTTTTTTAATATACACTAGCAGAGAAATTGGAAGTTGGAAAGTCAAATCCAGAGGTAAATATTTAAAATTTTAATAAGCTAACTATAGTATATGTTCTAGGAACAGAAGTGAAGAAACATCTAGTGGCAGGTATTTTTTTTTTTATCTTTACTAGGAAATTTAAGAAACTGGTTTTTACCAATTTGTGAAAGAAACTGTGTGAAATGATGGTTTCTAGTACACTGGCTTTTATTTCTGTATTTCTTGAATACATACAAATTTGTGTCTTGAAAAAGCACTCAATAATGACAATGATTAAAACAATACAGTGCATTTTGCTTTTTTCATTGCAAGAATAAAATAATACTACCTCAATTATCTTTTAACCACCAGAGATATCTGATATAACCAGGTACATCTTTAATATAAAACACATGAGTGTTCTCTCTATAAAATGCCAGTACATATATATAATGTGACACCAGAGGTGGCATGGCAATTAAGGGCATAATTGCTGTAATTACTGATGGAATTACTCATATTCCTCTATGCTACTTTTTATAATTATCTTGGTTTAATGAAAATGTGTATTTTTGCATTGAACAGGATGTGGCCATCATTTGGCTGCCTGCCTGGGATGATGTACGGTGTCTGTCCCTTGAATGAACACAGAGCAGAGAGGTCACCACTTGTTTGCAGGAAGAAGAGGTTTCTGGAACACAACAGGCAATTTAAATTCATGTCATGAACATCCTGCAAAAGCTCACAGATGGGTTTCATTGGAAGAAACATAACAGTAGGGGGGACATTATCCTAGAAGGAGCCCAATAGCTTTACAGTCTTTAGACTTTAATGAGAATGACTTGTAAAAATAGTACAAAGGTTTCATACTGTTTGTCCATTCTTATTCTAGTCTCCGGCTCAAAAATGGATTCCAACAGTACCATTTTTCCTAGTTTTGTTATACTCTTTATCACAAGAGTGAGGCTTTAAAAACTAGTGTTTTAAACTTACTGAAAATTGCAAGACTTCTGAAAGGTTGCATTCACGCACTCTCTTTATCTTTCTCTTTCTCACTTTGTATAGTTTAAATGCTTTGAAAACTTAATTGGCTGGCTATACTATTTATTTATTCATTTATCAGCCTGCTGGACAGAAGTTAAATAGATAACCATTGAACAAAGACTACAAAGTCATTCAAACCATATATCTAATATTTTTCTGAGAGTAAAATGTATTTACAAATCCAGATAGTTATTGGTATCACAGTCATTTGGTATCACTAATAAGAAGAGATATATAGTATTTACATTATTAGTCTACAAAAATCATGTGAAAGAAAAAGATAAATAAAATTGGAGAAATTATCTTGATTTGACCACAAGTCTTTAAGATCTACTTTCAGGGCCTTTATTAGTTTCCTATTGCTGTTGTTAACAAATTATCATAAACCTACTGGCTTAAAACATTAGAAATTTATTATCTTACAGTTTTGGAGGTCAGAAGCCAGAAACAAGTCAGTAGCACTGTGTTGTTTCTAGAGGCTCTAGAGGAAAACTCATTTCCTTGTCTATTCTAGCTTCTAGAGGTGGCCCATATCCTCTGGTGTGGCCATATCACCCTGACCTCTGCTTCTATCACCACATCTACTCTACCCCTCTTGCCTCCCATGTATAAGGACCCTTGTACTTACATTGGGCCCATCCAAATAATGCAGGACAACTTCCCCCTCTCAAGGTCCTTAACTTAATCACATCCACAAAGTCTCCCTTGCCAAGGGAACATATTCATGGGTTCTGGATATTAGAATGTGGACATATTTAGGGTACCATTATTCTGCCTGACAGAGGGCATCCTTTTGTATTTTAAAACAGAAAGATCTTTTGTCTCCAATTATTTTAACTTACATGTTTTAAAAATTCAGTAACAATTTTTATGGAGCTAAAAATGTAAGAAATTGCATGTTTAAGATTCTGTTACAGACCAGGAGTGATGTCTCACACCTATAATCCTAGCACTCTGGGAGGCCGAGGCAGGAGGATTGCTTGAGCTAAGGAGTTCGAGACCAGCCTGAGCAAGAGTGAGATCCCGTCTCTACTATAAATAGAAAGAAATTAGCCAACTAAAAACAGAAAAAAAATTATCCAGGCACAGTGGTACGTGCCTGTAGTCCCAGCTACCCAGGAGGCTTAGACAGGAGGATCACTTGAGCCCAGGAGATTGAGATTGCTGTGAGCTACGCTGACGCCAAGACACTCTAGCCCAGGCAAGAGAGTGAGAGTCTGTCTCAAAAAAACTAAATAAACAAAATAAAATAAAAACATAAAAAAGATTCTATTACAGAGCTAGTTGTTGCTCTTCTAGTTTTCACTTCTACCTCGTCAATGGATGGATGTTTCCATCATGAATATCAACAACAAGAGAATATGTACCCAGGTATGTGTTTCTAAATTAAACAAACTAAAATCTGCTATTCAATTTAAATTAGTATCTCCCACCCAACTCCATGCAATGATATAACCACTGGGTCCCATCTTCTAACCATCTAAGCTTTTGACTCCTCTACTCTCAGATGTCTACCTTTTGAAATCTCTTATCGAGACCTCTTTCCTTAGGGTGCTTGTCATTGCTTACAGACCATCCTTCCCTTCTCTCTAGGAAAGATTTGAGTCCATGACAATCCCAAATTTTCCCTTTCTCATTGAACGCAGAGTTAATAAGCTATGCAAAGTTAAGCCAGAAATATAGGATCCTTGGAGGCAACCACTATTATGTATTTTTATATCTTAGGGTAACCTGGGTATCCTTTTGTACCCTAAAAGGCACTCATATATATGTTAGAAATGAAATAAGGATATAGAGTTCCACAGTCGGAAAAGAGCTCCTGAGCAGAGAGATAAATAGTATTTGTGGCTAGACCTACCACACCAATGTATTCAGGCTCTTAGCCTTTGGTCCAATCTACCCAACGATTATGTGGGAATTAAATACATCAGTCTCAGTGACAAAGTAACTAACAAATGAGTCATCAAAGAGGTTATCAGCTAACTGGACACCAACTAGGTGAATTTTAATTAATTAATGAAAGGGAGGGGGGAAATGATAATGCACAGAGAGTGTCCTATGTGTCCTCTGTATCCTAAGTCAATTGGACAAGAGCAAGTGATAAACTGTCTTTATTATTATATCACATATTTTAAATGCCTTGAAAATGTAATTGTCAGGCTGTACTCTTACTTATTCATTTATCAGCCTGCTTGTAAAGTTGGATAAAAATTTAACATCCATTATAATCCAAACACTGTGGCAGTGAGAATAAATCTTGTGCACATCCCTCTGATGCAAGGCATATGGCATTCTTTTGGTTCTCCAAATTCATTCATTCAGAAAGCATTTATTGAGTAACTGCTATGTTCCAGGCACTGTGCTAGAGATAAAACACTGATTAAAAAAATAACAATCCTTGTCTTCATGGAAAGCTGACATTCTGGTGAGAAATATAGATAATAGGCATGATACGTAAATGTAATAAAATATATATTAGATAGTGTTAGGTTCCAAGAAGAAAAACAAAGCAGGGAAAGGGATGTGAATTGTTAAAGGTGTGAGGAGATTAAATCTTGGACAGCATGGCCAGGGAAGGCCTCAGATGAGAAGGTGGCTTTTAGATGAGAGAGAAGTGAGGTTAATTAGCCATGCAAACAGTGGGAGAGAAGCATTCCACGCGGAGAGCCGGAGAGTTCAAAAGCTGGGACTGCAAGTAGAAGCAAGAAGACGGGTATGATGGGGACTGAAAGAAAAGGATGGGAGTGGTAGTAGTAAAATCAGGGAAAAGGGGAGCTGGATGCCACAGGGTTGGTAGGTCATGGTTAAGACCTTGAATTTTTCTCTGAGTGAGAGGGGAAGGCATAGAAGTATTCTGGACAGAAAGGTGACATAGTCTGACCTGTGCTTAAGAGTGTATATCTGGCTGCTATGCTGAGAATAGACTAAAGAAAGGTAAAGGCAGGAGCAGGGAACCAGTCCAAAGGCTATTGTAGTAATTAATAGATGATGGTGACTTGGGCCAGGGTGGTGTCAGTGAGGACAGGGAAGAAGGTCAAATTCTGCTAGAGGAGAGTCAAGAGGATTTGTTGAAAATCTACTCATGGAGTGTAAGAGAAAGTGAGAAGTCAGGGATTAATCAGAGGTTTGGGGCTGAATAAGCCAAACACTGAAGCTGCCTTCACTGAGGTGGAAAAGACCATGGAAAGAACTGATTCCAGGGGAAAATCAAGAGCCCAATTTTGGACATGTTTAGCTTGAAATGCCTATTAGAAAGCCAATTAAAGATGATAAGAAGACAGTTGGATATATGGCTTGGACGTATGTAGCTGCAGGCTCCTGCCTGCCTGCCTCGCTGGCCAGGAATCCAATCTCAGTCATTATTAGGGTTACTTTGCCCTCCACTGAATTTGAGGATGACAGCTTACATTATTCCAGAAAAGTTGGAAGGGACCAAGTTCCTAGCTCGTGCTGATCCTAAACATTGCTTTTTCTTCTCCTTCAAGCTGCTATCAAGAACTGGTCCTCCTGCCCTTAGAGGATTCAGATGTGTTTACAGAGAGACACATGTGGCCTTCATGCCAACAATGCAAGTTTCCATTCATTAAGGGCACAGATTCAGACCACCATGTTCAAGTTCACTTACTTTTTTACTTCAGTAAGTTATTTAACTTGTCTGTGACTATTATCTGTACAATTAGTATAATATACCAGTACCAGAATCTATCACAAAGGATTGTTGTAAGCAGTAAATTGGTCAATATTCATAAAGCACCCAAAAGAGTACCTGGTACTTGGCAATTGTGCAGCAAAAAATAGCTATTGTTCTCATCATTACTGTTACAAGAATCTGTATCAGCACCCACCCAGGATGTGGCATACAAGTAGAGACACAAACTCCCAACCCTGCTCTAAATCTCAAGAACTTTAACCATTTTCCACCTCTGTCACCCACAAATTTGGCCACTTTTGCTTCTCCATTATAAACCCTATTCTACCTATTTCCCTTTCAAAGCCTCTGATGCAAAAAAAATCTCTAGAGTAAGAGAAGGGAAGTTTGGGCCCTCCAAAAGTTCTTTCTGGAGACATTTTTCCATAGGATAAGAATGGGGGGAGAGATACTAATACTAGTTAATGTCGTTTTTCATAGTCCATCCTTTATAGTATGACTATGTACACCCTTCAAATGTCCTTCTATTTTACCAGGATTATAAATCGATTCAAGTCTGTCAGTTTACTCTATTATATCATGATGAAGAAACATAAAGTTCAAGAAGTTTCATATGGCATGTAAACAAGCCGCCCCCCCCCAACAACAAAGTATCTTTAGGTTAAATGATTACACCAAAAACAGCACTCAAATTTGAAGCCAAGCCTGCAGATCTTCCTTGTAGTGCTCCTTTCCCTTATCCCAAGTTCTCCCCTCAAGAAATACATGGAAATGATTTGTATTTAGCCCAGCAATTGTTTGAATGCAAATCAGTGCTTCAGAACTTTCCACAGCATATAAATACAGAATGATGCCTCTGGTATATTTCCAGCTAAAAAGCAAGTTCTCATTTGCAACAAAATGTATTATACTAACTAAACAATCTAACCAAAAACAACAATTTGATCAATTCTTCTTATTTATCTATTGTCTGAAAAAATAAATATCCTTCTTTTTTTTAAACTTTATGTTCAAGATCCAGTGTTAGAAAGCTTTATCCATCATCAAGAATGTTCTTTTTTCCCCTCTCATCTTAAAAGTAAAGTTCACTTCAAAAATACTCTTACAAGATCATTATATATATTTTAGCTGAAAAACACTAGATCTTTAAATAAAAATTCTTCATTTAGCTCATCCAAAGCAAAATTTCTTATAGTACTCAACCAACTTGTGAAATATTTTGGTCTTATATAAGCTTTCACTGATTCCAGGCAACAGCATTTTGACAAACAAGTTTAGCATTGAAACCAACAGTTGCAATTCAGTAGAAAGAAGTTCTCTCTTTTTCATTTTAATAACATTTCTGCACAAATTCCAAGGCGATAGGGTCCCTGTTATTCTGGGTACAATGCTCATTACTCATGTCTGCTGGGGCATTATTAGATGTATACTTTGGAATAAAGAGGGCTTTTACAATGTCTGATATGATGTCCTTTGCAATCTGTTATTAGCCTGTGCATCGCCCTGCCAGTTAATCATCCCATTATAGATTCGGAAAATCTGACAACCCAGAGGGATTGAAATGCAGTGCGCTACAAGATTAGAAATAGCTATATGAAAATGAAGTAAGGATAAAAAATGTTGTAGATTGGTCCATAAAATAAAGGTTTCAAAAGATTTTTTGTTGTGGAGATCTCCCAATACTTCTACCAGAAAAGAAACAAGAGCAGCGACAAATAAGCAGGGAGACAGGAAAGCCTTGGGCTTGACTGCAGGTGAGGAATAAAATAAAAGCAGCAGTTTGTGCAGGAGTTTTTGGAAGCTACCCGACATAATTAAAAATGAAATTAATACATATATCAACTCTCTATTTACCTGCCCTGTCATTTGAGAGCAGAAGAGGTTGATGCATTTCGTCAGAGTCATCCCCAGAGCTGCACAGCGCCATTAATCTCGCCACTTGTTTATGTTATGGTCGGTGCCCTTGCTTCTGCGTACTTTGCTGCCATCTCCAGGAAACTGTGATGACAAGAACAGCCAAACCCGGAGGGTTATTAGAAAAGCCTGTATTAGAAAAAAAATATATATGTTATAAAATCAAAATATTTGTAACTATCAATGGTTATTAGATCACAGATAAAATATCTACTGGTTATTTACATGGAAATAAAAGTCTCACTAAAATGAAAATGTCATTAGCAAAATGCCAAGTTCAGAGGAAATCCCATGAAAATAGCACTTCTCATTTCCTTACTGTTAATGAAAATAGGAAAATAGTTTGTCATCAATGTCATTACTGCTATAACAATCCAAAGAATTAATGGCCAATTGGTCTGCGTGAACTATATGGAATTATTATAAATGCAAATCTGTTTTTGTGAACACTTCCTCTAAAGGAGGCAGGACATGCTGAAATTCCATTTGTAAGTGACCATAAAAGAGGATAACAAGGAAGCTGAAGACAGGCAGGATTCGGTTTCTCTAGAAAACATCCTAAATTGGAGGGGGGGGAAGGGGGGGAGTTCTGAGACTTAAATTTACCAAACTTCTGTCTGCATGTTGATTACTGCTGAAATAGGCCTTCTTTGACTCTCATGTAAAGAAAAAGAAAACTGTTCCTATAGCCCCCAGGGAAAGTTCAATGTATTTCTTGGCCATGAATATGCAGCGCTATGCACAATAAGGTCCAGGCGTCCTCAAACTAGGGCCCGCAGGCCACATGTGGGTGTTTTTGCCCATTTGTTTCTTTACTTCAAAATTAGATATGTGCAGTGTGCGAAGGAATTTGTTCATAGTTTTTTTTAAACCATAGTCCAGTAAAATATATATTATATATACAACATAATAATTGCACAGCTCTTTATTCTATAGATAATATCTGATATACGAACAATATTTATCTATACTTAAGATAAATTAATGGATATATGAGCAGGCATTTCAACTTTTATTAAAAGACCACAAATGAATTCTTAGATACGCTGGTAGAAGGTGTATCCTAAATACCTAAGAGAAAACAATAGATCTGTTTTTATATTTTCAAAGAATTCTTAACATGTGAAGTCTAGGCAGTCCATGCTCAAAATCAAAATTTATATCATCTTTTCTCCCTACTGGACTGTAATATCTTTACACTAGAGATAGTATCTTATTTATTTATAACCCTAGCTCCTAGCAAAATGTGCAGCAAAATAGACAAACTTTAAATGTTTATTGAATTGAACTGAATATAGTAAATATGTCACTAAGGGTTATTTATTCATGATGGTTTATACATCTTCTAAAGTAACAATTTAAAATCCTTATGATAATTGTCACCAGACTAAAGCAAAGTGCTACACCTAGTGAATGTAAAAAAAGATATGTAATGTATCAAAAGATACATTACATATGTAAAAAAGCAGACTTCTCTAGGAAATTAAGCCACTATCAAAGTGAAAATAAATATTCTTTAGTCACCAAGCCCTCAAATGAGATAATACTAATAGTTTTCCTAATTCTACCATTGAAAAACATCTAATAATTGACACAATTTAAGTGAAAATCGTAAGGTATTAAAAAAAGAAATAATACACAAGAAAAAAATCAACAGAGAAAATGAGTCAGTCAATTAAAGACCCCTCTATAGAATAGAGGACTTGACTCAGAAAACAAACTGGAGAGAAAGAGGTAAGAGACACCATTACAGACAGACAATATATAAGAACAATCTACAAATTAGAGAATACCTGAAAGGAAGACCAACTGGAATTTTCCAAAAGATTTCAGAACTTTTTTAAATAATAAAAGATGTATGGCTTATAAATTTATAAAACTATACAAACTTGGTTTGCCATAAACACTGAAGTCAAATTACCTTTGAAACAAAGTGGTCTATATCATACAGACTAGGAATATGAGCAGTTCTCTAAGTTCATGCTACTTTTTCTGTCATCTTAAAAGTAGAACAAAGGTGTCAATAAGGCAGTTCTCTCCACTATAAATTATTGTAGAATGTACTATAACCAGACACTTGTCTGTCATCTACTCAGAGACCAATTCTTCCCATAGCTCTGCCAGCTGCACTGGCTTCCATAAGTGGAATCATGTTGAAGGAATGAAGGAAGGAATCAGCTGTTCCATTTATTACAGAAAGAAAAGTGATATCTTAATGCTGAAGCCTGAGAAAAGCACACCTTTTAGTATGTTGATTGCACAACAAAATCTGTTTATTAATACATGTGCACAGCTAAATGGTGAAATTTTTTCTATAAAATGTATTAATACATTGGCATGTCCCAAAGCTGTACACCTATTAAATGCCTGTGCAAATTTTCAGGATTCACAACACAAATACTTCAACAAGATACCAAAACTCCCCTCTATACCCTCCTCAAAAACTAATAACACAAAAGTGAAAATCAACCTAGAAAATAATTTTTCACAATTAAACTCCTTTCTGTCTATTTCTTCCTTCTGTATGCTGGGTTCTCACAAAGAAAGTTTGTATAGACAAAGCAGAAAAAGAGGCAAGAGCAAGAAGTCTAAGTAATCTTTGAAGGCCTAAATAGTCACTGTCTTTTAGAATATATTTGCTCTTTAAATGGTCCAGAAATCCATTTCCCAACTGTTTCTTTTGATTTATTTAAACCTCACTCGTCTCTGATCACAACCTGTAGGTGATTCTTCTGATCCTGTCTTGATTCACAAAATAATTAGTTGGATGACATTTTTATGTGCCTACCTTTCAGAGACTTATCACATTGAATTAAAATTGTCTCTGAATTTGTGTATTTCCTCACTGTTAGTTTTTTGACAAGAAGACCTTTATATATTTTGTTCTGACTCTAATCAGAGCCCTGCCTACTTGGATGATATCTCTGAAGGCCATTAAAATTATAATGAACGCCTACCTTGAGTCCCATAACATCCTAAATGTGCTCATACCTTAGGTGGGCACTTCACACCAGGTTACCCAAGTCCTGAAATTGTTTCTATGCAAAAAGTATGCTTAGAAACCAGAAAATCCCTTTGAAGATAGCATACTAAATAGAATTCAGATACAGTCATGATATGTACTAAACTAAACCTGTACTATAAAGTAGTACAGCGAGGGATTATAACAGATTTCAAAAATAGGGATATAACAGATCTTAATGGAAAGTTTGGAGGATAGCTGGCAGTGCCAAAGGTCAATGTGGGTTCTGGAACATTGTTGCCTACAATATGGCTGGTGCAAGAGAAACTGGGGAAGCAAAAAAATTTCTGCCAATTTTCTAGAAATAAAAATTCATTTAACTTGTTCTGATGACTTCATTTACAGTATTAGTAAACATTTATTTACTAACCTAAAGTGTTTGAACTGGGTGCTAGATGAGGATACACATCAAAAGCGGGAAAAGTTTACAGAAGTCTACCATGTTCTTGGAAAGCCTATTGAAGTTATGAGAATGTGACTTAATGCATTGTTTTATTTAACAACCTGTTTCAGCTGATGAAATACCTTTTTGAAATGATGCAAATTCACTTGAGCTCTCTCCTCAGCAGCAGCCAAGTGCCTGTAGATGAGTATGTACAATTTTCCTCTAACTATGCAAACACAAATATTTTTGAAGATGGATCCACAATGGAGAGAAAGGCATATTTACTTGATTGGTTCCCCCAATAAGTTAGGTTCTGAAAAGACTTATCATAAGTCATTACTTGCTATTCAAAATCTGACAGAACTCAGACTTCTTATGAGTCGTGTAAGAGTGCCAGCACATGTATACTGAAAACAATTAATTGATCCCCCACTCAATTAATCTGAGGGTTTCCTATTATTGTAGTAAGATAAAAGGATCTCTCTGGGTTCTTCTGCTATTAATGATAAAACCATGGCCAGGAAGTATTTCCTTGACTGCACTGGAGACATTATTCTATTTTAGAATTCTCTCATTTTTCCCCAAAGAATTTTAATTGTAGAGAAGAACAGAATTCTGGCACAATTTTACTGTTCTCCCCCCTCAGTTTTCTGAGCTATTTCAACTTTATGTTATATTAAGCCTAGTTTTGTTATAGAACACCTGATACTGCATACTGATTCATAGCACTTATTTTCAACATAAGTGTAAAACTCTACTGATTAAGATTTCAAAGAGTCTGGGTCAGAATCAGAAAGATGTATAAGGTCTATAAGCCAATATGAGGAATATTATAATTCCTTACATTTTCATTGTTCTTTGGAGTTTCAGAGTATTGTTGAAATAAATTACTCCATTTGGACCGTACAATAATCCTGGGTCATGTATTATCCCCATTTCTCAAAAATGAGAAAATCAGAGTTCATGGAAGAAAAGTGACTACCCCAGGTTCTTAGAGCTAGGAAATGGCAGACATTATGAACCCAGACCTCTTTCTTAAGTCCCCATGGTTCAACTAGAACAAGTCTGTTGCTTTTTAAAAGATTTACTAAAAGTTAGGGGTTAGCAGAAAAGTAAATATGATACTAGAACTTTACAAATGACTGTTCATCCCTGTCACTTTAATAAAATTATTCTTCTATGGGTCAGTGATGAGCATTCAACCAAGAAAATCTAATTGCCTTTCATTTTTCACAGTTCTTAGCCTTACTGAAATCAATCTCTTTAAGACTTTCAATACTATAGGCCATTCTTTCTTTTTAAAACAAAACATTTCCTGACATTGTTAAAAGAAAGAAAACTCTGCTACTTATTAAAAATAATAGAAAATGCAGCTGAGAAAAATAAGAAAGGGAAGTCACCCATAATGTTACCAGGCAGAGAGATAGCCACTCTTAACAACATAGTATATGGCCCAGTCTTTTCCTTCAAAGAATATATATCCTTAAGAAAATGGCATCATGTTATACATACTGTTTTAAAACTACTTTTCTCACTTAGTAATATGACTGTTCCTCCTGTGTTACTATGGAGTACCTCTATGCTGACCTTCTCCTGTTGCAAGCACCAGCCCAGTCCCACAACTGGAGTATCTTCAAGTGTGTCTATCTACCCAGAGTTTAAGTCTAACCAACAGGAAGAGAATCCCCCTCTATTCCAGCCTAATTCCCACTTTCTAAATTCCTATTTCCTTTCTCAGAACTAGTCCTTCATTCAAGCATAAATGTCCAGTTTTTCTAGTTGGATACACTAATAACTCAATCCAAGAGGAGGAAGATTTGGTCCATGATTGTCAACTGGGCAATTCTCCAAATGCACAGTGTGTTCCTCTAAGTTTGGATGTTCTACTGTGCCACATAACTTTTATTAAGCCCTATCCATTCCCTTTTAACGAGACTCCCTCCAGTCCAAGGGGAGACCAAGTATATGTGATCCTGCTGCAGTCTTTGGAATTTCTGCTTAATCTCCTACAAGCAGTTGCTTGAAGAAGAGTAGACCCATGTCTTACCATGACCAAGCAATGACACCTATTCGTGAAGTGCTTTGAATTTATGTATAAATGAACAGTTCTCTCTATCCTTATCCTGCTCCCCACCAAAACCAAAAGGATCTTCAGAAACTTAATATTTATCAAATAGAAACCCAACTTACATAACCTTAAACAGAACACTTACCTTTTTAATTTAGAATATCTGCACTCAAGGTATTTCATAGTCTTTTCTTAAAACAATAGATGGATTATTTACTTTCTAGAACTGAAAAAACCTGTTGTGTTTTTGGTTTACATGTGCATGATTTTTTTTTTAAGTTTTGTTTGCAGAACAAACAATCAGTTTTCCCCAAAGAGGACCTTAAGTCCCTGGGGAAGAGAAAACTGCAACCTAAAAATAGTAACTTTTTCATCTTCTCACCATCAAGGCCTAGCCTCAGTCCTTTACAACAGAAATTTTTAGATGTATTTCTTCTCATTCACTACCTGAAGAGTTCTAATTGCCTTCAAAAGTGCAACATAAAAGAAATGAAAAGAGGTGCTATATCTATCTGGATCCTCTGTGCTCCCAGAATCTTGCACATTGTATACACTGAAGAAATGTGGGATGGATGGATGGATGGATGGATGGATGGATGGATGGATGGATGGATGGATAAACAAAAGAATAAACAAATTCAATATGACCCATCTATTTCAGTTAACTACTGCTCTACAACTTACAGCACCAATGATTTGCTATTTTTTAGATTCTGTGGGCTGGCTGGGTGGATTTTCTGCTGTTTTTGCCTGGGATTATTCACTCAGCTACATTTAGCTGCAGGATCATCTGAGATGAAAGATGCAAGATAGCCTTATTCAGATGCCTGGTAGTTGGTACTGGCCATCAGCTGGGATGCCTTAGTTCTCCTTCTTGTGTCCCCTCATCTTCTAGTGGGTTAAATAGGCTTCCTCACGTCACGGACTCAGGGCAGCATTCCAAGAATGTAAAGGTAGAAACTAAGCTCTAAGACCTCTTATTCCTAGGCTTCAACATTCACACAGCATTACTCCTGCCACATATGTCAGTCAAAAAGGGCACAAGGTCAGCCCAAATTGAAGGGGTAGGGAAATGTACTCCACCTCTGGAAAGGAGAGGCTGCGAAGAATTTGTTCTACAGTCTACCTTCAGGCCATTTATATTCATTGAACATGCTAAATGTACTCACTCCCTCTCAAGATCCCAAAAAGTGTCACCTAATCACAGGATCTGGCTCAGATTCCAATATCTGGAATTTGCCACCATATTTAATCTACTACCCACTCATACACCTTGAGATCAGCACCTGGGAAAAACAAGCTGTAAGAATTCCAGCCCTATTTATGACCAACCTCCTAGACTCTGTCACCTCACTCTCCCTTTGCACCAGTTCTTCCCAAATTAACACTATATTTCTCCAACACCTGACCTCTTGCTTTGCCTCTCACTTTTATCCCTGCATTTGCCCTCCTACCAGCTTATACAATTTGTCTAACACACCCTAGGAATCTTCTCAGAAATGTTTTACTCCCTCTCTGGTTCCATCCTGTTTATGTGTCTCTTGGTAACTATCCCGTCCCAACTAACGCCAAAGAGCAGGCAGGGGTGGCAGATGGAGTGGAGAGATTAATGCTTTGAAATATTTATAAAGTTTTTTGGAAAATCAAAGCAGTTGAATTGTATTTATGACTTTAGTAATGTTTTGTAGTTTAACACTTCAGTGCTTTACTCACCTGTCTATAAAATAGAATAAACAATTTCACCTAGGCTACAGCTTGCCTCCCACCTATTTACAATTTGTTAATGGGAGAATTTCTGAAGATATCGTTATATATTTTACTTTTTCATCCCATGGAAAAACTGTACTCCTTTACAGTTATCACACATTTTAATTGGCAATTTTAATTATATACTATAATCATCTTCTGAATTATACTTCAAAATGGTTTGATCAAGAAGAACTACTTTTATTAAATTTGACAGAACTCACTTACAATTAGCTTCCTAGAGAATAACTTCTGTTAAAAAAAATTTGCTGCTCGTGTTCCATTCTTCACTCTTATTATAACCTTGGCCCTGATTCATTATGATAAAGAGAACTAAAAATGGCTATACTTCTTTCATTTCAAACAGATTTCTTAACTGTTCATTTCACATACCCAAAGCAACCTGAATGAGGTAACAAAACCAACATTGTTATTCTTTTAGCTAAAAATAGAGTCAAAGCAGGTAAATTAACTTCATTCCTCAGGTGTAGTCCTTAGGCTCTATAATGCATGGACGTTGCTTAAAAGTAAAACACTATGCAATAGAATTTATAATTGCCGCTATTTGTTTAGAAGTAGCATTTGTTATTTTCTGTGCCTAAAATAGTTTAAAGCTGTGTGACATCCCATGTCTCCGCCTTTTTGCAATTTCATTTTGACATTCTCAACTAAAATAACCTTAAATTTTCATACTTGAATACTATCTTAAAATATCACTTAACCTCTAGGTATATATTCTTACAGCTGTTTATGCAGAATAACTATTAAGAAAATTACATAGATTATCCAAAATAAATATTGGAGTCATAGTCTAAACATTGTCACTAAGCCCAACATAATTGATTCATAAAACCACAATGAGATACCACCTTACCTCTGTCAGAAAGACCATTACTAAAAAGTCAACAAACAATAGATGCTGGTGTGGATGCATTTATTCAACAAACATTTACCTACCATGTGCAGGAGACCATGATAAAACAAAGCCCTTGCCCTTGTTGAACTTAACATTCTTGTATGTTGAGAAAGTCAGTAAACAAATAAGCAAGTAAGTGTAGAGGGCACTCAACAGAGATTAGCACAGTAAAGAAATAATAAAACAGAATGAAGGGACAGTGAGCAGCAGGTTGCGGGAGCAGGAAAGGGAGAGGAGGTTACTATTTTTTATGGAGCGGTAATGCCTACTAGACATAGATCAGGCTATAATGTCTGACAAATTTATTTCAGCCCAGGCAACTGACCTCTGGAATATATTTCTAACTCTGGCCTAGATCTCTCATCCTCTCTCCAGGATTCACGTGGCAGATCAGTACCTAACATGCCTTCCATGTTAGTGACCTCAGCACTCCGACATTGCACAATTCTCTGGGATTTCTGACCTCCCAGTACCTCTTTTAATTCCACTGGGTTTAATTATCATAAAGCAACTGATGCAAAGATCACCTTTTTTTTAGAGACTTATCTTCAAATGTATTATATTCTGGAAAGTGGTCAAGTCAGGCTCGTTGAGGTTAGTAGGACTTCATTAGGATTAGAAATTAAAGTTCTTTAATTCTGAAGTTCTGAAGTCATCCCTGCTCTGTGTTTTTTCTTTGAAGATTTATCAAGTCTTTTGTCTTTTCTATTCAAAGCCAGAAAAGAGAACTGAAAAAAAAAAGAAA
Organism: Microcebus murinus; assembly: GCF_040939455.1. Lineage (NCBI taxonomy): Eukaryota > Metazoa > Chordata > Mammalia > Primates > Cheirogaleidae > Microcebus > Microcebus murinus. The sequence goes on from NC_134118.1 coordinate 54,007,766, forward strand.
AAAAAGCCATAAGCCAAAAAATAAATAAGAAAACTGCAGCTACCCTATATGAGAATAATATGAATTGCAATTAAAATGAAATTTATGGTGTCTTTTACTAGACTTGGAGACATTTCAGTTATATGCAAGTTATGTTTTATGATCATTTACATTAATGCTTAGCCAAAATCTGTTACCTGGCACTAAATTTCCATCCTCTCCATATAGCCCATCAGCATGGCTTAAGCACCATTAAATTCCTATCTGTGTTTCTGAAACGTGATCCTTTTCAGACCACCATCTTAATTGTTTTTCCATTGATTGCTTCCTGTGCAGTTGCTTTGAACTTCATGGAGATTCGGTCTTCTGATCTCCACTTCTTACCCACAGAGACCGAAATCATAATTCTGCTTATCCTTATTACCCACCTTGAGGCGTTATAGTTTCTTGATCTGATTTTCCATTTCTAATCCTAAATCTCTTGGACTTTTATGAATATTAATCAGTGTGCAAGATTAGGCTACAGCAATACTGGAAACAGGATTGTACAGTATGACTTAATCACATTATTTAAATATAAAAGATTCAGTTAGGACCTATGAAGGAGAAATAATCCTAAACTATAGCCATTCATTTTAATTGAGAGTACAGCACTGTAGGTAAGTATTGTTTCAAGGAGTGGAGAGGATTATGTGAATCGCTCTGGAAAACCAGCAAAGCTTTTGGCTTCTGTGGTTCTGCTTAGTGTACCAGCTTGCTCTGCTTTGCCCTGTGGTATGCCTGCAGATAAATACTTTGGAAGAAATGTTTACTCTGGGCTTTTGCTGGATCACAACCACAAAAGTGATCAGCTAGAACAGAGAAAATTAAAAAGTTTAAGGATTAAAAGTTTGTTAATTTCAGGGAGAATGAATATTGTGCATAACTAAAAACTTTTCTTAATGGAAAATGGCTTTTGAGTTAGAAAAGCATTAGAATGAAAATTACTATTCCCTCCTACTCTGCTTTCTCATTGTGTGATAAATGATAGTCAGGTTTGCTGCACTGGCCAATTTCCATATTTTTCAGATATTTTTCTGGTGGCCATTGTTATACAAAAAGTCAGCTTGCCATTTAAACTGCCCATTAACTATTAATATTTTTCTTACTTCTTTCTTCCTCTCTCTCTCTGTCAGTCAAATACAAGAAACATAGGATTTTTTAAAACAGCATTGCAATTTGAAACTTTGATATTCTTTATCATATTACTATGATTATATAGATTATCTAGTCAAGAAGCAAGCATAGAAGTGTGCTGGCCAAACTAGTAGAGAAACGTGAAAGATTGGCAGTTACTAGGAATAAATTATTTTATTGGTTTTGTTTGTTCAGCTAAAAAGAAGAAAACAAAAGGTGAAGAATCGGTAGATTACATGGGTAGGTATGTACAATATATGATGAGAAAATTTTCCCTAAGATATCAATAGAGATTTCCCTCTGCATAAACCGGTTGTAGTTTGAACCTGTTCAGACTTGTAATCTCCAGGAATGAATGGCAAATATAGATGGTGATTTTTATCAATCTCTAAGTTAACAAAAAAGCCATTGCGCTATGGTACAATTTATCTCCTTAGAGAATACTTTTTTAAAAATGAGGGAAGGGGCCGGGAAGGGGCCGGGCGCGGTGGCTCACGCCTGTAATCCTAGCACTCTGGGAGGCCGAGGCGGGCGGATTGCTCGAGGTCAGGAGTTCGAAACCAGCCTGAGCAAGAGCAAGACCCCGTCTCTACTATAAATAGAAAGAAATTAATTGGCCAACTAATATATATATATATAATTAGCCGGGCGTGGTGGCGCATGCCTGTAGTCCCAGCTACTCGGGAGGCTGAGGCAGAAGGATTGCTTGAGCCCAGGAGTTTTAGGTTGCTGTGAGCTAGGCTGACGCCACAGCACTCACTCTAGCCTGTGCAACAAAGCGAGACTCTGTCTCAAAAAAAAAAAAAAAAAAAAAATGAGGGAAGGGGTAGCTGATTTTTATTTGAGAAAACTTTATGGTAAACTCTGCTTTCTCAAATTTAATTTAATGTTATACTAAAATGTAATATTGTGATAAATTATCCACAGATCTCAGCCTATACTAAAACTTCTCTAACCTGCTGGTAAGATCATTCTTTGGCTGGCTTTAATGTTTTGGGGCCAGTGAAAAAGAAATAAAATATTATATGTTTTCACTTCCATTTCTGGTAAATTTACTGGTTTTGACAAAACGTGAAGCATTTGCTGCTAGGGCATTTATAGAAACAGAGGCATTATAAACTATTAGGTGTTTTTTAATTTTTATTCATTCATTTATTTTGCATGCTTAAGTTGTAAAAAAAAAACCTACCCAAACACAGATGAGGGGCATTAGGGTGCTGTTTTCCTCTTACAAGCCAAGTTTCAGGATGAGAGAATGTAGACATTGCAGGCATGTTGTAAAGCAAGTCAGGTTCCCCTGCAGCTTTCTGTGCCATGAACTACATTGGTTCTCAGGCAAATTGTATCATCAATTTACCCACAGCATGGCTTCTGAGCACTAAATATGCACCCTTTTTTCTGGGAGAAAGATATACACACCCGATCTAAAACATCAGAGGGTTTGGGGATGGCATTAATAGAATAATTGTCAAAAATGTAAGCTAATATTTATTTGCCTCACTCTTCTTAATCATATATATTCTCTTAGAAACCATAGTCTTCCACATAAGAAGTCATGAAACATTTCTCGGTTACTGAATATGTGGCCTTAAAAAGTTAATGCAACTTCTGAACATTTTAGATTTAAAACCAGGTGTACCTAAACCACTGGGGAAATCTGGCTCAATTTGCATTATCATTTTTCACCATTCTACTTTACGCTTGGTCTCCCTTGAAATTTTCTTCTGAAGTTCAGGCAAAGTTCCTGTCATTAGGGGGCTACTGTTGTGTGAAGTCAGCAAGTGCATTTCAAACTTTAAAATATGCATTAACGGAATTATATTTACAGTCAGTACTTGTAGTATACTCTAAAACCCTGGCCTAACAGGTCCAATGACAGTGCTGTAGTGGTATTTACAAAACCTACTTGCTATAACAATTTTATGTAAACACGATCTCAAGTAAGTATTCATTTCATAATGACTTCTGCTATCAATACTCAATCTACTTAGTTACCAGAAACTGTCAATATGCCCTTCACCTCACATGTTCTTAAGTGACAGTTTCCACTTCTCTAGCTTGTTATTTATTTGTTAGCTTTATTGATTTAGATTCCTTCTCTACTTCTATTCATATGTCTGGAGGAGAATGATATTAGCATAGACTTGTGACAAAGATGCTATGAAGAGCTTAAAGTGATCACTATGGGATCAATCTGTAAGGTCAAAGGAAAATGAAGGGATATAAGTATACCAAACAGTGTTTACCACTATTCTTAATTTACACCACACCAATTGCCATGAATGTAATTTTCAAATTCAGCTAATATTTTCTTTTCAAATAATAAAGAACCCAATCCTATCATTTAAAAAATATTTTTGAGGATCTACTAGGTTCTTGCCACTGTGTTAAGTATTGGGGATGGGAAGATAAATTAGATATGCTCTGTTCACAGCCTCGTGGGGGGAAGAGAAATTTTTGAAATAATCACACTACACTGTAGTGTAGTGTAGTGTACTAAAGTAGAAATATGAATGTTTTATATTTTGAATTTTCCTTTTTGGTATATACACTCACAACTTCTTCTTAAGGAGGGCCTAAAAAAATGAAAGTCCTTAATGAGATTGGGTAGGCAAGTTTAAGTAGAGCCTCAAGAATTAAATTTCTTTGCATAATAGAGGAAAAAGAATTTGACAATTCAGGAGAGAGGTCTAGGATGGCCTTGTCCAGTAGAAATATGAGTCACATATGTAATTTTTTTTTTTTTTTTTTTTTTTTTGAGACAGAGTCTCACTTTTGTTGCCCAGGCTAGAGTGAGTGCCATGGCGTCAGCCTAGCTCACAGCAACCTCAAACTCCTGGGCTCAAGCGATCCTCCTGCCTCAGCCTCCCAAGTAGCTGGGACTACAGGCATGTGCCACCATGCCCGGCTAATTTTTTGTATATATATTTTTAGTTGGTCAATTAATTTCTTTCTATTTTTAGTAGAGACGGGGTCTCGCTCAGGATGGTTTCGAACTCCCAACCTCGAGCAATCCGCCCGCCTCGGCCACCCAGAGTGCTAGGATTACAGGCGTGAGCCACCGCGCCCGGCCACACATATGTAATTTTTAAATCTAATAGTCATATTTAAAAAAACAGGTAAAATTAATTTTTATAATATATTTTATTAAATCATATCTAAAACATTGTCATTGAAACATAATCAATATTTTAAAAATTATTAATGAGATATTTTATGTCGTTTTATTTTCTCAACTAAGTCTTCAAAATCTATTGTGTATTTGACACTTAGAGCACATGTGATCTCATACTAGCTATACTTCAGGTGCTCACGGGTCACCTCAGGTGACCAATGGCTAGTGTATTGGAAAGTACAGATGCAGTAGTGAGAGAGGAAAAGAAACCAAGGAGATGGTAGAAGCCTGTGCTCTGTGCAATGTGATCTCTCTTTGGTTAGCCCCCCATAATCTTCAGTTAAAGCTACCATTCTCACAAATACTCGGTGTTAGGATTTGTACTGTGGACAATGATGATGTTAAGTTTCACAAAATCATCAATGTGGAGTGGAACAAATGTGCAGCAATATGTTTAAAGACAAGATGGCATGAAAGGGTGTGAGTAAGTAGCTGAAGAGGTCTGGGAGTTGTTTTTAAGAGATAATAAACCAGGCCGGGCGCAGTGGCTCACGCCTGTAATCCTAGCACTCTGGGAGGCCGAGGCGGGCGGATTGCTCAAGGTCAGGAGTTCAAAACCAGCCTGAGCAAGAGTGAGACCCCGTCTCTACTATAAATAGAAAGAACTTAATTGGCCAACTAATATATATAGAAAAAATCAGCCGGGCATGGTGGCACATGCCTGTAGTCCCAGCTACTCGGGAGGCTGAGGCAGTAGGATCGCTTGAGCCCAGGAGTTTGAGGTTGCTGTGAGCTAGGCTGACGCCAGGGCACTCACTCCAGCCCGGGCAACAAAGCGAGACTCTGTCTCAAAAAAAAAAAAAAAGAGAGAGATAATAAACCAGACAGAAAGATAAGCTGGCGTGAAAATGGGAATGACTCTGTGTACCATGAAAGAGATTTGGTTTTATGTTGAACACAGTAGGGAATCATGAAGTGTATGCTTATGCCTAAGAAGATATGATCAGATTTCTGTATATCATCTTCACTTGAATGTCCCACAGGCACTTCAAAGTCAACATGATGAAAATTGAACTCATCATTGAACTATTTCTTCAAACCTGCTATTTCTATGTTTCTTACTTCTTCTCACTAGTTTAATCTCCCAAGACTACCTCCTAATATCCTGCAAATCTAATTTTCTCTCTCTCCACTACCCTGATCCTATCCCAGGCCATCAGTATCTTCCAATAGGATTACTAAAACTGGTCTCTCTTTTCCAATTTGATCTATTTCAATCAATTCTACACAGAAAGAAAATTTTTTCTAAAATGCAAATCGTAAAGTTTCTGTTTATCTCCTGTTTTTCTTAGAAGAAATTTCCAATCTTCTTAAATTGGCTTAGATGCTGAGAGATGGACTGCTAATTGTCTCTGCAGCTTTATTCCCATTTTCTTTTTTTCTACACTCCAGCCATGTTAAACTTCTTTTAGTCCATTGAGTGTCTTCATCACTTCAGAGCCTTTTGCAGGGGGTATATCTTCTGCATGGAACATACTCCCAGTATTTATTTTGCCTCCATATACATGACCTTCTCCTAGGAAGGATTTCCAGGTATAAATTAGATTACTCTTATGTGGCTATCGATAACTCCATACTCCTCCCATCATAAGACTTTGCAAACTGTTTTGTTATTTCTCAGGAATGTAATAATTTACTTAATATTTTCTCCATTAACAAAAAAGGTAACCACATCTTTTCCCCTGTGATATCTCTAGTGCATACCATGTCTGGCACAGATTAGGTACTCAGTAAATGTTTGTTGAATGATTAATTTACATTAACAGATGAATTATTGGAGTGTTAGAGCAGACAAAGCTATCAAGTTAGGTCACTGCAATAGTCTATACAATAATAGGTGTCAAAAGCCTGAACTAAGGTAGAAGTACTAACAATGGGTAAAAAGATGAGTGAAGTATAGTATAGAAGGTAAATTTGGCAGGGCTTTGGTAAATAGCTAGATGTTGGAGATAAGAGAGAAGAGGGAGTTAAGGATGATTCTCAGTTTTAAATCTTAGATAGTCAGCAATGCCAATTAAAGAAGCAATGCCAATTAAAAAATATCAGCAAGCTTGTATGTAGGGAAGATACAACAAGGTTGTAAAGAAATAATGAGATCTGTTTGAAGCATTTAATTCGAGGGCACAGTAGGTGATCCAACTGCTGACTGAGAATCTGCAACTGAAAGTAAAGTTCTAAAAATTCAGGAAAATAGTTATAAATGATGATATAAAGTTGAAAGTCATTTGTTTACCAATGATAACTTTAAAGTACACCCTAAAATAACTATACACTCTTGCTTCTTAATTTCATCAATTCCTGTGACTTCAATGATCTTTAGTACTCAAATGACTTTCAACATTGTAACTTCATTGCTTACTACTTTCCTGAAATAAAAATAAATTTTTTTTCAAAGAAAAAGAATATGTACATGAAAAGAAAAAGATAATGAGGACGGCACCTCAGGGGCACTAATTTTAAGGATTTAACTAGAGAATGGAAACCATAGTACTTCTGGTCAAAAACAGCAGATGGAACACATTCATCTACTTTCAGTCCATCCATAAACCACACGAAAGTAAAGATGCAAGAATTTTATTTAGAAAGATAACTTCTAAGGACAGGAGTGAGACTAGAAAAGAAAAGAAGAGTATAAAACTTTGGAAGGTAAAAAACATTTGGACAAATGGTAAATAACTTAGCAAGCTGTGGGGGGAAACCTCACTGGAATCTTAACCCAGTACTGAGGACAGCCAAGAACCAAGCCAGTCTATGTAACAGGATCCCAAATGACTCAGTAAGAACTGGCAGCACTACATACTTCAGAGCTGCAGTGAAGCTCCACCCACACGTTTAGTGCTTCCATTTAAGTTTTTAGTTGCCAACTCTTAAGTTTGAGAAAGCTAATCCATTATAACCTGGCAACAAAAGAGAGTTTCTACTGAAAAATACAAAAACTAAAACAGACAAATAAAACTTGGAGGAGACAGATTTTTCAGGCAAATAAAATTACAAAGAAAATTACCAGGGGGCAAGGGCAATATATGTAACCTTAACAGTTATACCCTCATTATATGCTGAAATAAAAAAAATTTAAAAAGAGTAAAAAATAGGAAGAAAAAAAAAGAAAATTACCGTTAATATTCTTAAAGAGAAAATAAAATAAAATATTGCAAACATAAATAAGAACAGGATACCATTTTTTAAAAAGAACATTTCAAGAACAAAAAGAGGAGAGGATTCCAAGAAAATTATAAGTTTAATAGCAGAAATAAAAATCCAAAGATAAAAGTGTGAAGAGTAATTTAGAATAGAAAATTAGGCAAAAAGACAAAGATTAAATAAAGATAAGAAAATTAAAGTTCTGGTCTAGAAATTATTATATAATAGGAGTTCCAAGAGAAAACGGAGAAAAGGAGGAGGAAAAAACCATTTGAATTAGTTTCCTACATCAGCTGCAACAAGTTCTCACAAACTTGGTGGCTTGAAACAGCATGAATTTATTCTCCTACAGTTCTGGAGGTAAGTTTAAAATCAGTTTCACTAGTATAAAGTCAAAGTTTTGGCAGGGCTGATTCCTTTTGGAGGCTCAAGAGGAGAATCCATTTCCTCAACTTTTTTGGCTTATAGAAATTGCTTATCTTCTTTGGCTCCTTTCTTCTATCCTCAAAGTGCATAAGTCCAATCTGTGCTTCTGTTAGGACACCACCTCTTCTCTGGACTCTTTTTCTTTTGTGTCTCTCTTGTAAGAACCATCAGGCCAACCCAGAAAATCTAAGATAAACTTCTTATCTCAAGATACTTAATTTGATCACATTTGCAAAGTACTTTCTGACATATAAGGTAACATTTCCAGGTTGCAAGGATTAGAACATAAACATCTTTGGTGGGAAGACATGGGACATTATTCATCCTATTACATAACTGATGAAATAATTCATGAAAATTTCTCACAACTAAAGGATCTTAGTTTGGAGACCTAAAAAGAAAAATTCTCAGCCAGGCATGGTGGCTCACACATGTAATCCTAAAACTTTGGGATGCCAAGGTGGGAGGATTACTTGAGGTCTGGAGTTTGAGACCAGCCTAAGCAAGAGTGAGGCCCCCTTCTCTACAAAAAATAGAAAAATTAGCCAGGAATGGTGTCATGTGCCTGTAGTTCCAGCTACTCAGGAGGCTGAGGCAGAAGGATCACTTGAGCTCAGGAGTTTGAGGTTCCTGTGAGCTAGGATGACAACATGGCACTCTAGCCTGGGTTACAAAGCGAGACTCTGTCCCCCCAAAAAGAAAAGAAAATGAAAAAGAAAAAAAAAATCCAAAAAAGTCTACAAATTATTTTAATTAATAAGTAAATTGAGCACGTTCATTACATACAAGTTCAACATAAAAAATTTGTTGTATTTTATATACTATCAACAAATAATAGGCAAATAAAATTTTTTAGAAATATCGTTTCCAAAACCATCAAAAAACTATGTGATGAAAACAACAGGAGTAAATAAAACTCCAAAAAATATGGAAGTAAATTCAATAGAAGTTGTACAAGACCTCTATGTTGAGAAATATAAACATTGCTAAGAGAAATGAAAGAATATCTAAATAAATGGAATGACATGTTTGTGAATTAGAACAATCAATGTTGCTAAGATGTCAATTCTTGTCCAAAATGATATATAGATTTGATTCAGTCCCAACTACAATCCCTGGTTGGCTGGTATATTTTGTTTGGTTTGTTTCATTTTGAGTGTGTGTGTGTGTGTGTGTGTGTGTGTGTGTGTGTGGACATTGACAAGCTGATTTTCAAATGTATGTGAAACTGCAGAGAATTTGGATAGCCAAAACAACCTTGAAGAATTAAGTTAGAGGACTTACACTTTCAGATATACACTTACTATAAATCTATAGCAATCAAGACTTTGTTAATGGTCCAAAGATAGACAAATATATCAATAGAACAGAGGAGAGTATAGAAAGAGATCCACACCTATATGGCCATCTGATTACTTCAAAGGTGCCTCTGCAATTCAGTGGGGACAGGATGCTTTTCTCAATAAATGGTGCTGGAGATTCAGTGTCCATATGGAAAAACAAATGAACCTTGATCCCTACTTTATACTATATACAAAAAATTCATTTTGGTAGATTATATATATAAATATTAAATGTGAACTGTTTCTTTAAAAGCTTCTAGAAGAAAATATAAGATAATATTTTTGTAATCTAGTCATATGATAAAATATTAAACAACAATAAAAAATGAAAAATTATTAGTAAGTACAATAATATGGATGAATCTCAAAGACATTTGAGTTAAAAAATCTTAATACAAAAAAGTACATACTACATGGTTCCATTTATATAAGGTTCAAGAAGGCAAAATTAATCTACATCATAGTAGTCAGAATAGTGATAACCTCTGAAGGATAGTTATTAAAGGGTATGGGGCACCAAGCAACCCTTTTACTGATAGATATGCTCTATATCTTAATTTTGTTGGTGTATACAAGCACATATATATGTAAAAAAAATCATCAAATTGTACATTGACTTGTGCCACTCACTGTATATAAATTATACCTCAATAAAATTTAAAAGGCTTAATTGACATTTTAAGTGTCAGGGTAGAATAAAAAATGTTTTTAGACATGTAAAGTCATAAACTATTTGCTTTCTGTGAAAACTACTTGAGAACGGATTCTACAAAGTGGGAAAGCAAACCAACAATGAGTAGGGCCGGTGATAGAAATGGATCTAACAAAGGAGAAGTGAAGGAATCCCCAGCAGGATGGTGAATAAATTCCAGAATGTCAACTGTATCTCAGATGTGGAGAAAAAACAGCCCCAGTTGGAGCAAGCTCTGAAAGAGATGCCTCCAAAAATATTAATTTGATAAGATATATGATATATCTGATGTTCTAGAGAGGAGATTTAGACAATTGCAGAGAGTTGGAGGTTTCATTAGCGAAAGGGACAAAGAAGCACAAAAGATGAATAAATGTGACAATTATTTATTCTCAGGAAAATAAAATTTGTATAGGAAAAATAATGTGAACATAGTTTACTTCCTTACTTGGCTCTTTGAACATCATTTACATGGTTATAGTCATGTAATCACTGAATATTTACTTAACCACCTTTATAATATAAATGTATTGGGAGAGTGGCAAAGCTGTACATATGTGGTGGAGGAAGGGAAGAGGCTAAATAGCTTCATCTCGTGTAATGGGAAGTTAAGAAATGAAACCTAAAGCAGAAGAACTGAATGCACTGTTGTGAGCATTCCATGTAGGTACATCGATTAAACAACAGTTGAGAGGTGAAAGGGATTACTTCTGGAGTAGAGGAAATAGTGGGGCACATAGCTGGAGACTGATGCTTTCATAGTAAATCTGGCAGAATATTTCAACTCCTTAAATGATGTGCATGTACAACTTTGATTTAAGTAAAACTTCAAAAATTTACAAAAAGAGATGGGGTGATGCAAAAGAGACTGAGAAGAGGTGATTTGAGTCAGGAGATAAACTTCAGAAGAACCAATGATTGGATTGAGTGATAGATTGCTGCTGATCATGGTCCAGAGGGACTATCTCAAGGTCTTCAAATTAAGTTTTCAATGCTATACCCTTGCATTTTAAAACTGTCATTTTTCAGAGCAAGACAACCTTTCTTTTTGAAACTCTCTTTTCTTAATGCAAAATTCTTTAAATAATTTGTGAAGCATCCTGTCAGCATTTTATACTTGCTGGGGAAAAAAATGTTTCTTCTCTCTTTTTATTAATATAATTGCTATCTTTCAACACATTCAGCAAAGAATTTATTAGTTATTAAGGCAGATGACATTCCCTGAGAGTTTTCAGAAATTATAAACAATTACAGGAAGGAGACATATTTCTATTACTAAAAGGGCAATAATAATGGAATCCACTATTGAATATGCCAGCAAGATCATAGTTTAGAGAGCAAGCACAGTGTTTTAACCTTTATTCTAGCTGATAGAAGATGATGCAGTATTCTATTATCCACAATGACAAGTGATTTATTGGGATACTTTCTTTTCTTCCAAACTGTTTTAAACCATTGTTTTTTTCTCCAATTGCACTGATTTTTCATCTTAGTACATGCATGGGGCTGTAAGCATTTGAGCGGTCATTTAAAAAAAAAAAAAACATTCTCAGCTCTAGAGCAATTCACCTTGTTAATGCTATACCACAAATTGAGGTTTGCTGTGTTGCATACCAGAGCAGCTTTTATTTAGGCAGATTTTTTTAGTATCCCAGTCTAAAAGTAACCAAAGACTTAGGGAATTCATTCCTTACTAACATTTCCCAAAAAAAAATCTCCTTTCTAAAATCTTGTGTTAGGGAAAACCATTGTGTGGGGAGCCAGATATTTTTGCTAAAAGTGAAAATTACTTTAAAATAGGGTTCCCAAACATTGAAGGATACAGAAAGCAGATTAAAGGCTGATAGTGGAACTGGGATGGTTATTTATGGTGCCATTTTTCAGGCCTGAAATTCGGATGTATGTTTTCCTTTCCCTCAAGGGAGGTGAGATTATCGGTCTTGTGTTAATGGATCAGAAAACCATCACGCAAGCAGTTTTGCTGAGGTTCTAAAATGAGAACAAAACATTTAAGAAACTTTCCTCCTAATGTTCTTCTCCAATGGAGAGAAAGACCCATACTTCAGGTCACTGCTAGTGTGGCAGATTATTATTTAGCTCTCAGGTAGGGAGTTGGTGGGGAGTACTAGAATTCTGAGTCAAATGGTGCTTTGCAACATTGATATCTTTCTGACAAATTGCACAGATTTGATGGTTAATGAGCCATTGCTATCTGTGTTCTGTAGATGTACAAAATTAAAGTTCTAAAACACTAAAGACTACGACTCAAGTGCATTTTCCATTATCAAATGCCCTTTGTCATTTTGTTACATGCTAAAATTTACAACTGTATATGCATGAAATGAGAGAAAAAATAAAGGAAGAATGCATTATTAAAGATAGCATGGTTTCAGGTTGCTTTTTATTTTAACATTTATAATCTAGTAAGAAGGAAGTCTGAAGTATTGATACCTAAACCTTGGATTAGAGGACAAAATGATTGGATTCTATCTATTGAATTGAGTGGCTTTGAGTAAAATTACTTAATTTTTGTGCTTCTGGGGCTTGATCATCTGACAAAATATAAAGTGAAAAGAGATTAACTCTAAAAATTCTTCTAACTCCAAAAATGAAGTTCTTATTTTTTAAATATCATAATTACTATGTAGTATTGATCTGTGATTTTTATCTGTTTAAAATATTCCAAGATTTTATCTATATCTGTTTTCATAATTTTTATCTATTTGTTTTTAATATTAATTTTTTGATTTGTATAGACTTAAAAATTATATCCATAAAGAATATTGGGAAAATCTGTTGATAATCAAATGTATTTCAGGTGAAATATGTTGTTGAATAAAAGAATAAATGAATAAAACCATACATAGAAATATTCAATTAGGGTTAATATGAATATAATCTCATTCCCAAGAATATCGTTCTAAACTTATGCCAAGGCAGAAATTACAAAGGAAAAGATTGATAGTATTGATTAGAAAATTAAAAACAAAATTAAAAGCCAAAATATCTATGCCCAATATGCAGGAGAAAAGTATCTTCAAAATCAATAGAAAATGATAAACATTCTAATATTAACACAAGCAAAAATAAGGAAGAAAATATTTTGCCATACTTAATATCAAAGAACTGTAAATAAATATGAAAAAACATTTTTGCATATCAATTGGTAACTTTCCAACGTTTTATAATAACATTCAGTGTGAGAGGAGATTCAGGAAATGAGTACTTACATACTGTTAATGGACAAATTAAGTGGAAAAAATACCTAGAGTGTATTTTGACAATATGAGTTTAAAGCCTGACAATTTTACATTCCATTGGATCCAGCAACTCCATTTTGGAGACGACGGTCTGAAAAATTATCGTGGACATGCTTTTATATGAATGAGGTTAAATGCCACTGGAGGGTTTTATACAGAGGAGTGAAATGATCTGACTGCTATATTGAGAACAAACGGCAAGTGGCAAGAGGAAGCAATGAAGCACGTTACGAAGCAAAAAGTAAGGGTGGCTTGAACTTGGAAGGAGACTATTAACCGAAAAGAAAAAAGTGTTCACAATTTAGTGTTAAGCACAAAAAGTAAGTTAGGTTACAAAACATCATGCACAGTCTGCCTCTATCTACATTCAAAATATAATTATGTCCATAGATAATAGGTTATCTCTGAATAGAATGCTTTTTCTTTTTTGTTTTTTAATATCTCTATATTTCTAAACTCATATATATAGAAACTTTGTAATTAGAAAATACAGAAATATATTATAAATATACCTGTATATCTTGAGTCAGAAGTTCCCAGAACATAGAGCTATAACATAACTAGCACAATTGGCCCAGGAAAATGAATTTACCTCAACATTTGGATTGATTAATGCACATTAAGTCACGCCACTAAAGAAAGAAAAAAGTCACAAGAATTTGAACATGTGATTTGGACCATGTGGCCAAAGTATATACAGGATCCTAAAGTGGTATCTCCACAACTTCTTGCCAAACTAACAAGTTTAAAGTTCAAATTGTTATTGCACTCAAAGTTTGAGGATTTGGCATTAGTAAACAAAGTCCAACAAGTTGTTTAAGAACCAAGTTCATATTAACTAGAAAAAGAGGATGAGTGATGGAGAAAAACTCTTCACAAGAAGTGGAGGAGGTATGTGTACAGTCCAATGTGATAATTTTTTACTTGATATTAAAATCATAATATTAATTAAGAAGTTGTTATTAAGTTGTTTTAATATTATGAAATATTTCACACACATTTAAAAGTATAGGCATAAACCTATATAATAGACATAAACCACCTGGTTTAAGAAAAGCTTCCATTATTCTCCCTCCCTCTCTCAAAATGGCCATTATGTTAAATTTGGTGTTTATCATTTCCAAGCATGTTCTTACAATTTTACTACATAAATTATGTATGTATATATAATAAGAGATGGCTTTCATGTTTCTATTCTTTCTAAAATACTAACATTCTGTATTTATTCCATATATGTGTGTGTGTATGTGTATGTGTGTGCAAGGTTACATTTTTATATTATCAACATGGGTAATTTGGCTATAATTCATAATTTCAATTGTTTTATTAGTGAATTAATATGACAAAAATTACATATTCATTCTCCTGTGGACAGACATTTAAATTATTTCCAATTTTTCAAATAATGTTTCAACAATTCTTGCATATATCTCCTACACATAGATAAGAAGGTGTTCCTAAATTGTATGCATATGAACAGAATTATTGGGTTTTAAGGTTATGGACACCTTCAAGTTTACAACATGTGGCTCCAATTGCTCTCCAAAGTGTGTACCGACTTACACTGTTACCAACAGTGCTTATAGTATCTTATGATGCACAGAACTTTAAAATTTAGAGTAACCGATCTTTTTGATGCTTTCTGAATCTTGTTTAAGAAATGCATCCCTAGTGTGAGGTCAAAAATATTTTTTTTCTATATTTTCCTCTTAAAGGAATTTGGTTTCATTTTTCATGTATGGGCCATTTTTCATATTATGGGCCATAACATAAACATAACATATGTTTATGTTATGATCTATGGATTCATTTTTGTTTACATACAAATAGCCAACTGATTTAACAAAGTTTGAAGTTAATCTGCATCTCTACCCTCCTTCAGGAGAAAAATAACAATCCTACATCCCATCAAAAACCTCTAAATGTCATGAAACCTTGCTTCTAGGGTTATTTGTAGTTGCTTCAACCCAGTGTTCCCAGGAGTATTACCAGCTGGAATTATGTTTTAGTTTAATTTCTCAATGTATAAACGACCTAGACAGTGGAAAGTGGAGCTCCAAATTAATATGAAGGCAGACCCATATTTTCAAATTCTCAGTGGACTTCTGCCACCCTAAATTCCCCCTGAGGCTGAAACAGGCAGGTTGGCTCACTGTGCCAGAGGGTAGATATTTTTCTGGTTCACTCTTGACCTATTCACTGGTGTTGCAACCCTTCAATCATTTTCCATTTTATTTTCTATTTCATTTTCAACTCCCTGACTCATATGGATCCATGGCATCATTTTCAGTCCCCACAGGATCATGAAATTTCAATTCTTGGTTACTGACAGATGGAACCAAGCCTGACCCCTACCTCCCAATAGTTGCCACATCACCTTTTGCTCTGGGATTTTGTTTCCTCATTGTTTATTGCCCTTGAGATTTTCCAGATTCTCTTGTGAGCACTTAAATAGATAGTTGTTATATTTGATCTAGTGTTTTTAGGTTTTTAAAAACTAAAGGCTTTCAGTTTTTTGAGTCTTCTAATCTCCACCATCCAGAAAAGGAAGCCATTTAAAAGTTGTTTTAATGTAAATCATTATTGGATATTATGTTTAATTCTCAATTCAATGATGGAGAAGATAATTTTAGGATTATTAAAAATGAAACCTAATCTGTTCATAATCATATGAGAAATTTTTATATTAATATCACATTCAAAATGGCTTTAGTTTTTATATAGATCTTGTGTAAGCTCTTTTCTCAGAGGCCAAAGATGAAGAATTTGGTTGCTTTCAAAGCTCTGTTATTTAACTTCATTAAAGCATTTGGATTTATATGAATAAAAATTGATATACATGTTTAATTCACCTCATATTACATTTTCTTGACTTTTATTGGACTACCATGTGTCATGACCTATAAAAATTCAAGATGTCAGAGAGGGGCCATGATGCCAGAATGGAAGCAGCCTACACAATGGAGCTCTTATGGAGAGGATCAAAAGTAGCCAGTAGGTATCCATCTTTGGATTAATTGTCTGAATGAGAGCACTGGGAATTCAAGGAGAGGAGGTGGGAGTAAAGTGAAGAAGAAAGAAATGGGACGAGCTGCTTAGCAGGACTGAAGGTATTTAGGAAAGGTGCCCACATGTGGGAAAGGAACAGAGGAGAGAATCTGGGGCTCCATACTTCCCCCGAGGATACTACAACTGGAGCTGTGGAGGGCCCCTCCACTGCAGTAGGCCTCCAGACTGATACAGAGACTGACTGGAGGCTGTGTACCTGTGTTGCTCCAGAGAGAAGAGACAGCTGGCTTGTCAGCCCTGGGCACTGCAGCTGGTGCCACTGTAACATCTCAAGTCCACAATGCTACCCTTCTGCCTAGGGGTCAGATCTGTGACTGCAGCCTCTTCCTTGCTTCTTCCAGACAGGGAGGGAGCAGAGAATCCCAGCATTTGCATGCCCTCCCTGGGCAGGTGATGTGCATTGCTGCCACTGCCAGGGGTTCTGGGCAGAGCAGGAGACTACAGGCCCAGAGCCAATTGCTGTGGCCTGGGTGCTCCTGTTCAACTGTACTTCCCAGAGGACCCAGGCAGAAGACATGCCTGTAGCCCTTGGCACCCACTGCTCACTATCAGGGATGACTAAACTACTGACGCCACCACCTGGGAAGCCCCAGCAAGCCTTTGGATCTGGGCAAACTGCACACCATGGATCCTCATCACCCCACAAAGGTACCTTGGGTGCTGCACCCTGCACACACCCTGCCCCCATTGCACACCCTGCCTCATGGCTGCTCCGACCCATCTGTGTGAGTGCCAGGCACTGGGGATCTACTCCATCCCATATCCATCCCTCTCATGAGCTGTGACCCGCTGGCCTGTTCCACTCAGTGGACTCACTACACCCAGGGGCCTGCTCTGCCCTGCAGGCTCGCTATGACCTGCACACTCACCAGGCCCAGCATGGGCACAGCACCCTGTTGTGCCTGGGCCACCCAGGCCTGTGGATATGCACACTGTGCCCAATGGACTTCCGCCATCCTGTGTGCACGCCCTGTCCTGCCAGCCAGCCCCACTTTGCATGCACCTTACACTGGGGGCCAGCCATGACACAGCACCCTGGTGACAACCACAGGCAAACAAAGAAAAAGCATCAGAGTAGCAGAGTTAAAGGCTCACAATACATCCGTGCTTCCTCTGCCTTGTCAAGCTTCTGAAGTAGAAGCCAAGCATGCCATGCAGGGATTCATCCCTGTTTTCACCAAGCAACAGAGGTCTCAACAGAGGAGAACAGATGTACCATATCTGCTATCTGTTTTGAGCTGAGAAAATAGGCTCCAGCTGAGAAGGAATCAGCATAAAATCTCTGACAATATGAAAAAACAGACTGTCCTAATACCCCCAAAGGATCACAATAGCTCTCTAGTAATAAACTCCAACTAAAAGGAAAGTGTTGAAATGACAGACATGGAATTCAGATTATGGATAGGAAGTAAGATGAATGGAATGGAGGAGATGGTAGAAAACCATCTCAAAGAAACCACAAAAATAATTTAGGACATCAATAAAAAATTCACTAAAGAGACATCATCAGAAAAAAGATAACAGAACTTAAAGAAATGAAAGAGTCATTTAAGGAATTACAAAATACATCAGAAAACTTTAACAACAGACAAGACTAAGCAGAAGAAAGAAGTTCAGAGCTTGAAGACAAGGATTTCAAAGTAACCCAGTTGTAAAAACTGTAGAAAAAAGAACAAATAAAAATTAATAATTACTGAGACAAATATGGGATTGTGCAAAATGAATAAATATAAGAATTATAGGTATGCCCTAGGGATAAGAAGAAAAATCAATAATCATGGAAAACCTGTTTGAGAAAATAATAGAGGAGAATTTCCCTGGTATCTCTAGAGGTTTATATATCCAAATAGAAAATGGTCTTTGAACACCTTGAAGATTCATAGCAACTAGGACATAACCAAGACATACAGTCATCAATCTGGCCAAAGTCAAAGTGAAGGAGAAAATCCTACAAGCTATGAGATGAAAGCAAGAAGTAACTTGCAAAGAGAAACCCACCCAACTAACAGCAGACCTCTCATCAGAGAACTTTCAAGCCAGAAGAGATTGGGATCTCAGTTTTAGTCCTCTTAAACACAAAAATTGCTAGCCAAGAATTTCATATCCTGCAAAACAAAATTTCATAAGTGAAGGAGAAATAAAGTCTTTCCCAGACAAGCGAACACTAAGGGAATTTGTCACCACTAGAGCTGCCCTACAGGAATGCTTAAAAGTGTTCTATACATGGAACAGAGCATTCAGTACCCACCAGTGTTAAAACACCTGTAAGTTAAAGCTCACCACTTTTATAAAACAGTAACACAATGGAGAAAACAAAGAAACTCGGTATCATTCAACATGATGAACAAAACAATATCTCACATATCAATACTAACATTGAATATAAATGTTCTTAATGCTTGATAAGCTATATAAACTGGCTGAATGTATGAAAAACCACACCCCAAATATATGCTGTCTCCAAGAAACCCATCTAATTCACAAGGATTCTCATAGTCTCAAGGTAAAGAAATGGAAAAAATATTCCATATGAATGGAAACCAAAAGCAAGCAGGAATAGTTATTCTCATATCAGATAAAACAGACTTTAAATCAACAATAGTAAAAAAAAATGACAGACAGTTATTATATAATAATGAAGAGAGCAATTCACCAAGAAGATATAACAATCCTAAATATACATGCACTTAACAGAGGAGCTCTCAGATTTATGAAACAAATTCTACTACATCTAAGCAAAGAAATAAACAGCAACATTATAACTGTTGGGAAATTCAATGCTCCACTGACAGAACTGAACAGATCATCAAGGCAGATCAACAGAGAAAAACTGGACATAAACAGGACTCTAGGACAAATGAACCTCTCAGACATCTACAGAAAATTCTATCCCAACACTGTAGAATATACATTCTTCTCATCAGCAAAGGGGACATTTTCCAAGACAGATCACATGTTAGCCCACAAAACAAGTCTCATCAAATTCAGAAAAATCAACATCATTCCATGTATCTTCTCAGATCACAGTGGAATAAAACTGGAAATCAAATCCAGAGGAATGCTCAAACTTACAAAAAATCATGGAAATTAAACAACCTGCTGCTGAACGATCCTTGGGCCAATAACAAAATTAACATGGAAATCAAGACATGTTTTGAACTGAATGACAAACATAACACAAGCATTCAAAAACTATGGGATACAGCAAAAGCAGTGATAAGGAGGAATTTCATAGGCTTAAATGTTTACATCAAAAAGACAGAAAGCTCACAAATTAGCAACCTAATATCACACCTTAAGGAAGTAGAAAAAAAGAACAAACCAAACCCAAAGCTAGCAGAAGAAAAGAAAGCTCAGAGCAGAACTGAGCAAAATAAAAACAAACACAAAAAAATCTACAAAGGATTAACAAAACAAAAAGTTGGTTCTTTGAGAAGATAAACAAAATTGATAGACCTCTAGTTAGGATAACCAGAAATAGAAGAGAGAGGACCCAAATAAGCTCAATCAGAAATGAAAAAGAAAACATTACAACTGACACTACAGAAATACAAAAATATCATTTGTGACTACTATGAAAACAAACTAGAAAATATGGAGGAAATAAATTTTTAGAAACACATGACCTCCAAAGGTAGAATCGGGAAGAAATAGAAATCCCGAATAAGCCAATAATGAGTATTGAGATTGAAACAGTAATAAAAACTCTCCCAACAGAAAAAAAGCCCTGGACCAGGATTCACAGCAGAATTCTACAAGACTACAAAGAATTGGCATCCATTCTACTAAGACCGTTATGTTCCATAACATCGAAAAGGAACAAATCCTCCCTAACTCTATTAATACAAGGGCAGAATCACCCTGATACCAAAGCCAGGAAAGGACACAATAAAAGAAGAAAACTACAGACCAATATCCCTTATAAAACTACAGACCAATATACCTTATGAATATAGATGCAAAAATCCTCAACAAAATTCTAGCAAACTGAATTCAATAGCACCTCAAAAAAATAATCTACCATGATCAAGTGGACTTCATCCCAGGGATACAAGGATGGTTCAATAAATGCAAATGAATAAATCTGATTTACCACATAAAGAAAATTAAAAACCATATGATCATCTCAATAGATGGAGAAAAATCATTTGATAAAATCCAGCATCCCTTCATGATAAAAACCCTCTCAACTAGGCATAAAAGGAACATATCCGAAATAATAAAAGCCATATATAAATAACTCATGGGAAAAAATATTTGCAAACTATATCTGACAAAGGGCTAATATCCAGAAACTACAAAGAATTCAAACAAATCTTCAGGAAAAAAACAAATAACCCCATCAAAAATGGGGAAAAGATACAAACAGACTCTTCTCAAAAGGAGATAGACAAATGGCCAACAAACATATGAAAAAATGCTCAATATCAGGGAAATGCAAATTAAAACCACAATGAGATACCACCTTGCCCCTGTCAGAATCACCATTATCAAAAAGTCAAAAAACAATAGATGTTGGCACAGTGAAGGAGAAAAGGCAATACACTTTCATGGGAAATAGTATGGGAAATAGTATGGAGATTTCTCAAAGAACTATAAGTAGACCCACCACTGGATCCAGCAATCCCACTACTGAATATCTACCGAAAGGAAAAGAAGTCGTTTTATTAAAAAAGACATCAATACTCGAATGTTTATTGTAGCACAATTCACAATAGCAAATATATGGAATCAGCCTAAGTGCCCATCAACTGATGAGTGGATAAAGAAAACTGTGGTGTGTGTGTGTGTGTATACACATCATGGAATACTACTGGGCCATAAAAAAATAAAATAAAATAATGTCTGTTGAAGAAACATGGATAGAATTGGAGACCATTTTCCTAAGTGAAGTATCTCTGGAATGGAAGAACAAATACCATATGCTCTACTTACAAGTGGGAGCTAAATGAGGGGATATATGAACATAAAGTGATGTAATGGACATTGAAAAGTAAGAAGGAGGGAGAATGGGAGGGGGTAAGGGATAAAATCTACCTATGAGGTATAATGTACTCTATTCTGGTGACAGGTACACTCAAAGTCCTGAGTTCAGCATGATCCACTTCATCCATGTAACAAAAAAACACTTGTAACCCCTAAATTATTTGAAATAAAAAGTAATACAAGATGTCAGTTCAATTATTTTGTCAAGTTTTCCCACTATTACCAAACCTAGCCTATGCCACAGTAAAGCAAACTGGAGGGCATTCTCCATCCAAATGTAAAACATTTTTCTGCCTCTGAGCCTCTGCTTATGCTTTAACCTGTCCACATGGCCTTATTTCCCATTCCTCAAGTCCAACACTCAAAACTCTACACATCCTACAAGGCCTCTTAAAATGTCTGTCACCTTTATGAAAGCGCTCTTTATTGCCCCAATATGATCTCCAATCTGTTTCTTGTCACATTTATCTCAGTTTATTGCTTCATTGGAATTTAAAATTGTTTTACTCATTAGAAAAGGAGTCTATCTTTTGTATTCTTACATTTCATGAAGTACTTTGAGAATTTGTAGAATGTAAATAAATACTCACTAAATTTCAAGATAAATAAAAGTTCCTATGCAATTCAGATGATTGTTTTAAATAATTACAGTGTCATTATAATATAAACCCTTAACAAGAAGATTTAGAAGTGTCAAATGCTATGTAAAAGGTATGACAACATGCAGAATAAACTTCTCTAGATTCCTACAAAAAGGAAGTAATAGACTAGATGTCTCCTAAGATTTCTTCCATCTCTAATATGTAAGCATTCTTCATCAACTTCACATACATATTCATCACAATGCATGGTGTTCACATGGTGAAAACCATGACTCAAACCTACTCAGTCTAGTTCAAAAGTCCATAATTTTAACTACTATGATAAGGAATTTTTATTTATTAAATAATTTATTAAACATAAAGAATATATTTATAATAATTTAAATTGTTAAATTTAAATTGTTAAATTGTTATATTTAAATTGTTTAAATTTTAATTGTTAAATTTAAATCATTGTATTAATTTGTGATATAAAATTATGTTGAAAATTAATTTTATAGTATAAAATATAATTCATTATATTATTACATTAATAATATAAATATATTTATTAATATATTATTATTAATTATAATTAATATATAATTATAATATAATATAATATATAATTATATATTAATTATATTAATTATATTATTAATTATATTATTAAATATAATTATATTATATTATAATATAATATATAATTATAACATAATTATATATATAATATAATATTATATAATATATAATATAATAAAATATAATTATAATATTATTATTAATTATAATTAATATATTGTATTAATATATTTATTAATATATATAAATCCCTTATACAGCTTAGGCAGTATTCCATAGTGATTAAAATCATGGCCTGAGTAAGTTTGAATCCTGGCTCCCAGACTCACTTCGGCGACATGTTTAAGCCCTCTCTTTTTCAGTTTTGTGAACTATACAACAAGGATAAAGTAGTTGTCTCATAGGGCTTTTGTGTATATTAAATGAGCTTATACAAATAAACTATTATACTTAGGACTTTGCCAAGAACATAATAAGCACTCAATAAAAGTTCACTGTTGTTTTTCCTGCACTTAAATGCTTGAGAACAACTATTACTCTTGATTGATTATATTAAGAAGAAACAACTAATTTTCCCTAAAACTCTTTTATCACATCACAGACTAGAGGGATAAATCTAAAGTGAACTCTCTCTTCCTTTATAATTCCAGAACCATTTAACTGTTTTATAAAGATGGAACCATCAGTATTTTTTGGATCTATTATAACACCTTGTCAGATAGTCATAACTGATTTATCTCTATCATCTCTTATCCATCTAAGAGATCAATATAAAACATGTTATGATTATACATTTCCTTAGCCAATGGAGGCTTAGAAAAATCTGTTAAAGGCCTGTAATGAAATTCCTTAGCTCTCTGATTTTAAAGCTTGTTCAATTCCCTGTTTCAAGTCATGTATATGAATGTTAAAGAAGATACTCATAAAAAGTTATTTTAAATACTGGCACACTATAGACTATAAATTTCATTCCATTTCATGTTAACCATGTTCATGGATTAGAAGAATTAATATTGTTAAAATGACCATACTACCCAAACTACAGAGTCAATGCAATCCGTACCATAATTCCAATGTCATTTTTCATAGAAATAGAAAAACAATCCTAAAATTTATGAGACCACAAAATATCCTGAATTAACCAAGGCAATCATGAGGAAAAAACAATCTGAAAATATCACACTACCTCATTTCAAACCATAACAAAGCTGTAATAATTAAAATAGCATGATACTGACAAAAAAATAGACACATTGACCAATGGAACAGAATGGAGAGCCCAGCAATGAGCCCACATGTTTACAGTCAATTGATTTTCAACAAAATGTCAAGAACATGCAATGGGAAAAGGATAATCTCTTTAAGAAATGGTGCTGGGAAAACTGGATATCCAGATGCAGAAGGATAAAATTGAAACCTTATCCCATATCATATACAAAAATCAACTCAAAATGGATTAAAGACTTAAACATAAGACCAGAAACTGTAAAACTACTATAAGAAAACATAGGGGAAAACTACATGACATTAGTGTAGGCAATGAATTCTTGGATTTGACACCAAAAGCATAGGGAACAAAGGCAAAATAGATAAATGGGATTACATCAAACTAAAAAGCTTTTGTACATCAAAGGAAATAATTAACAGTGTGAAAAGACAATCTACAAATTGGGAGAAAATATTTGTAAGCCTTATATCTGATAAGTTTAATATCTAAATTATTAAGGACAACTGATAGCAAGAAAACAAAACAAAACAAAACAGTTAAAATTGGGCAAGGGACCTGAATTAGACATTTCTCAAAAGAAGATATACAAATGGCCAACTGATGAAAAAACATTCAACATCACTAGTAATTAGGGAAATGCAAAGTAAAACCACAACGAGATACCACCTCACACCTGTCAAATGGTTATTACCAAAAAGACAAAATTAAGTATCGGTGAGGATGTAGAGAAAAGGGAACACTTATACACTGTGAGTGGGAATGTAAATTAGTATAGCCATTACAGAAAACTGTATAGAGGTTCCTCAAAAAACTGAAAATAGAAATACCATATGAACCAGCAGTTAAACTTCTGGGTGTTTACTGAAAAGATTGGAAATCAGTTTGTCAAAGAGATGTCTGCACTCCCATGTGCAATGCAAGCACTAATCCCCATAGCCAAGCTATGAAATCAACCTAAATGTCCATCAACAGATGAATGGCTAAAGAAAATGTGGTATGTATATAGACATATATACATACACACATAATGGGATACTATTAGGCTTAAAAAAGAGGGAAATTGTTATTTGCTACAACATGGATGGAATTGAAGAATATTATGCTAAGTGCAATAAGACAGGCACAGAAAGACAAATACTGCATATTCTCATTTATATGTAGATGTTGAAAAAATTGAATTCAGAGAGCAGAATAGTGATTACCAAGTCTAAGAGTAGAGGAAATGGGAAGATGATGGCCAAGGGGTACAAACATCTCAGTCAAACAGGAGGATTATGGAGATTTTTTTTAGTTCTACTGCACAACATGGTGAATATAGTTAATAATAATAGAATGTTGTACATTTTTAAATTGCTAAGAGAGTAAATTTCAAATGTTCTCACCACAAAAATTGTTAAGTATTTGAGGTGATGGATATGTCAACTACTTGATTTAATTATTCCATTATATATGCAATGGTATTTATAAATGAGAACATCACTTTGTACCCCATAATTTGATACAATTATAAATTGTCAATTTACAATTTTTAAAAAATCTGGTACTGAGAACTTGCTATGAAGCAGACACATGGTAGAACATTTTTTTCTGCCAGCCCTAATACATTCATGTATCCAGTAGTTCAATTCATAATCATTTAATAAAGTGAACATTTGTAATCTTAAATATTAAGAAAGGAACAGATTATTAAAAGTTAAAACCCTACTTGCATTTAGTTTTGTTTAAAAAAAAATAATCCCAGGAATATTGTAATGAGTTCTAGGTTTAGGAGTGAGCATTGTGCAAGTTAATGTAAGTAATGAACCTTTCATGTGAAATGATGTAGTGTCACAACTCATTTGCATCCCACTTAAAGTGTAATTAAGTTTCCCTGACAGCATGGCTTATGGCTGAAAGAACAGACCTGGATGCTAAATTAATCCAGAGTCCCTCAGTTAATAACACTCAGCAAAGAAAACTTTATACACTCTTTCATTTAAAGTTCCCAAACTCCCATTTACAGAAGTCCATGACAAGGCAACCCTACAGAGAAATCTTTGTATTAAATTGATGACCTCTCACCAGACAGATTCAATCATTAAAATACCTAAAAACCCAAACTTCCATGAATCAGGACATAAGAATGTGCTATTTTCACTCTAGCTAGAAAGACTGGTGGTCTGGAAGGGGTGATTTCATATTTAAATTTCACTGCACCATATATTTAATTTATAGTATGTTTTCAAACTTAAATCTAAAGTGTTGGTAGTTTTAAGATTTATAACAGGACTGGTTTACCATAATAAGTTCTGAGAAATAATGGAATTCACTTTTTTATTCAATCTTTCAGAACTTGAGTTCTTCATATATGTTTCCCAGTGAAGTTGTTATTCAATAAATTCTCTTGGGTTTGTTTGTTTGCTTGCTTGCTTGCAATTGTCCTTGCTTATTTGTTAAGAAAAGCATTTTTTGCAATCTCAAGAACTAATTATGATACTGCCACAAGATTAGAACTACTGTGTTATTTAAATAAATTTTAACTAAACAAGGATTTAATATGTAAATAATCTAAGCCACTTTCAGAGAGGTAAACAAAAAGGACATCAAATTTCTCAGGATCAAATCCCATTCCTCTGCCAGAGCAATATAAGAATCTTTGCCAGACAGTCACGTGTAGTTATTGCTTGGGGCTACCGTGTTTCGCTGAAAATAAGACCTACCCATAAAATAAGCCCTAGCAGGATTTCTAAGCATTTGCACAATATAATTTACCCCGAAAATAAGACCTACTGATGGGCATAGCTACGCAGCGTATCTGCACAACCCATGCATTTCGTCGCAGAGTGGTAAAGACGAGCAACCCTTCTCATCTGCCCCATGAGAGCTCTATTGCTCGACATGAGAGATTGTGGCCAATGGTTCTAAAGGAAATAAGAGTCGCAAGAAATTCAAGATGGAATTCAGGGTTTGGAGAGTTATGATGATGTTCCAGAAGAAGACGACTTAACTATATTTGAATAAATGTAGATTGTTGTACCGTACTTAAAAAAAAATAACA
The DNA here is from genome assembly GCF_040939455.1 of Microcebus murinus. Lineage (NCBI taxonomy): Eukaryota > Metazoa > Chordata > Mammalia > Primates > Cheirogaleidae > Microcebus > Microcebus murinus. Next base: position 54,034,440 of record NC_134118.1, read on the forward strand.
CATCCCCTGAAAATAAGCCCTAAGGTGTCTTCTTGAGGAAAAATAAGTATAAGACTCTGTCTTATTTTCAGGGAAACATGGTACTATCCTGTTCTCTTTTTGGCCATCCCGATGCAAAGGCTGATGTGAAAAGAAACACCCTATCTGGGCTCAAAATTGACTATTGTTGCCACTATAAATAAGGTGGTTTCTCCTGTCAGTTGAAGTGTTAGCACCTGGGCAAAGACAGCTAGATACACTTCTAACACACAGGACATTCCTGAATCCTATGAGTGCCCAACCTCATTATTTCTAATGGATTTACTCCAGTTCCTGAAATGAATATTGTTCAGGATCTTTCAGGCTAAGTTAGATTTTATTCTGACATATGACCTGCATGCTGTCCTTACCAAGTAAGTTGTCAGATTTAGAAATTAGATAATATATTAAATAAAATGAAACATTGAGTAGTAGCTATAATATTCACCTCCAAGTATTTGCATAGTACTGAAATGTCCCTAGGGCAAAATTCGCAGTAGCTCATTTTTCCAGATCAGTTCTCAGCACTATGCAATGTATCACTGGCATTTTAACAGAAACATCACATGCTCTTTCCTGATTATCCAAAAGAACTATTTCAGACAACAGAAAACTTGCCAGGAAGAATGAGTTTATGCGAAAGAAGCATCCAAATGATTATTTTCTTTTTATCATTTATTAAAGAAATCATTATTCAGTAAAACATAAAGAGTAAAAGTGATATTGAATTGAATGACTTATTTTGGGCATGTTTTTGGATCATTTAGAGTGGTAGCAGACAAAGATTTTACTTCACCCATCCACCTGAGGCCAAAAGGTGGTGGTACATGGAGTTCTATTTGTTAAGTGCCTTAACTTATATATTATAATACATATATACACATATATTTTTATTCAAATCATACTTTAAAAGTTTATATAAGTAGTTTGTTGAATTTATATTTTAAGACATGTCAAGATGGTGCAAATCTAAGGTTCATTATGTAATGATATCCTCTCATGTTCTATTGATAATTTCTCTGAGTCCCCGATTACAACAAAATGTGCTGACTCGATTCACACGGTAGTACTGAATACTAATAATATTTCAGAAATTAAGCACTTTGACTCATGCAACACTCCTATAAGATGAGCTTTACCTATAGATTATTAAGCAGCAGTGCTACTGCTACCATCCATAAAAGCGAATAGGACTCATGCAGTCTCATACTGCATGAGAGACTGCATGGACAGTCTAAAACAGCTTGAAGGACATTGATTCAAATTGACTGCTATGTAGATTCATTTCCAATTAGCTGGGAGTTGATCCAAATAATAGAGGTGTTAAAGGATAAAGGAATAAAAAGAAATTCAAGCAAACATACTGAAAATAATTTACCTGTGCTGTACAAAAAACTACACACACACAGACATTGGCTCTTCATGCTTGGAGAACTAAGGAAAAGCAACTGAAACAGCTTTGTTTGCTCATTAGCTTTAACTTTATTGTAGTTGTTAATATCCATGCTCATGCCTGGCAGGCAAACCCAGATTCCAGAGACCAGTTAAGCAACCATCTTAGCTCAAAGGAACCTGACCTGATTCACAGAGACAATAACTGATGGGCCTCGTATGCCGGTAGCTGCTAGAGTTAATAATTTTATTCTTTCTCATGCTTTCAGAAGCTGATCACATTTATTACATTCATTTTATTCGCTCATTCGTTAAAATTATTTTACTATTTTTATCCATTTGTGTTTCTACTAAATTTTTTGCTGACATTAATTTTTACCTTTCTTTGGCATTAAAAACATCAAATTTAATTTAAAGAAAAAAATCAGAAATTGTATGTAAGGATAACAGAGGAAACCAACTCCTGAAAAAGAGTTCTGCACCTTGTTGATCGCATTCATTGGAAGCATTGGAGAAAAATAAAAATGGTATTTAGCGTAAGATGTTGCATGAGTTATCTGCAAATTAACTCATTTCAGGAGTGGAAGATTTCTTGAGTCATTTCTTAATATCAAAATGTATACAGGTTTCTCTTCTGAGTGTCTTGTACATCTAAAAGAAGCAATTATACAAAGTCTCCTTCAGGATAAATTCTTTGTTTCAGCCAACTCTCAGTAGAGGGGCAACCAGGACCACACCATCTCCCTGGACAAAGAGCACTAGAATATACCATTGTGTTGACTTATATACCTCTTCATATGTTTCTTCATCAACTTCTATAGTAGTCACAGTTTGCTCCACATCTCCCAATATCATACTTAGATGTTGATCATAAGCATGTAATCTTCCTCAAAGCTCTTGGGCATTTCTCCTTTTCACATAAATTTGCTCATCCAGGCTGAGCCTGAAGAGATCCAAGGGCACCTCTGCAGCGTTAGTAGTTTGTTGCTGATCCATGTAATCCATCATGTTTCAAACCCTGTGCCCTTTCCCCTAATTTTTACCTTTTTGAAGCTGTTCATCTCCTTATTAATTTTATTAAAGTAATCTTTTAATGGGAATAAGGCATAAAAGTGATAGGACTCAGAAACCATCTATGTTCCAAACAGAATATTGGAGTTCTTCTTTATTCAGATTATCTCTCCATAGATTTTCCTCCCCTGTTCCCAGAGCAGATCTTGTCAACCCTAATGAAGAATCTAATCTTAACTGAAGTCAGCCAGAATAATTGACATTCCCATTCTAAAAATTACCCATTTGGAAAACAGTAGTGATCCAGAGCCAAATTACTTTGTCTGCTCTTCCAACTCCACTCCCTCAGAGATCAAGCCAACTTAATTTTGAAAACTGCTCAGGGAACGTTCGTAACAATGTTGTCCACAGAACAATTTACAACTTCTACAAAGAGACCCATGAACTAAAATGTACAGTCTCTGATAAACACAATCTGCTCATCATAGTCATTTCTCATTAACAATCTATTCTATATCTAGAGAAGGAAGTATGTGAGGAATTTTATCCACAAAGGCCCTGAAGCTCAAGCTGGTGTAACTCCATAGAGCTGCCAGGAGTTGTCTCCCTTTTAAATTTTTTTAAGAAAGAGAACATTTTAAATAGAGGGTCCATCATCAAATAATTGGAATCCTATATAGCATCCTGCTGCCAGGACAAACTTGAGCTACTTGCTTGACCTCCTTTCAAAACAGGAATTTCAAAGAGTTCTCCATTATGGCTAGAATTTCTTGATTCATTCTAAGATTTTAAAAATATCAAAAGAACCAAGCATCACTTGTTTGGGATGTCATTTACCAAAAGCAGTTTGTACAAAAAGATCATTTCATAAAGATCTGAGCCCATCAAGCTCCAACAAGTGTTAAGTCTAAATAAAAGTTATTATTCATTTCTTCATTCCACTTGTATGAAGAAACTTATTAATATATTAATTCCTGACTTTGGCAAGCTTTGGATTGTCATTTAGCAAGTATTTATTAAATGCCTGTCACATAGAACTGCATATTTGTGGTCAAAAAAAGCAAAGCTCTCACTCACCCTTATGGAGCTTATGTTCCAGCTACATTCATAGAAGAGAATCTTGGTATCAGCAGACACCTAAGGCAGGCATCTTAAATTCTTTTACCCATTTGCCAACAGAAGAACAGAGTGCTATTTTTGATTTGCTGAAAGCACTGCAGAAAAACTGATTAATGTCCAGAACTCAGACTATAACAATAAGTCATCCAGCTGAATAATCTTTTTATTTGTCATGTGCTAGTCCCTTCTGCTTGAGAAGAATATAATTCTAGGAGGTCAGAGATTATGTTTACCTTTTACACCAACAACATGTGCCCATTGTCTAACACATCTAATATTTGTTGAATGATTGAATGAGCAACAGGCCAAGTAATGAATGAATAAATGAATATTTTTGAAGTATTTGTTCACAGGGAACTCTATAATAACTCTGGTTCATTTAACACCCTTAATTTTTCACAACATCATCCTTCTTGCTTCCCAAAGTGACTCTGTCAGGTGCTCTTCCTGTTATATGAGGCAGAACAGGTTCTAAGAATTGTATTAATAAATACACCAGCCATAGATTAAGGTTGCTATTTTTGTGCTCTTTGCCCTACATCCCTTCTTCCACCTCTCCAAATGTGGATCTTTTGCTGCTAAATTCTTTAAATTTTGCTCTGGATGGGAATGCAAAAGACTACATAAAGTAGCTACAGGAAGGAAGCAATGTGCCATTTATTTTATCGTAACAAAGGATAGCTCCCTTCTTTCCCCAAACTGCAGTATCATCAAGCCTGCCGTCTCAAATCCTACTCCAGTTTTGCCTACCAAATTGTAACAATGGTTTAATTTTTTAATTAGAAAAAATTAAACATGTTTCAGGAGACAACATTAAGATCCAACCCTCAAAATTATTCCAGCCCATTCTCTTTAAAGCTTATAGTGAATAATTCTATAATTTAAAAAATGTGTTTATTTAAGCAATTGAGTAAAACTAGAGTTGCTTTTATAGAAAAGCATTGGCTCTATGTGAGACATTCCTGCACAGTTCCTTCGTAAAGTAAGTTTGTTTTTACTTCAGCAAGAATATAAGAAGCTCTTCAATGTTTCCTCTGAAATACCATCTTGACCATCAATTTGCCTGATTAAGATCACAATAGTTTCTATCAATCAGCAACACACAAAAGAAGGCATCAATTTAATATGTTTACTGTTGCTTTGCATTGTGAATTTTCTGCCACATGGTTCTTATCACAAATCCAGCTAGGATCATTTATAGTCAAAAGAAATTGCTGAATGTGGCCATTTCAAAAAAATTTGTCTCATTGTAAACTCACTCAACATACTTATAAAAAACAAATTCCTGGAATCCATATAAGATCTTCTGGCTCTGAATATTAAGGGAAGAACCAATGCCTAGAACTATGCCTTGCACATAGCAGCAGGTATGCTACATAGTAGGTACATGCTAAATACCTGTTAAAAGGGTAAATGTATGAGTTATTAAGTCCCATACTGTTTCATTTCTTGAACACAGATCATTTTGTGGAACATAATCACTATGATTTTTTTCTGCCTGCACTTTTTGCTAGTCTAAGTTTTCCCTAGAATATGAACTCCTTAAAAACAGATGCTTTGGGCCAGGCATGGTGGCTTATGCTTGTAATCCTTGCAATCTGTGAGGCTGAGGTGGGAGGATTGCTTAAGCTCAGGAGTTCGAGACCAGACTGAGCAAGAGTGAGACCCTGTCTCTACTAAAAATAGAAAAAACTTAGCTGGACATGGTGATGTGCACTTGTAGTCCCAGTTACTTGGGAGGCTGAGATACGAAGATCACTTGAGCCCAGGAGTTTGAGGTTGCTGTGAGCTAGACTGATGCCATGGCACTGTAGCCCAGGTGACCTAGCAAGACTCTGTCTCAAAAAAATAAAATAAAAATAAAAAGTTGGCAAAAGACATGAACAGAAATTTTACAAAGAAGACATACAAATGATCAACAGATATATGAAGAAATACTCACCATCACTAATCATTAGAGAAATGTAAGTTAAAACCACAATGAGATACCATCTTATTCTAGTCAGAATGGCCATTATTAAAAAGTCAAATAACAATAGATGTTGGCAAAGATGCAATGAAAAAGGAATGTTTATACACAGTTGGTGGGAATGTAAATTAGTACAACCTTTATGGAAAACAGTATGGAGATTTCTCAAATAACTGAAAGTAGACCTACCTTTCAATTCAGCTATCCTACTACTGGGTATCTACCCAAAGGAGAAGAAATCATTGTGTCAAAAAAAAATACCTGCACTCATATGTTTATCACAGCACTATTCACAGTAGTAAAGAGAAGGAATCAACCTGAGTGTCCATCAATTTACGAGTAGATAAAGAAAATGTGGTATATACATACCATGGAATACTATTCAGCCATAAAAAAGATTGAAATAATGTCCTTTGCAGCAACTTGGATGGAACAGGAGGACATTATCCTAAGTAAAGTATTAATAACTTAGGAACAGAAAATTGAATATCGCATGTTCTCACTTACAAGTGGGAACTAAACAATGGGTACTCATGGCATACAGACTGGAATAATAGACACTGGAGATTCCAAAAGGGGGGGTGAGGGATGAAAAATTACCTATTGGGTACATTGTACACTATTCAGGTGATGGGTACACTAACAGCCCTGTGTATTCACTACTACATAATATATCCATGTAACAAAACTACACTTATACCCCCTAAATCTATAAAAAAAAAAAAAAGTAAAAAACCATTGTGACATACAGATAATGTGAGTATCTCCACAAACTTCTGAGTCAAAAAGTTACTCTAATAGAAAAGATAAGGACCTTAACAAATAAGGAAAATATGTTTTCTTATTTCCTAGTGAAAGAAGTTTCATTATTTTGTTGACTCCCAGTATAGTAGCATAGCTTTGTGTTGTTTGTTGTTTTGTTTTACTTTTTTTATGTATTACAAAATACAAGCAGAGATATTTAAAGTCCATGTAAAGAAGACGTATATTCAAAAAATTGGTAGAAATCTTGTTTATAAGAAATCCAATAGATATTAACTAAATTAATAAAACATTGTGAAAAAGTGAATGTATTTCATTAGAGTGAAATCTCTAAGGGAGCAGAGACCACATATTGTTTGACTTTGTATCATCTGCCTCTAACACAGAGCAAGTGTTTGATAAATGGAAGAAAAAATAAATGAATAAATACATTTCAACAACTAATTTTGTTTTTGTTGATTAAACCCACTTTTTAACCAGGTAACATGCCACTTTCGGTAGCAATTTGCTTGACACTCAAGTGCACATACCTTTTTCTACATATTAAGACAAAAACTGTGCTCTAATTTTCAGTGTTGATTATGCTACTGTAGCACCAAACCGTTTTAAGAATTCAGCAAATCACTTAACTCTGTTTAACACTCAAGTAGACAGCAGTATTAAATCTACCATTTATTTCTGTTAACTCCACCATTGTTCATGGGATTTTAATACAGTTGGCATTCACTTAACAAACAATATACTCACAGTCCTTAATTTTCTTTATTCCTCCACTTTTAGAAAGTAAAAAGTTAAATGGTAAAGTTAATAGAGCTATAAAAAATATAGTCCCAATTTATTTTAATGACAGTGTGGGTGTCATTGATTTGAGATAGCTGCTCTCTGAATAAATCCAGTTGGGGCCTAATAACTGTATAGAAAAAGGCCAAGGCAGATGTCCATTGCTGTGGCTTACAGACCTGTTGGCAGACAATTGCCCAGTTAGGATTACTGGCTTCAGCTAGAGTTTCCCTATAGCTCAAACAACTGCCCAGCTGCTTTTGTATGCAGACCCTGAGATCAATTTCTTACTGGAATAGATTCCTCACAAAGAAAGATAATCCTTTATTTGAGGTTTAGTCACTTGAATTCCTCCCTGTATTCTTCACTGTCAGGCCTTGCAAGTTTTATTTATTCCTGGTAGAATGCACATACTATTGCAGTTATGGCACTTTTCACTCTAAGCCCTTCTTTTCAGGGCCGTAGAGAAAGGAAAGTCTTTAGCTAGAAACTTCTCATGCTTGTTGACAGTTTGAAGATGAATTATTTTAGAAGAGAACAGAGGTGAAAGGAGTAGAAAGATCATTTATTCCACCATCTTCGAGAACTTGATTATGAGTTAATCATAGGTTTACTGTTATAAGAAATGTGATGGCTTTCAACATTTAATTTTATTGCTTTTATCTTTACTTAAGAAATAATACCAATATTTTAAAGTCTCATGGACAGTGTGGACTCAATAGGCTAAAAAAAGTCCTGTGGCTAAAGTATTTTGACTTATTCTCTCCCACACTGTTGTAGTGAAGTGTATTATTATAATTCCAGACAATGAAAACATGCTTTAATTTATGTATATTTACAAATACATGTATATTTATTCATATATGGATCTATATATAGGCCAATATTTATTTATTCTTTGGTAATCCTTTCACATGCCTTCAACACTAGTTTCACCCACACATGAAAGAAAATAATAAAAACTATTACTCTTTAAAACCTCCACTTAATATCTGATATGTTAACCCATTGTTTTCCAAAGCTTTTTGTCCTTAGGACTATAGTTTAGTCCTAAGAATTATTGCATATATATAATACTTAGAACTACATTATATAATGGTTACTGAAACAATTGTTCAACAGTGTTTTAAAATGTATCAAATTCAATTTGGGGCTTTCTGATTTTGCCACATAGAAACAAAATATTTAGACTAATTTCTTAAGAGAATAGCAAGATTCAAGGCAATCTATTATTGCTCTTGTCTCTTCTTCTAACAAAACAAATTTTTCAAAGTAAGTTATTGCCAATCACTTACAAGCAAATCCAGGAAGAGGAAGAGAAAGAAAAGTGAGTAGATTTGCTTAAAAGACTATTCCAACTTCCCAAGTATGAAGTCTTCAATCTTATCTATTAAATAGTAGAGTATATACAAAGACTGAAACTAGATATAATTATTAAGAATTGAAAGGAAACTTATTATCATCTAAATTAGATGCAAAAGCAGATTGTTTATGAAAGTTAAGCCCCTATACTTATTTCTGATTCCTTATGTTAAACTTGAAAATCCTATAATGAATTAAACCCACTGAAATATTGAATTTATATTCAAATAATGATTTCTCAAATATAAGTTATATACCAGAAACAGAAATAAGGAGAATATCAACATAAAAATATAAATTATATATTGTATTTATTATAATATTTTTATTCTCTGAGACCTCAAATTTGATTTTGCCTTAGATTTGCAATTCCAAAGGTAAGATTAAAATAAATAACCTTTATTTTTTCTCCTAAAAATGCTTGATGGGGGAGGGGCAAGAAGGCCAACTACAGACATTGGTCACCAGATTGTCCCAAATAGAAGGAGAAGGGAAAACACAGTCCAGGTAAAACACTGAGGGAAAGGAGCCAGAACCTACAAACTGCCCTTACAGGAGATCCCATGGAAATAAATTGCAGAGCAGAACAAAAACAAGCAAAATTTGGGCAGAGACTGATGCCCAGGGTATTTGGAGCCCAGAAAAAGACAGGTGGGTGTGTTTACTTCTTCCCTCACATCTGTGGCAGTCTGCTAGCTCCTGATCTGTTGGAGAGCCCTTCTGCCCTGACAAATCCAGGCTCTGCTGCCATTGGCCAACTGAAAGCTTCTTGGTCAGGCTGCTGGCCCATGTGGGGTCACTTTCCCTGACCATAGACCCAATTCAAGATGGCGGGCACCACATTGCTTGTGCACCACTGGATGCCTCTAACCTGCCTGGGAAGTCACAGCCCCTCAGTCTCCCTGTCACTGGATCCCATACAAATATTTCCTAGCACCCACTTGGACTGTGACAACCACAAAGGAACAGGGAGACACAGGAGAGTGGTAATGTTCCCAGAGTCTTGGCCTATGGGGCGGGTTGCCCCAAGGGGACTGGGAAGTGCTAAGAATGCTTTTGAGGATAGAGGAAGGTGGAATACACACTCTCCTGCACCAGAGAGCCCCTGGCTTGTGATCTGTTGTCTGCATCTCTGCCAGTGGATATACTCCCCACCATTTGGGGCCCTCTCTTCCTCCACTCCTCCCCACCCCCCTCCTCCCCGCTTCCTCTCCTCCCCTCCTTCCCTGCCCACTGCCACAGAGGCAGCTGCTACTGAAAGGCTGTTTCTGCTCAGGACTGGTGAGTGGTACACAGGAGATGATTAAGCCAGGGCACCTGGGAGTGGCTGCCCCACCTCTGACAGAGCTCCTATCAAACTCAGGCTTCCTCAGAGCTTGGGGTTTATTCTCTTCCCACTAAAAAGAAGCAGCAAGTGCTTTTGTGTCCCCCAGGGACGAAAGCTACCACCTTCTCTGAGGGAGGGTGGGGCTAGCAGTCCTCTCCCTGAGCTGCAAGCTGTCTCTTCTCTGAGGATCTATAGCCTGGGGGTAAGTCCCTGGCACAATTACACCTCCCGTGCCAGAGTATTTTGGCCACAGCCCACCCTCAGTCTGGTGGCCTTACACACAGCAGGTTGAGTTGCCTCCACCACCTCTGCTCCAGCTGGGCCAGAGGGAAACTGGAAATCTGGGCATTTTCATGTCCCTGAAGGACAGACACAGTTGTCATTGCCCAGAGAGGGAGGTGTGAGTGGCTTCTGCATGCCACATCTGCTAATCTCATCCAAAGAGGCCTGGCCCTCCTGTTGCAGGGTTGGAGTGCATCCACTTTGCTCCTGGCTGAGTATTCTTCTGGAAGAGGAGAGCACTCCACCCATCACTATCACAGCCAGCACCTGAACCCAGGGAGGCTTGAGAGCAACTTTGCCAGCTTGGTCTTGGTCTGGCAGTCTGGTCCCTTAGGACTCGAGCATGCCATCAGGTGACTGAGAACTAGACTTGGAATTACCTAACTTAGTCCACCACCACTGGCACCTGAATACTTTCCTAGAAATCTGAGGTCCAACCAACCCAACTTGCCTGCAACACTACAGTGGATACCTACCCACACAAGTCAAAAGGAAGTATACCTCTCCCTCTCTACATTGAGCAGCAGAGTTCCTAGCAGAGGAGAGCAGGTGAATCACAAAGCTGTCTCTTTGGAACTGAGGGAAGAGGCTAAGAAAAGAAGGAACCAGCACAAGAACTCCATCAATAAGAAAAAAAGCAGGCTGTTTTAACACCCCCAAAGTATCATACTAGCTAGCCTGCAATGGACCCCAATCGAAAAGAAATTTTTGAAATGTCTGATATGGAATTCAAAATATGGATTGCAAATAAGCTCAATGGGAGCAAAGAAAAGGTTGAAAAACAACACAAACAACAAAAAAATTCAAGACATGAATAAAATATTCACAAAAAAGTATTTAAAAGATACTTTAATAAAACATTCTGGCATGAAGGAGTCATATAGGAAATTCAAAATACAATGGAAAGTTTTAACTGTATCCTAGACCAAGTAGAAGAAAGATTCATGTATCTGGCCAAAGTCAAAATGAAGGAGAAAATCCTACAAGCTAGGAGATGAAAGCTTCAAGTATTTTACAAAGGAAAAGCCATCAAACTGCAGACTTCTCAGCAGAAATCTTGCAAGTCAGAATGGATTGGGGTCTCATCTTTAGTATTCTTAAACAGAATTAGAAGTCAGCCAAGAATTTTGTATATTGCAAAACTAAGTTTCACAAATTAAGGAGAAATAAAATATTTCCCAACAAGCAAACACTAAGGGAATTTGTCACCACTAGACTTTCCCTACAAGAAATGCTCAAAAGTGTTCTAAATATCAAAAATATGTTGATGCCAGTGTAAAAACAATTGAAAATAAAAATTCAAAGCTCTTATAAAACAGTAACACAAAAGAGAATAAAGAACTGTGTAACAATCAACATGATGACTGGAATAGTATCTTACCTATCAATATTAACATAGAATGTAAATGTCCCACTTAAAAGACACAGATTGGTGGAATAGATTAAAAAACACAACCCAAATATCTGCTATCTCCAAGAAATCCATTTAACTCATAAAGAGTTGTATAGATTCAAGGAAAAGGGGTGGGAAAAATATTCCATGCAAATAGAAACCAAAAGTGAGTAAGAGTAGCTATTCTTATATCAGATAAAACAGAAATTAAAAAGAATGAAATAATGTCTTTCACAGCCACTTGGATGGAACTGTAAGCCATAATCCTAAGTGAAGCATCTGAGGAAGATAAAAATAAATGCCGCCATGTATTCACTAATAAGTGGTTGCTGAACAGTGGATATACATGTTCACACAGAGTGGTATAAGGGACTTTTCAGACTTGGAAGCAAGGAGAGTGGGAAGAGGGTGAAGGATGAAAAACTACTTCTCGGGTATGCTGTATACTATTAGGGTGACAGGTACACTCAAAGCCCTTACTTCACCACAATACAATTCATCCATGTAACAAAAACCATTTGTATCTCCTCAATCCATTCGGGTAAAAAAAAAAAAAAATAGAAAAAGAAAGAAAATGTTTGATTCTGGGTAAGACTAGTAATTTAGCCATTACTAAATTTAAATTCTCCTTTCTCTCCTTAGGGGAGGACGAATAAGTAAGAGGTAAAGGAGGACACAAGTATTATTTGTCAGGAAATCCCCAAAAGGAGTACACCATATCCAGGACAGAGCTCAAGATGTTATATAAATATTATAGCATACTGAAGGCAGCCCCACATGAACTGGAGTTGTCTTAGCTATTGCTCCAAGCTACACAAGCAGGCATATAAGGAAAGCATAGGAGGAAAGATTCGCTCCTTTCCTCCATATTCAGAATGTCACCTTCATATTAACTTCCTGGGTACAAGGGAAAAACATAAGTGACTGTTTCCTAACTTTCCAATATTGAAAACTATTATGCTCATTTAGAAAGTTTTTTGTCAACACAAAAGCATTACTTCTCACAAATTCTCAAATGGTATATAATTTTATGTTCAATCAAACATTATGATTACTGTGTATGAAGCACAGTAGGACCATCTGGCAGGCATATTATTTGGGACACAAATCTCAGCCTGTATTTTAAAAAAAAAGTGTTATATAAAATGCTCAGCTAGATGTTAGCCAGGGTTCAAAATGGAAACATATGCATGAGCCACTCAGAACTTACAAATAAATAAAAGTGGAAAGGTCAGCAATGGTCTTTCTTCCTCTTTCTTAGTAAGGCTTCCTTATTAAGCCTTTGAAATAAGCTCAGGAAATGTACGCAGGTGGTTTTTTGATTAATTTGATAGCAGTACATCCATGGAACCAATTCACAAATGATTTGCAGGCAGGCTGGCATTACTGAAATAAACGGTGCTATTACTATGATTTATGCTACTATTCCTAACACAAATGATAAAGTAAAATTTACAGTCCTTAATTACCACTATGAAAAATTGGGAGGGAAAGAAAAGAGCAAAGATCGGCAATTTGCAAACTTGTCATTAAGGCAAGATGCGAAAATCCATTTTCTTTATTTAAAAAAATATATATATATTGTATACATGGGCCTTACTATATTTTCATCAATCCATTGGGTGAGGCAAGAGAGTTGAAAAACAAATGACCAGAACCTAAGCTTCAGATGCCAGGAAGCATGGCTTTAAAAAGCAGTTCATAAAATGTAGCCTCTAGTTATAAAAAGCAGGGAGGTGACAAAACACAGCACTGTACATTATTCTGGGTCACTCACAAGACCCAGTTTGCTCTTCAAATTCCTTTCTTTCTATTATAGTTTTAAAATGTTTTACAACAAGGGCAAAATCACAGTAAAGAAATCTTACCTGCAATCTTTAACTAAATTTTTCTCTTGTTGTATTTTTTATTCATACCTAAGTAGTACTTCAAGTCTATTAAGATATTCAAAGACATGTACATACCCATTGTTGTCCAGGGAACACTAGCAAAGCTATGCAGAGGAGAACTTACTCTGAGAGACATGGCTCTGCAGCAGTCAAGAGATAAGGGATAATTTGCATGCCCCCATTAGCTGGCCTGTGGCCCATTCCTCTCTCCATCTTCCATCACTTCTTTTTTTTGTTTTTTTTTGTTTGTTTTTTTTTGTTTGTTTTTTTTTTTTTAATTATTTTTTTTATTTTGGTATATTATGGGGGTACAGATTTTAAGGTTTCAATAAATGCCCATTTCCCCCCTCCCCCCAAAAGTCTGAGTCTCCATCATGACCATCCCCCAGATGGTGCACATCTCACTCACTATGTATGTATATACCCGCCCCCCTCCCCCCTCCCACCTGCCCAATACCCTATTACTGTAGCACCTATGTGTCCACTTAGGTGCTACTCAGTTAATACCAGTTTGCTGGAGAATATATCTGGTGCTTGTTTTTCCATTCTTGGGATACTTCACTTACTTAAACAATCTAGCCATGCGTTATTTCCAACACCTATTCCCTTGCATGACTGGCCTGATATCAGAGAATGAATGCCTAGGGTTCTAATAGACCTTCTAATCACTATTGGCTAAATTTGGTTCAATCTATGATAATTCCACGCAGTGGTCATTCACACTGCTTCGCAGACTGCTTTATAGCAAAACTCCGAAAAGTTACAAACCATGAAAACTTATTGGACAAGAGAGATGGAAGAATCAAAGACAGCAGAAGGTTCTTGTCTACCTGATTTAGAAAATAATGGTGAATTTTAGAAATAGGAAAGTCACAATCAAAAACTGGGACTTGATAAATTAGTTTCAGAAATGTTAAGTTTTAGTTGCTGACAGGACACCCAGTTGTAGATACCCAGTAAAACATTATTAGGAAAGTAAGACTAAAGTTCTAGAGAGAGTTTATGCCCAAAGTAGATTTTGGAAAAATATGAATAGAAATACAGGTCAAAGGAAAGGAATAGGATCAGATGGTCATAGTGGAGAATGTAAAAAAAAGAGATCTGAGATCAGCAGCAAAGGAAAGATATATTTAGAGGACCAAGAAAAGAGACAGTAATGAGTTCTAGAAGGAATAGTCAGGGAGAACTAGGAGAATCCTGAAAAGAGTCTTAAGAAGAAAAGAATGATCATCAGTGTCACATGCTGCATCGAAATCCAGAAGAATGAGATTTCATTAAATCTGTTGCCGAGATAACTTCAGCAGTTGAAAACCAAAATGTGAGCATGGTATTCATGTCCAAATTCATCTCCAAATTCAAGTTGTATACACTAAAAATTAAATATGTACAGCTTTTTCTATGCCAATTATACCCCAATAAAGTGGTTTTTAAAAATTTTTTTTTAGGCCGGGTGCGGTGGCTCACACCTGTAATCCTAGCACTCTGGGAGGCCGAGGCGGGTGGATTGCTCAAGGTCAGGAGTTCGAAACCACCCTGAGCAAGAGCGAGATCCCGTCTCTACTAAAAATAGAAACAAATTAATTGGCCAACTAACATATATAGAAAAAATTAGCCGGGCATGGTGGCTCATGCCTGTAGTCCCAGCTACTCGGGAGGCTGAGGCAGGAGGATTGCTTGAGCCCAGGAGTTTGAGGTTGCTGTGAGCTAGGCTGACGCCATGGCACTCTAGCTTGGGCAACAAAGCGAGACTCTGTCTCAAAAAAAAAAAAAAAAAAAAAAATTTTAATCTAAAAAAAAGAATATACAAGTTTAAGACATAAACACATATAAGAAAAGAGAACTATAACTGTAGAGTTTTCCCATTAGAAATCAAACAGGACAAGATTGGGTGGAGTACTTTGGAGATGGATTAGGAGAAGGCTTTTTAATAGTAGGTATCAAGCATTTATAAGTATCTTAGTGATTTGTAATTTCTTGCTACTTCTAAAAAATTACTTCTTTCATCAGAGGGATATTTTAGTGTGGAAAAAAGCCTTCAGATAAGTCTCTTTTGGAGTTTATCCCTTTTGTATGTAAGACCCCAGTGACAGATTCTTATTTCATTTTTGCCTTGTTCCCAGAAAACCTAAGAGCATTTGGCCTCCTACAACCAAGTAGTTTCTCCATTTCTGCTCCCTCTCAACTCACGTTCATTACTTCTCCATAAAACTTGAATTTTTTAAGCAGCTTTCTTTCCATTTCAACCATCTTTCTTTGAGATTACAAATTTTAACAGAATTTTCACATTTTCTTTAATATCTTCCTCATTTCAAATTCATAAGTTTCACACTTTTCTCTGAGGTTTCTGCCATACCTCCATTCACCTGTATTTGGATAGTATCTACTCTTCATAAGTCTTTTCTAGGCTATATTTTCATCGCCATTCTTGACACAGGCCACATGGAATTTAAAATTCTCTATTTCTTTTAATTTATAAGTATTGTCATCAATATTTAATATTAACAGTTGAGGACTTACTCTACATATTAAATATTACAATAAGTGCCTGACATTCATTATCTCAGTTCATCATCTCCATAAACCTTTGAAATAAGTGTTTTTATTCTCTCCAATTCATAGATAAGGAAACTGAGCATCAGAAAGGTTAGGTCACAAAATCACACAGGAAGGAAGCAACACAGCTGGGGTTTGAACTCACATCCATTTGACTCCAATGTTCATCATATTTCTTATAGAAAAATCTATATGTATTTTAATGATACGAAACCAGCAGTATGTCTTTATATTAAGTAGTTCTCAGGCAATGCATATATTTATTGCATTCTTTTCTTTTCTGTCCTTTCCACTTTTCGCAGTTGGAATGCTAGTTGTATTTATATCTTCTCAAACATATTAAAGATTGAAAAGCATGATTATATTTAAAAGAAAAAAGAAGATGGCATGCTTCTATCTGTTTGATATTTTCTCTAGAAATGTACTGTGCAAGATGGTAGCTACACCTTAGCTATTTAAATTTAAATTTGAATTAATTAAAATTAAAGTTGAAATTCAGTTTCTCCGTTGCAATAGCCACATTTCAAAAGTTCAAAAGCCACAGTGACTAGTGACTTACATTTTGGACAGAGCACATACAGAACATTTTCTATCATTTCCACAGAAATTTCTACTGTGCTGTGCTGATTTAGAAGATTCAATTCTAATTCAATTTTAGGACGTCTTGCCATTTCTCTTAAGACTATTTTCGTCATCCCTACCTTCTTTCTTCTTTTATGGCCAACACTTAATCCCTTATTAATTTTTCTACTAACTACCACTTTACAATGGTACTACTGGGAATATTTTATAATATAAGATCAATAATGCAAATGCTCCCCAATTTAAAAAGTCTCCCATGGCTTTTTCTTAAACAAAATAGTCAACAGACCTTGAGTCTCTTTTCTGTCCTCTCCTCTTCCTTCAAAACTTAAAAAACAAGACAAAATAAAACAAGCCTCCCTAACAGAGTATGCAATCCTTTGTAAGTTCCAGTGATGATACCATCTGTTCCTGTGGGTGGGCCCTTGCTGAGAATTTTGTTTCTAGTGCTAGAAAAGAATGCAATAGTTTCTTGTACTTTCTATAGAGAGGTCATTATTTTAGTTTCTAAATCCCATATTTCTACCACTGTCAGCAACTTTACACAGTCATATTCTGGTTGTTTTCCTGCTTCCTTATTTTCTTAAAAGTCTGAAACCAATAGAATACACATGTAAAAAACTGACAAAAGTTAAAGTTGTAATCCACAGTCATAAAACACACAGTAGCCAGCAGATGGCTCAAACCTCTAATCTTGACCTTATTAGCACACAATCTTTGAGAAATCCTCAAAGAGACTACAACAGAAAGTGTAAGTCATACATATTTCTATTCTAAGAAAGAGGTATATCATTCAATTGTGTCTTCTTTTATTAATAATTAAGAGGAACCAACAAAACAATAGCCTCATCCTTTCACAAAACCAATTTACCTCAAGGGTAACCTTGTAAAAACAAATAAAATTGTTTCAATAATAAGCATGTAGTAGTTGATTATGAGCAGTTAATAATGTCATAAACTATTAGATGTTTTTGAAGGTATTTCCTTTTAACATAAATTTTCATATACTGACAAAGATGTTTATACTGTTTTTGTGGTACTTTTTTGGAGTACTTATAGAGGACTGGGTCACAGGCTTAAGTGTGTTGATTTTCACAAGAGCAACTCTGGCTCTGCCTGTGCTGTGGGGGCTCCTATGTCTCTCTCTTCACTGGAAGGAGCAGGGAGTTGGCAGTGATTCCTCTGCCTTCATAACAATTCAAAATTTCATCTTTGCCACTTCTACATCTGATGTCAAAACAATGTGAATCTTATTTTAATTGACAACAGAGCCCTATACTAGTGCTCACTAGATACTGCAGATTTCCAATTGCCTGCTATTCAGTTCTGACCAGAGCTCAGTTGATCTAAGGGCCTGAGCTCTAAAGTCATTGTGCTGGGTGACCTCCCCAACTAAAAAGCTTTTGCCTTTTGATTTTACTGGATATTAATTCAGGAAAAATTTACATAAATACTTCTTCCTTTTTGTAAAATTGCAATTATAAACACATGGTCCAAATATTGTATTCACAGTATTTTATTCATCTCAGTTTTGGGACAAGAGAAAACTTGTCAGAAGAAAGATATCAATGAATTTTCAAAAGGTAGAAACTAGATGAAGAAGAGGTAATTTATTGAACTAGAACAACTGAAATCTTGATACTTAAGTGCAAGTAAAGTGAAAGAATAGCAAAAAGCAAGTTAATTTGCCATACAGAACTTCTGAAAGGCTCAGGCCTTGGGAAGACAATAGATGCTTTGAAAAGACATGAGTAAAGCTCAGGGATGAAGCCAGGAGCTTAACTGAAAGAAATAGCGGTTATGCCCCCAGATCTACTCTCTAACATAAGCAGCCGGAGGTACCTACTCCCTGAGCAGGAAAGCAGAGGTTTGTTCTTTAGAGAATTAAAATAGAAGGGCTCTTGATTTAGTGGCACTACGCAGGGAGGGTGTTGGAGGTAAAAAAAAAAAAAAAAGTAGATGAAATATGGTAAATTGAATAAGTCTGCACACTAAATGATAAGATCTCCAGCCTCATTTGCTATCCCATTCATTGTCCTGAAGGGAAACCACAAAGAGAGTAGGCTGAGGGATTCTTCTAAGAAAAAACTAGAACAGCCCCAGAGAAAACACTTATAACTACTGAGGGTTTCCCAATTTAAAAAAAAATTATGTACTCAGAGTTTCTAATATCAAAATAGAGGAAGAATTATCAACTAGTTGAACAAAATCTCTAACATAAATGGCAGGAATAAGAGTAGACATAGAAACAGAACCCAGAGAAAATGGAGCAATAGAAGTATTATAGTAGAAAACTTAAAATTTATCAATAGTCCTCATATCTTCTGAAAGATGAGAAGAGGTGCTGCACACATGAAAAAAATTGCTAGATGTTAGTTTCAAAAGTACATATTCATAGCCAGGCATGGTGGCTCACTCCTGTAATCCTAGCACTCTGGCAGGCAGAGGCAGGAGGATCACTCAAGGTCAGGAGTTCCAAACCAGCCTGAGCAAGAGTGAGACCCTGTCTCTACTACAAATAGGAAGAAATTAATTGGCCAACTAAAAATATACAGGAAAAATTAGCCAGGCATGGTGACACATGCCTGCAGTCCCAGCTACTCGGAAGGCTGAGGCAGAAGGATTGCATGAGCCCAGGAGTTTGAAGTTGCTCTGAGCAAGGCTGATGCCACAGCACTCTAGCCCAAGCAACAGAGTAAGACTCTGTCTCAAAAAAAAAAAAAAAAAAAAAAAAAAAGTACATATACATGGGCTAGATAATAGCTCTTCGAAATTAAATGTTTTATTACCAAAATAAAAACTTAAACATATAAATTTGGGAAATGAAGTCAAGGAAATCTCATAGAAAGTGATATAAAGTTACAAATAGATGAAAATAAGGAGATTAACTAAAAACACAGAGAGAGAGAGAGAGAGAGAATCAATCCACATAGTCCAACATCTGAGCATTACAGAGTTCTAAACAAGTGGGTGTGGTGGCTCATGCCTATAATCCCAGCAATTTGGGAGACTGAGGAGGAAGATTGCTTGAGGAAGGAGTTAGAGACCAGCCTGGGAAACATAGCAAGATCCTCTCTCTACAAAAAATAGAAAAATTAGCCAGACATGGTGGTGTGCCCCTGTACTCTCAGTTACTTGGGATGCTGAGATGGGAGGATCACTTGAACCCAGAAGTCCAAGGTTGCAGTGAGCTATGATCATGCCATAGGTGCTCTCACTCCAAGCCTGGGTGACAGGGTGAGACCCTGTCTCTGAGGGGGGAAAAAAGTTCTAAAATAAAATAGAAAGGAGAAAGTGAATAAAGAAATAAGGGAGGAAAAATCTCCCTTAGTTAAAGGACACAAGTCTCCATACTAAAGGGCTCAGGGAGTACCCATAATTATGAATGAAAAGAGATCCATAGCAGTTTAAAATATCTAAAATTCCAGCATACCAGGGATAAAGAAAAGATTATAAAAGCTTTCAGACAGAAGAAAACAAAGGCCATATATAAAAAAAAAGAATTATAGAGAATTGAATGTCTCATCAATAATAACAGAAACTGAAGACTATGGCACAATAGTCAAGAAGACTATTCTTGAAATTCTGAAGAAAGATTATTGTCTACTTTAGTTGATATTTTCAGACATAGAATAGTCAAAACTTGGACAACCCACAATCCTTTCCTAAGAAGCTTCTGGATGATGTGCTTTGGAAAAGCATGGGAGTAAACTAAGAAAGAGAACTATCCAAAAAACAGAGGATTCAACCTAGTAAGTACTAAACGGAAGCTCTGAGTGACCATGTGTAGTCAGGGTGGCCAGTGATCAATCCAAAGGGAGCAAGAGGATTAAGAGACATGAGGAAAAAACTGGGTTTATGCATTTGTGAAAATGACTAATATGTTTATGACAGATCTGTGGGAACATCTGGGGGAAAATCATAGGGAAATAGAAAACTAGGCAAATAAAAAAAATAAGGCAATTATAACCTAAAGGAAAAAATTGTGTGAAAAAGAAAAGGTTATTGAGTACATTACTTGTCTCTGTAGTGAACAATATTTACAAAGCCTTGGCATGAACACTGCTAATTTAACCAAAATTTGTGATGTAAGCCTTTGAAAGGATGGGGTGGGGAAGAAAGGTGACGAAAAAGAGAGCTAAATCCTCATCCACCATAAGAGGAAATTAATAGACAGGACTTTCATTTGATAAATTAGGAAAGGACAGTATGGATAAATTATTCAGAAATAAGAAAGTAAATACCAGAAAACACAGCTAAAACTCTTGAGGGCAATTGCCTGTGGGAACAAGAGTAGGTGAGGAATGATGGGGCCAAGGAGTGCTACATTTAGTCATAAGCCTGGCAGTTGATTTTTCAAACCGTGTACATTTTTCAAATGATTTTAAAAAATAAAATTGCTTTTAAAAACTATGGAAATAACCTGATTGTCCACTAGTTGAGGAACACATGAATTCTATGTATTGAAATAAAATACAGCTATTAAAATAAGCAAATCATTGCAAAATACAGGACTTTGCAAAATATTTGACTTTTGCCATACTTATATATACTATAATATCTTTATATACTCTGTATATCTATATATCTAATCTATATGTACAAATATACATGCTTTAGATTGTCATTTACAAAAACATCTTAGTTAATGACTCTTCAATTAATTAACAAGGATATAGTAAATACCATTTCATATGCTTTCAAAAGATACAAAATATAACAGTCTTTTATAAATACATATGTTGAAAAGCATGAAAATACTATGGAAATAATACAGACCAACTTTAGAATAGTGTAAGTGGAAAAAACTGGGAAAAGTAGGAAGAGATTAAGAAGAGAAGGAAGAGAAAAAGATTAAGAGGTGAGCTTTGGGTATGTTTATAATGATTTATTTTTTAATATCAGTCAAGGTTAGGTGGTGAATGTTAAATCTAGAAGGTAGGTATCATTATTTGCTGTACTCTTCAGTTGTTTTGAAATATTTCACTTTTTCTTTTTAAATTTATGCTTCTGCATTATTGAAAGCATCCTCAGTTTATATAAGATTTTTCCAACCAAGGACACACTGTATTCTGCTATTCTTTTTAGGGAGCCAAGTAGAAACTCTATTCCCAGAAGAGCTGTTATCGTTATTAAACCCAGTATGCAAGAGCACATGTAAAGCAATAAATCTTATTAAGCATCCACCCATAGGCCATCCAAACCAGAGGTTCATTTAAAAAAAATCATCCTCATGCATACACCTATCTCAAGTCCTTGAGCTCTCTTATTTTGCTTCCTTTTCCATAACTTTGCAGAAGAAAGTTAAGGTTAAAAATCAAGTATATAAGTATTCAAATTTCCAAAAACAATGAAACATGCTTTTCAAAATATAGTCATTGTAAATAATGGTTAAATCCACTGAGTGAAGATTTGTGTTACTCACTGCAAATGCTTCAACATTGCAGAGCAGTAGGGCTGGGTGCTGTCCATGCCTAACCAAACAAAAAAGAAACATAATGATAGAGGTGAAGTTAGGACAGTAGTTCAGGTATTTTCAAATTAAAATGTCATCCAATTTTTATTTTTAATCCAACCTTATTCACGATTTTGCAGGAGCTTATTCTTGGAAAACAGCAGGCTGCCTAACTGACTGAAGCCGAGAACCAGGGATGGTGGGGCACAGAGCCTATGCATTTATAAACTGTAAAAGAAGAGGTTTGTCCTTTTTTATTTGTGTAGATTATGTATATTTATCCATTTTTTAAAAACCCATGATTAAAGGTGTGCCAAACATTGTCCATAAATCTAAATGTCACCTACATTTTCAGCTCTTTTATTAACAGAGAAAGTTAATTATCAGATAAAAGAACATCAATTTTAGGACCAGATGTTTAGATTCATGCTAATAACATTCAATACACTGTACATACTATGCTAACATATTCCACTCACAAATTGTCAGAGATGGCAATGTACCAGCATCTACCTAATCCCACAATCAATTTACCGCCTTTCACACAAGAGATGTGTGCAAGTCAATCAAAGTCTGCATTAAGTATATACTTGCCCGAAACTAAACAGCCTCATCAAAAAAGTTAAAGAATGAACATCTTAGAAATGTCTCTTAAGAATTAAGATCCCAATAGTAATGTTTTTAAAATTAAAAATTAATGTTAAATTAGCAGTGTCCAAGGTTGGTAGCATAAACAAATTAAATTGCAGAATTTTAATCTTTTTTTCTTTAAATTCTATCCTTTACCATTTATAATAATGGACAAAAAATAACGACACTCAATTTAGCACTATTTGACCTAAAGTTTTTTGTTTCTTGCAGTGATGTATATGATTTATATTTTTTATTTTCTATATGATGTTTTGACATCTTAAAGCTTTTCGGCTGGGAGAGACTGCCCTTCCAGGGACCAGCCAGTTCTTAAAGACAGCAGAGGGCTCAGCTGGGACCAGATTTTCAATATGCAAACTAACCAATTCAGGGTCATATCCTCCCTGTTCCTTCCATGCACCCCTGGAAGCAGTATTCTTCTGCCTTAAATATCCCAGGGCCAGGTACCAGGCAATGAGGGATTACCCCTACAGTTTAGAGCCTGCCAAAATTATTTAAACAAGCCAATCCTAACCTGTTTACCCTACCCTGTCTTTCCTGCAGAAACTCCAATAAAGGTCATGACCTAGGTGCTCCCCTGGCTCCTGCCCCTATTGCCTTCTGGTTAAAACTGATGCTTTCCAGTATGGCTCTGCATGGCATGCTGTGCCTCCTGTTTCTAGGACCTGTGAGTACGGACAGTACCCAATTTATGATGGTTCAACTTTCAATTTTTCAACTTTACCATGGTGGTAAAGTAGTTTGCATTCAGTAGCTCCTCGACTCATGATGGGGTTACATCTGGATAAACTCAAGGTAACTGAAAACATCGTAAGTCGAAAGTGCATTCTCAACTTAATTATATTTTCAATTAAAGATGGTTTTGTTAAGACATAGCCCCATCATAAGTCAAGGAGCATCTGCATAAAAACTTTGCTTTTCTGAGCCTCTCCTGTGTCTCCTCTTGTGGCCACATCTGACGATCATATAAAAGAACACAGAACATGACGTTCATGCTTCATTTTTTTTCCTGTTTTCTACATGTAGTATTCCTGCTGACTATTCAACAGTATCTACTAATATTCTCTCTTGCTACCTTTCAATTATAGATACCACTGGGTTTAACTAGCCCATGACTGCCTGGATAGAGACGAAAGATATATCCCTACCTCCCTTGCAGCTAGATGTGGCCCTGTGATTAGGTTTTGGCCAAATTTATCACGATGATGAGAAATAAAATTTGTTTTGTTAACCTTAAAAACAAAACTAGGAACAATATCTAGTAAGTATGTGGGAGAAAATTTCAATTAAATATAGCAAACTACTTTCTAACAATGGCATTCTTCAGCTAATGCACTTCTAACATAAGATTTTCTTTTCAAACAAAGGCTACATAATATGCTCCACCAATGACATGGAAGGAGAGATTTCTGAACTGAATAAAAGTTTGGAATAGATGGCCTTTAAAGTCTCTTCCAGCTCTAATATTTTACAATTCTATGCCAGGGAGGAAAAGGAAAGTTGAGAGGAGGGAGAAAAATGGGAGGCAGGAGAACAAGGTAAGAAGAAGGAGTAAAGAAAAGACAACTTTTAGAACTCAGTAACTTATAACCAAGAAATAGACTACTGGGAAATAAGTCTTAGTGATTAGGAAAAAATTGCTTTAATTGTAATTGTTCACTACTGGGCATCTACCTAAAAGATCAAAAGTCACTTTATGAAAAAGACACCTGCACTTGAATGTTTATAGCAGCACAATTCCCAATCACAAAGCTGTGGAAACAACCCAAGTGCCCATCAATTCATGAGTGGATTAATAAAATGTGGTATATGTATACCATGGAGTACTACTCAGCTTTAAGAAACAGTGGTGATATAGCACCTCCTGTATATTCCTGGATACAGCTGGAACCCGTTCTACTAAGTGAAGTATCTCAAGAAAGGAAAAACCAGCACCACGTGTACTCACCAGCAAATTGGTATTAATGGATCAACACCTAAGTGGACATATAGGAGTAACATTTATTGGGTGTTAGGAGGGTGGGATGGGTATATACAACCACAACGAATAAGATGTGCAACATTTGGGGGATGGGCACGCTTGAAGCTCTTACTGAGGGGGAAGGGGGGCATGGGCAATATATGCAACCCTAACACATGTACCGCCATAATACGCTAAAATAAAAAGCAATTATAATTGTTATACAATACTAAGTTTCATATGTCACTATCCTTTTTTAGAAAACAAAAATAACCACATTGTTCAAACAAAATACATTTGAGACTCTAGAGGGCAGGCTGTAGATTCAGAATATAGAAGTAAAATTATGTCTCATGTCTTTGAGATTAATTTAATTGGAACTGTAAAGCCCTTTTATTCATCATTTATAGTAGCAGTTTAGATTCTTTGATTGATTTGTGTTACAATCCTGGAGTAATTTACTATCCTAATTTATAACATGCTGTCTGTTGACTTTTGCCATACTTATATTTATGTCTGCCCTAAATTCTGTCACTTTACAAGCATCTTAGTTAAGGACTCCCTCCAGTTTATTAATAAGTTTAATTAGAGCAAAGTAAAAGCCTATGTTGCACTCATCTTTACACTATCTCTAGTGCCTAACACAATGCCATTGTTATAAGTGGGGCCCAAAAATATTTGTATTAAACAATCATTTATTGAGCCTATACTCTGTACTTGTGAATGCTCTAGGCACTAGAAGCAACACAGTGTTGTGGTCCAGTGTATGGGTTTCCAAATGAAAAGAAAAAACTGTTTGAATCCCTGGTCTACCATTTAGTATACCTCAGTTTCCTCACCTATAAAATGGACAAAATAATAATACTTTCTTCCCAGGTAAAGATTGAATATGATAATATGTGTAAAATGCTTCACATAGTCTAGCATATAGGAAGTCCTCAATAAATGTTATCTATAAGTCAATCACATAGTATCTATAAGATTATGCTAATAAAATGACCACTCACGTTATAATTTATGCACTATAAATTCATTGAATAAAAATTCCATGAGGACAGGACTTTCTGTCAATTTTTTTTGACTAAATAGTTCTGTTTTTTTTGAGTGTCCATAGTAGGTACTCAAAAAATGAATGAATCCATAATAAATACATATTTTTATATAAAATGATTTTTATGACAGAATTTTATTCTGAGAATTAGAAGCTACATGTAAGAATGCTCTATTAAAATTAAATGAAACATGACTTCTAACATATCAAGATAAGCTATTTTCTTCCAGGATCTTGCCTTGGAAAGGCAATATAATATAGGCAATAACTATTAATATTTATATTAAAATGCCTACTTTATATAATCTAAATAATGAAATCTTCAAATTGGCAATTAATATGGTGAGTTAATTAAGCATACCTGTTAAACATGCAGAGAAGTCTTAACATAAGAACTTGAAAAACCCAAAATGATATAAACTTTTGATTTTCTTATTAATCTCTAGAATTACACATGGCAAATGTCTTTAACAGAAGAAATTAAAATGCTAATAATTTCAATATTATCTCCCAATAACGTATTTTAGTAATTCCTGATGTACAGTAAAAATGATTTATGCATATTTAATTGTTTTTCCACTCAGTACTCCAGAAGGTAGGGTTCCAGATGGAAAAGAAGAAACAAAACTAGACCCATTTGAATAACTCATGGGATTTATGTTTAAGAATTATATAATGAATGTACTAGCTTGATGAGGTATAATGGACACCAGTTATTTCTTTCTTCCAGCTAATATTTCTCCCTTTTTCTCAGAACCTTCACTTTCTTGGATAACTGCTTCTTTCCCTTCTAACTCTGTGATTCTAGATGCCTGTGATTCCAGGGCTGCCAACTACAATGTCACAGATTGTTTATCCTCTTCACATGCTTAAATGGGAAGAAAAAAATCTCTGTTTCCTCTGAGATGGCTAAGCTAGCACTGGGGCAAATTTTCAACTGCCTGAGTCAGCTCCCTCACTCCCACCACATGATGGAAGCCTCTTACTGCAGGAGGAAAGAATAAATTAAGACAGACACACAAGATGTGGAAGAGATGCAGAGATGAATTGGGGGACAGGGTATAGGATTTGGGAGTGTGAGGAAGGAAGAAAGCAAGGGAGTAATATCTTTTGACATCACTCTAGTGTCTTTGGATTAATGCAAGTTTGAGGCAGGCCAGCTTGTCCACCTCTGACCTTCTTTAAGAACCTGAGCCAACAAGTGTGTGCTCAAATCTTCTTAAGTTGTACTTCTTTCAGTGATGATTAAAAGAATTCTGATAAACACAGGAGGCTTTCAGTTTTACTTAGTTATAAAATATGTAGAAGTATAGTATAAGTTTATAAATCAAAATATTTCAGGTCTTATGAATAGTCAAGATTTTCAACCATGGGCATTATGTTTTATTTTCTGTTTAGTATCATTTATATGATTAAAATGCAAAATATTTGAGTTTTACTTGTTAAAACTATTCTCTCTTTGAGATGTGAATTTCTGCCCAATTAATAGAGTAAAATTAGAAAATAACAAATTTATTTTTGTTACCAAAAGCCTAGGCACTTGTCCCTAAGACCACATCAGAAGAATGAGAACAAGTGGTGGGAGGAGAGAAGGAAAAAGACTTTATTATTTTGCCGGCAAATGAGGAGGCTGGTAGACTCCTGTCTCAAAGTACCAATATCCTCCTTCTGAGCAGAAGTACAGAGCTTTTAAAGTTTCTGACCAATCCCATCTTTGGCTCAAATAATCTCATGACCTCCACCTAGACAATTCCCTTGACCCATTCCTGTGGTACGAAGAACAAAAGACATTCCGACCACTGACCTGTGGCAGGAATGCAGGTCCTAGTTCTCCAAAAGGAGCGAGGAATGTTTTAAAGAGACATAAAACATTTTTCTCATTTTTTCAAGCCATTTCTTCTGTTACGTTTTGAAGAAATGATCTTAAGCAACTCAAGTTAATATAATTATTATTGTTAGCAACACAGGCAGTATTATTATAACATGAGGCTTCAAGAGCAAGTACTCTGAAGCCAGACTGCCTGGATTCAAATTTAGGCTCTGCCGCTTACTAGCTGTGAGAACTTGGTCAAGTTATGCAACAGAAATATATGTTTTCTTACCTCTAAATGGATTATGGAGTGGTTAAAAGATTTTAAAAGTAGAACATTCTTAGAACGGCATTTGACAGAGTAAACATTACATTACTGTTAGTCATTATTGTTGTCGCTGTCATCTAAAACAACTGATTTTGCAATAAGCATATCCTAGTTTCATCAACATGACTTGGCAATAACAGTACAATGCTTTAAAATGCCTCATTAGTTGGCTCATTTTATCATCTCACGCTTTGCTTCAATTAAAAAAATGAGGATCAAATCTACCTGATAGATGCACAAAGGCTCATGTGTACACATCCAGATTAATGAAGCATTACTGCAGTGTTAGTAATGACAAAGTCAAGAAGACCATGGCAGTTCCCTTTGCTACTTACCCTTTTTCCTCTAAGAGAGAGGAATACAACAGAAAGCAAATTATCCGACTAGGAATTTGGAACTTCAGACTGAAAAAATCTAATGCTGATTGCTTCTGCTTATTTTCTACAACTATATAATGTGCTTGAAAAAAATGCTCCACTGTGACCCTAGAGATCTCATGCTCAAAATATACACAGGACCAGGCATGCACTGTAACTGTGAGAAAGCTCTCTGAGTATAAGCACTTAAATTCAAAATTCTAAAAACACACGGTAAGTTCAAAAAAATTCATAATCAGCCACCCTTAAAATGTCCAATTGAGACACTTAGTTATACATTCTAAGATGAACAGAGACTTTATCTGGGTGGTAATATTACAGATGATTTTTTTCTGTCTTTAATTATTTTCTAAATGTTTTATAATGCATAATACTTTATTTCCTTTTTTTATCAAAGGAATAAAACCACACATGATTTTTATAAAAAATTATAGGTTAAGTGATTTGGCTGCACCTGACTAAATTTGTTAACTTGTTACATCTTAGAAAATCACATAGCAAGTCTTGTGAGAAAGGGACAGAATGCATAAGCACTTTAAGGAACAAAAGAGAGACAGGCCAGGTCCAAGGGCTCACATCTGTAATCCTAGCACTCTGGGAGGCTGAGGTGGGAGAATCACTTAAGGTCAGGAGTTTGAGAACAGCCTGAGCAAGATCAAAACCTGTCTTTACTAAAAATAGAAAAAATTAGCTGGGCATAGTAGTGCACACCTATAGTCCCAGCTACTCAGGAGACTGAAAGGCAGGAGGATCGCTTGAGCCCAGGAGTTTGAGGTTGCTGTCAGCAAGGCTGAGGCCAGGGCACTCTGACAGAGCCCATCCAACAGAGCAAGACTCTGTCTAAAAAAAAAAGAAATTTATATTATTAGGAAATTATCTTCTAACTTTCCTTGCTTATTGACTCAAAGGCAGAACCTATAAATATAAAGCATAAGGGGGTATGAATGTGTATAGAAATTATTTATGGGAGTTGAAATAGGGTCATAAATATCCTAATAAACATTGGAAATCATAGCTAACAGTAAGAGCTCTGAATAGTTTTGAGATGCATGGGATTAGTTCATGAAAAGGTACCATCATGATGCACCTAAGTCAGGAAGTTGATCAGCCTTAAGAAAACATCATAATCACGACCTCATGTGTGATTTTGCATTTCAAAGGAAGCCACAGTCTCCCTAATGCTTCAAACTTTCTGTATTGTCTAAAAAAATAAATATGGGTGGCACTCATGCAATAGGATGTTTGAGAGTTTAATGATTTTTCAAAATTATTTAGAAAACTAGCCAAAAGCAACAAGCAGCTTTTATGCATTGAAGGATAACTCCACCCCAAGGTTCTGCCCAGTCTTGCTGTTAAAAAAAAAAATCATTATATTAAGAAATTTAATTCAGTAAAATTTAAGAA
The DNA here is from genome assembly GCF_040939455.1 of Microcebus murinus. Lineage (NCBI taxonomy): Eukaryota > Metazoa > Chordata > Mammalia > Primates > Cheirogaleidae > Microcebus > Microcebus murinus. The sequence goes on from NC_134118.1 coordinate 54,063,915, forward strand.
AGTAAATATTTGTAAAAGGATGTGTCTCCCTTTCCCGACCCCCACCCCTATAAGCTTATGATCTTCTGATGCTGAGTTTGACTTGAGAGCCAGGAGAATGTAGATGTCTCCTAATATTTCTGGTTAGGGACATACTATTGCTAGCATAAGATTTTCTTGGATGATAATTTAAATTCCAACCATAAAATGGAGTGGTATAACAAAGCACTCAGCTTCTCAGAGGCTTCATGACTGAGCCCAGCTGGGACTGTGTCCCTACCAAGACTATGGGGCCAAAGGAAGATGCTCTGAGAAATCTTATATTTTCTCCTGCCTTGTGTGCCCTTGCTTCTGCTAGATTTCTGTATCCATTTTTATTCCAAATCTGGAAATTAATATAATTAATCATATTGGGGGTTGGGTGGGCTAGGGGAGTGGCATGTTTTTTATGGCTAAACAGAAATATCATACTATAGTAAAACAGTGCCGCAATAGTATGCACACAATGAACATTAACTGTTAGCTAGCATTCCCATTCAGGACTGGATTCAGGGTTTGTGGGGCCAGAAGTTTATACAATTTGGGGGGGAAGTCTGACAAAAAAGAGAAATAACAATATTATGAAAAAATTAGAGACAGAATCTAAGAAGGAGCCATGCAAGTGTGCCCTGAAGCATAAGCTTCATTAGCTTTATAGTAAATCCACTCAGGGGGCACAAAATACAAGGTCCTGCCTTCAATGAGTTTTAAATATAATACAGGAAATAAGACAATACCTAAGAATTTAAAAAATAATCAAAATATAACAAAATTCAATAGGGTGATATGTAAATGCCACAAAGCAGTATATAATAAATTGCCAAATGAATGGCACAACTAACATATCTTGTAGGAGTTCAAAAGATAATCACCATGAACTATTAATAGAATTGTCTTAGGAGGCTTTATAGGAGGTGACATTGTAGGTAGGTCAAAAATGGAGGATTTTAGCAGGGTGTTGTGGCACACACCTGTAATCCAAGCTACTAGGGAGGTGGAGGTGGGAGGATTGAGGATCATTTGAGCCCAGGAGTTCACGACCAGCAAGAGAGTTCAAGACCAGCCCGGGAGTTCAAGACCAACATAGTAAGACCTCATCTCAAAAAAAAGGAGGATTTGGGTAAGAGAAAGAAAGAAAAATTCTATGTGTTCAGAAGTTCAAATAATTTAAGTTGCAGACATGCTTGGTTGAGGCAGAGGTTTCTGGAGGGACGGTAATTGAACAGAGGTTGAGGAGCAGCCATTAAAGGCCTTGAATGTCTGTCTAACAACTTTGAGGTTAACTTTACAAGCAAAATGGAGCTACTCATCTTCTTAAAAAAATGGAGTGACATAATCAAAGTGGTGTTGAGGACAACCAGTGAGGTCACTGAGTGTGAAATAGATAGCATTAGGAAGATACAGGCCCAGGCACACCATCTAAAAGAATATTATAATAATCTATGTGGTCTTCAAACTGATGCTGAAGATGGAAATAAAGGGACATATATGCAAGGGACATCTGCAAAGAAGAATCAACAGGATTTGATAACTGTTTATGGACAAAAAAAAATGAAGAGGTCAATGATGACACCAGGATTGCAAAACCATTAGGTTATTAAGTATGAAATGTCTGATTTCTTTAAGTACTAAGTTTGACAATTGATACCTCTGACATTTCACTTTGACACTTCTAGTTTTATTTTTATTGTGAAGGTACATCCTCAGTCTTTCAAAAGCACGTGTTGGCTTGGGATTATCTTTCAAAAAAATTTTAGGGCAATTTTTGCAAAACCATGGATGGAGAAGTCAAAAATTCATGTTATTTTTCAAATAACATGTTCCATTGTGGAACCAATGCAGTGCAGACAGCTTGAAATATCAATGAAATGTTTGGGAAGAATGTGGCTAATGAATGCACAGTATGTTGATGGTTTGAGAAGTTCCAATCTAGTGATTTTAATCTTGAAAATGAGCCACGTGGGCAACCTGAGACCTAGGTGGATAATGATGAGCTGAAAACTGTAGTGGAAGCGAATCCATCTCAACCTAAGCATAAATGAACAGCAAGGTTTGACGCTACTAGTCCAACAATATTGGACCATTTGAAACAAATCAGCAAGGTAAAGAGGTGGATAGATGGGTTCTGCATGAATTAAATGAGCATCAGAAGAAAAATTGTCTTGAAGCTTAACTTTCTTTGCTGTCATGACATAAAGGCAAATTATTTCTACACCATATTGTTACATGTGATGAAAATATATTCTTTTTGACAATTGCAAGCATTCAGCACAATGGTTGGATAAAGATGAAATGCCAAAATGCAGTCCAAAATCAAATATTCACCAAAAAAAAAAGTTAACTGTCTGTTTGGTGGTCCAGCACTGGTATTATCCACTACAGCTTCATAAAACCTGGTCAGTTGATGACAAAGGATGTCTACTGCAACCAATTGGATGAAATGATGAGGATGCTTGCAATTAAGCACCTGACATTGGTCAATAAAGACAGGCCAATGCTCTTGCAAGACAATGCTGGACCACATGTCACATAAACAATGCTGCTCAAACTACAGAGGCCTGACTTGGAAACTCTCTCTTACTCATCACCAGACCTTGCACCAACTGACTACCACTTCTTCAAGGCTTTGGACCACTTCTTGCAAGAAAAAATATTCAATTCTCAACAAGCTGTGGAAAACACCTTTCATGATTTCATTGCCACTTGCTCTCCAGGCTTCTTTGCTGCTGGCATAAACAAGCTACCATTAAGATGGCAAAACTGTGTCCACAGTTTAGGCGCATACTTTGAGTAATTGTACTGTTTCTTGTTTGAGATATGATGAACTATACTTGTGATTCAAAATCAGATATTTCATATTTAATCACCCAATAGTAACTTGGAAAGTAACTTAGCCAAAACTGGAAAGTCAGAAATAAAATGATTTTGTAGGACAATCTCAGATTTAGGTGTGTAAGATTTAGGATAAAGAAAGAATATATTCATGTTTTCATGTCCACAAGAAAGTTATAAATATGGTTTCAAAAGAGATTCCATTTAATTGAAGGTTGTGAAATAAAAGAGAGAGAGAGAGAGAGAGGGAGGGATTCCAGAGAAATAATTTCTCCCAATTCAATCCTCATAGCTTAAGAAATAAAAATTTTTAAACAGAATATCACTTTATAATGAAAGGTGTTAGATTTGAAGTCAAGAGGCCTCAGTTGTAAACACAGGTGTGTTTAAGGGAGCTAAATTATCAGATCCTTCAGAGGCAGAGGTTCAATATACTATGATTCCAAGAAAAGGTCACCTTTTTTATTTTTTATTTTTTGAGGCTAGGTCTTGCTCTATCATCTAGGCTGGAGCACAGCCTTGATAATTAGGACAAAAACAAAGGGCATATCTGTAAACTAATGAACAGTTCAATAAAACATGAATTAAGAACCTAATTAAAGAACACAGAATAGTAATAGAAATATGCAGACATATATAACTCAGAGAAGTCAGAAAATGCATCCTGGAACTTGAGGTGCAAAAGTAAGGAAAACACGTATGTTGAATGTGACTATTTTTGGTTGTTTTACTTTGTCTACTTTAATTTCGAACTTTTTGGGGGGCTGAAAATAATGACTTATCAATTAGTTAGCATTTATTGTTCACATTCTATGCAAGCTGCTGACTTCTATGTATTCTCCCAAAATGTATTAGAATGTAGTTCTTAGCTAGGTATACATTAAATGCTTAGTAAGTCATAATGAATTAATATAATAAATATTTATTGTGTAACTATGCCTTTTTCATTCTAGATTTTGGAATTACAAAAACGAGACCTGTTCCTTGCCTTCAGGTGACTCACAATCTAGTGGAAAACACAGATCTTTGATCAATGTGTGGCTTAATAGAAATAGAAATATGGGCATATAGAGCAGGGAGCCTCTAGTTCTGATGGCCGGAACTGGAAGAATGGAGAGTTCTGCAAAGACCTCAGGATGTGTAGGAACAGAACGGGGAAGGAAACAAGTCTATTACAATAGAGGAAATAGCACAAACAAACTCCAGAGTCTTATGAAAGTTGAAGAGAGACAGGGTATAAGTGGAGCATATGGGGTGTGCAAGACGGGGCATAGTGAAAGAAGGATGTTGGCAGAAGGGGCGCAGATTTTAGAACTGACATTAGAGTTTATGCTGAATCCATGTGGAACACTGAGGGTTTTAAGCAGGGAATTTACTGGTGAGGTTTATGTTTCAGAAAAATCACTCTAGAGGATATATAAAAGTACCAAAAACCCACTTTATACATAAAGTGAAGCTCATATGCCAAAACAAAAACAAAACAAAAATACTATCTACAAGAACTAAGAAATTTGATGTTCAAAATTTATTTTTCTATTCTAATTTTCCCTAACTACACTGGTACGCTTTTATTTTCAAATTTATAGTCTTTATTTCAAATAGTTCTTATGCAGTAACTGTAAGAGAATAGGATATTAAAGAATAGAACTGAATTCAATTCAATGGTACTCTTTATTGCCTCTCTACCACATAATACTTGAATCTCCTAGTGCAAGATACACTCATGACTTCTTAATTATTTATTTCTCATTATGTAAAGAAATTTAACCAAAGTGGTTGTAACTGAAGGAAAGAAAGCAGAATCTAGAGCTAAGAATAAATTACTGTAAGCACTGAATAGAAAACTATTCCATCATAAAAGCGGAAGAAATTTACTTGCACAAAAGTTTAAAACTCCTTATATTCAGTGGTATGATTGTTCTTTTGCTCCTAAACATTCTCAAATTGTATCTAACTTTGAGCTACTTTTACTTGAAAAAAAGAATTGGAATAATTTTTAAAATGTATTATGTTGAATTTTTTTCCTTTCTTTATAAATAGATTATATTGTTTCTAATATCCCTACATAGTCAAAGGCATTCCTCTGGAAACTTGCAAATTTCAGTAAAACTGTCACTGTTAGTAAAACTTGAAAATGTCAAAATAACTTTAATTTTAGTATGAAATTTCAGTTGTTTTGTTATATAGTTTAGAAATATCAAATGCAAAGAAATTTATGGAATGTAACAAAATGAGTACGTGTGGACAAGTAACATATTTTTTATTCTAGTATTTAAATGTTCTCTCATATGAAACTTCTTAAGCAAGATTTCTATTTCATAAAACCCACTTTATACATAAAGTGAAGCTCATATGCCAAAACAAAAACAAAACAAAACAAAAATACTATCCACAACATTTTTAGGCACCCTAATGATCAACTGCTGATGTATTCTAAAATAGCTTGATGTTTACCAAATCCTCAACTGCTTAAAGTCTATTTTGTATTAAATTTGTGAAATTTCCATTTGATGCCAGCACTACATAAAACAGAATTTTGCCAGATTAAGTAGATTTTTGTTTTTTGTTTCTTAAAATCAGGTTTCCACAGAGGAATATTATATCACCTGTAGTAACAGAGAGGTGTTATTTGGCCAAAAATGCTATGATTTCTGAAAGCCAAAGTTAAATTTCTCTAAAGTGAAAGAAATTAACTTCTAAAAGTCAATAAAAGAGCAGATAACGCTCTTTTAACGGAAATGTTGTGTTTAACTGTATGACCTTCTTTGGACAGATTTCCTCTTAAAAACTCTCTGTAGGAAAATCACCAGTGATTTTCAAGTCATAATAATTGAAACCAAGCTGCATTAAAGTTAAGGCTGAGTTGTATCAGAATTAGAGAATTTTTTTCAAGATTTTCCACTTGCCTCCATAAGGGCAAAGAGTTACAAAGAGTCGTGCAATTATATTGAGTCAATAGAATCAATGTAAATACACAGTTTGGATAACTAAAAATTCCTTGCTATATCATCACTTCAACTACAGAGTTTTACATTTTTCCCAGCTTTATCCAAATAATTGCTTCTATTCTTTACCTTGCCAATGTATACATAGACCTAAAAGAAAGCAAATCATTCACATAGGCTTCTATAGCCATTTTTTATCCTGATAAATACATTTGAAGTTATATTTTTTCATATCTAATATTACTACTGAGTTATGATTTTTTGAAATATTTTAATTGTAGATGGGCAGAAAATATCATAATATCAAACTGCTGTCATTCTCCTTATAAGAGAATCAGCTTATGTTTTATAAAGTATATGAAGGGTCAGCAAAATAAAATTATTAACTTTACCTAATAAGATCTAAACATGGCCAATATAAGTATATTAAAATCACTAGGATTATTATTTTGAATTCAGAAAAATAGGAATATATATAGCAATTGATACAAAGTTGCTTTGTAGAATGAAAGGGTAAGGTTTTTATAATCTGAATTTGTTAATTCAAAGATATATATATATATATAAGTATATTTTTTAGGTAATCAAATGATTCTATGTAGTATTACTTATTCATTTCATTTAAATAGGATTTAATTCACACCATTGTTACCCATTAAGATATATTATAAAGTAATATTTAAGTTTTAACAACACCTTACTTGTAACCAAGGTATAGAAAAAAGTGAGAAAATGAGGCTTCAAATTATATAAAGTCTTAAAAAATTCTTAATTAAAAATTATATAAAGTCTCCTGCATATATTTTCAGCAATTAAAATGGCCATAAACAAACAATATTGTAGGAATAAGATAAAATATAAGTTTCGGGGGAAAAGCTATAAGATCTTCATTGGCTAATACAAAATTATAATACTGTAAAAGCTTGTCCCATTATATAAGGTGATCTCTGAAATTACAAGGCAGTGAATTCAGAACTATAAAAAGGAAATATTACTTCATAACCTTTAGTTAACCTGTAGCTATAGTTCCACAGAAGACCATAAAATCAAATTCTGTGGTTGGATTTAAAAGCTAGATAATTTTATAGCCACTCATAATTCAGGGTTCAAGCTCATTGCCTTCAGTGGTTGGGATAGAATTCTTTCATCATTTACATGAATAGACTACTAGGTAAAAAAGTACATGGTATGATGTGTTACCTTAAAGGTTAAAAATTGATTTCTTGGAGTCAAATGACAATGTTTACCACCTTCTCCTTTCTAACATGCTTAAGATTAGTGAAGAAGACTAAAAGCCACAGGAAACTGCCTTTGTAAATCAGAATTTATGATTCTCTTATGGAATCGTCCCATCAATTTGTAGACCCACGTGCACAGTAAGCCCCCATCTGATAAAACACTGGCATCAAATGGATGCTAGAATTCCCATTCCCAGTTCATTTCAACTTGAGTGATCTTCCATTTCCAAGCTGAAGCTTCACTTTTCCATGTGGTAGTTCACTACATGGTGCTTTAGTTTGTGAGGATACTTCCTATATCTATCATCGGCTTTAAAAATACAAATTGCAATATCCTCTCTGTGCAAACTTTAAATTACTTTTTAAAATGTACTCTCCTTTCATCTTTAAACATTTTTTTTTAAATAGCTATTTCCTGCCGCTATGCCTTTGTTCATTCTGCCTCTATCACTGGAATGTCATTCTCTGCCCCTCCCACTTTAAAAATTCATTTTAATTCCAGTTTCTTCATGAAGTGGTCCCTGATGTTCTCAAATAAAAGTGATGTTCCAAACCACCCCCCAACACACCCACCATGTACATCTAAAATATTACATCTGCATTTCTGGTATTTACCCACTTCTGCCTTACTTTAAAAGTATGTATGAATTCATTTGCCTCACCTTGTGGTTAGCTCTCTTCTGGAATGTAAAAAGCTTATAGACAGGAGCAGTACACAAGTCATCCATTATGTGTTTCACAGCACCTAGTCTAGTGTCTTCAACATGGGTGTGTGCTTCCTTGGACAAAAATACACGATAAGAATTACTTTGTGGCATACCTGTTACTAATATCTTTAGATAATTCTTATCTCTCCTCTTCCAACTAGCAATTGTTTTCTTTCTTGGTTACTTTTGAAATTTACAGTACTTCCAAATAATAAAATTAATCTCTACAAAAATAAATACAGTTCTTAGATCCAGTATTTATATGAAAAGAAATACCACAGTAAAAATAGATTTAAAAAATGCTGAGACTGTCATTATTTTAAACATAGTTTTGTGGTATTTCCGGCTAGAGTTGAATGAAGCACCAAAAATATGATTTTGTTAACCTGCTTCTTCCATCTAGTGGCAAAAAGCAGTAAGAAACAATGTCCTAGAAAAACACTATGATCAAATGGTTCTAAATGCCATTTCAGGAAATACTGATGGTGAGAGTCCAACAGCCAAGGTTTGAATTATGAGTATATAATAATAACTAAAAAAAAAAAATTTAGCACATTGACAGTGCTCAGGTGGGATAACTCTTAAAGTTACTTTAATTCATATGCCAATTTGCATGCTTTCACAAAAACTTCAGCTACATATGTAAAGCTATGTATCACCCCAAATTACATTGGAATGGATTTATCTTGGTATACATAAATCATGTATCTGGAAAAATTGTTGGATAACTGTTTAGAATTCCATTATTTCCTCAACGATAGGCACATGGCTACAGTGCTCTTATAAGGTTTAAGAGGTACAATTGAGAACCACTGGAATTGAACTATACCATTGGAATTGCCAGTTAAAATACTATTTTAATAATAGGCAGTGAAATATTTTGTGACCTGAGGCACAGGGTCAGTTGGAGAGGGGAGAGAGACAAAGTTTAAAGGAGACAGAATCAGCTGCTCTACATTGTTAGAGCTGCTTCAAAGATTTTAGTGAAAAATAATATGCAATGCTCAGCATAATTGTGCATTCTCTGCACTCTCAAAGGCCACCAGCTTATCCCTAATACATGAGGTTTAACTGCCCTTCTAACACTTTCTGTTTGCCTCACTGCAAATGTAATTAATGTTTTAGAAGTTAAATGTGGGTTATGCAGAAGTAGAAAGAATGTTCTCCAAGACAGCAAAGTTTTTCCCTTCTCCTATTCAAGTGAACCAGTTAACTATGTGTGATGGTGACATAAATAAAAAGTTGTCAAAGTTTTTAAGCATGTTAAGACTACAGGGGAAATATATGTATTCATGAGTATTATAATTATTTTAAACTCAATGTTTTTTATTAAAAGAAGACACATTTTTGTGTCCTGATTTTCAAGAAGAGAAAAACCCTGCCTTAACACCTTCAGTCCCAAAGCAATTCTTGACTATAGTAGTTGATCTATTGGTTTCTATCCTCTCCCTAGTCACCTTCCCTAAAGTTAAAGACTAAAGTTTTTCATCTCCTGCTGTGGAAGAGGGGGGGCACAGTGTGATGGAGGAGAGGGTAAAGCAAAGAGGATGGATGATGGGGCAAATCCATCTGGAAAAACTGACAGGCAGGACATATAGTTCCCATGTCTCCAGGATTCTTGTGGCCAGTCTCCCTGCGTCAGGCCAAGGAAAGGGGGCCAACTAATAGGGAGATTGTTTGGAGCCATTACCATTGCTTAGATATCCCAGCAGGCACAAGACCCAGAAGCCTCATGCCAATAATTAAATTTACACAAAAAACTGTTAGCATATGGTGCCAGCAAGAGCCAGGATGGAGATGCATCTGGTGTCCCAGTAGGACTGCTGGCACTGGTGGTGGAATCTAGCCTGGTACTGGTCATTTAATTTACTTCACAATCATATGTCACCACATTATGGACAATTGAAATGTGTGGGTCCTTCATATGTGTTATAATATGGTTTTACTAAAACTAGACACGCTGGTATTTAAAATTTTCTTTTACAATAAACAAGTTCAGCTCCTAAGAAGTAAATGTCAAGCAAACTACAAACGTCATCACTGGCACTAATATTTTACTCATTATGTTTTTGGACAATCAAGGAAGAAGGGAAGATGTTATACAGTAATCTTCATGAGAATTAATGCTGTAGTATGGCTTCCTGGGCTAAAGTCTCAGCTGTCATTTATTAGCTCTATGAGCTTAGTCAAGTCTTTGAGCATTGGTTTCATCACCTATATAGAATAGAGGTAATGACAATAACCACCTTATAAGGTTATTATGAAGAATTAAGTGAGAAAACACATATAAAGTATTTGGCAATAGTAAGTGCTCAACAGATATGAAATATTATTATTTACAGTGTACCTAATATATACCAAGCATTTTGTAATACATTAGTCTGCATATAATATGTTGCCTAATGTTTATTTGATGTGTGTTTGTAAAATAAATTTAAGAGTGCAAATATTTCCTCATCAAAGCTTATCTTTTAAATAGGCATACAGTTTTTGTAAACAATTTTCAAGGCTACTTTCAAGTCTATACATAGCCAATAAACAACTATGATTAATATTAATATTTGTGTCTTTTTAATATTGTCTTAGATAATCTTAACTGAAAAGTTCAAGATTATTTAAAATATATATTTATAAACATATAATATATAAATTAAAAATATATAATATATAATTTAAAACAAACAAAAGAAGCAGATGAGTAAATAAAAATATCTGTAAAGAACAAAAAATAGGAAAATGAAATGATTATTAAAAAATTTTAATCTCTAAAATATAGAAACTATCATGAATTTCTTGAAGTATTGCAGCCTATATTTTGTATGACACTGTAAGCCTAAATAATGAATGGAAGAGACTCTCGTTCCAAAGCACTCAATTAATTTTTCTGTCCCCATGTAAGTCTGGGTTAAAGTGAGGCCATAATACAGCTAAAAAAATTATATAGAAACATAGAGAACAGAAGCAAATGTTCATATTTGGATAGAAAACATGCAATACTAAATGACAATTCAAAATTCAAAACTTAATTTTTTATAATTGAAGAAGAAAATAGAAGGGACTGTCATAATTTTTATACAACTGCATCTGAGTAATGATGTCTACTCATTCTCGTTTACTTTTCTGAACCTAACTTATAATTATTAGTTGATCACCTTTAGCATGCAAAATATTTCTGAAGGACTTTCAAGAACACAAAATACACAAGACAGTTTTAAAATAGTTTAGGTCCCTAAGTGAAAAGTTTTTCTTTGCATGTCACATACTTGCATTTTCTTTCTGAGTACACAAGAGTGTTAAATAAAATCAGAATTAATAGATGTTCTCTAGATTTGACTAAAACTACTGGACTTTAACATAGAAAATTTTACATTCCTATCAAACCTCTCTGGTTTATACCAATCCATATATTCCATGAGAGAAAAGGTTTTGTGCTGAACATTCTTCAACAGTTCTAAATTGTTTTGCTAACTGTTCGCTGGCAAAAGGGCCTCTGGCATCCACTTTTCTTTCTCATCCTTTGAAATGAAATTCTTCAAGAAATTTACACGGGTTCTCTTGAAAAATATTACCCCAACCTGGCTCCCATTCAAAAGCAATTCTTTCACAATAAAACTTCGTATACCTAAAACTCTAATAATTAGAAGTATTTACCAATATAACCAGTCTATTCCATTTCTCTAGAATATCTAATAGAAAGTTTACTGTACCAATTTTATTATAAACACTTGGTGAAAACGAAAAAATTCTGAAGCAGAAATTTCAAGGACATGAAAAACTATGACCCTCTCAAATAGTCACTTCCCTATAGGACTGAAAAATGATACAAATAACTCAAATACCTCTTTGGCAAGGAGTGGCATGCAGGGCCTTTGCAGAATGCTGCAATAGGGTTAGGATCAGGATTGCCTTCATTTTTAAAAACCTAAAACAAAAATAAATTTTGTACTTCATTTATACTTTAATATCTCTTATTAAGTTCAAGGCATTAAGTTTCATTATTTACTAGAAAGTTTATGATTCATTATAATTACTGTCCTTGATTGTGTCCATTTACTGATAATGGTGTCATACCAGTGTGGCAAATACATGGTCAGAGTGAGGAGGCAAAACCAATATCACACAGCCTGACTCTGAAAGGGCCACTTATAGTCACAGAAGCAATGCTTCCTTCTTTTAAGATTGTTTATTTTTTTTAAATATCTTGAGAACATTAATCAAGAGAAAGTATTTTCTCAGTATTTGCATAACTCTAGAGGAAGCATTTTCAGCAACTATTGCAATCAAACTCTAGCTTTTAGTATGATATTTGTTATATATTCTGTACTAAAATTGAGAATGGATCTTCATTAATTAAATTATTTTCACTTATTAAAAATAATTTCTAGGGCCTACTGGGTGCAAAAACTCTAGCTTATACCATAGCAGAGAAAAGGTCAATTAATTTTTTTATGAACACGGTCTTGATGGAAAATAGGGTCACATAAAAAATATTTCTTAAATTATGGCCAAAAGTTTCCAAATTTTATTAAAACTATAAATTAAGATATGATATCCAAGAAGCTCAATAAACCCTAATTAGTAAAAATACCAAGAAATGTACACGTTGGCACTGATAAACATATCGAAAAAAACCCAATGATAAAAGAAAAATCACAAAACTGAGTGGCTAAATTAAAAAAGACACAATACAAACAAAGAAACAAATATAAAAGGACAGCATACTTCATTAGAATTTATGCAAGCCGAAAGGCAATGGAAGTACATCTTCATAATGCTGAAAGAAAAAATTAATCTAAAATTCTATGCCCAGTGAAACTATCTTTCAAACATTAAAATAAAATGACTTTTGTTAACTAAAAAAATGAGATTATACTTTGGAAAAAGGAGAGTTTTATTTCTCATAAAGGGTAGCAGCCTGCTGGGGGGGGGGAGCATTCCAACAGGCTGGAGAGCAAAGACCCAGCCAGAAGGCAGGCACACCTGCTTCAAAGGACAAACAAAAGCAACAAGATTTTATACTGAATGGGGTGGTTAAACATACATTGAACAAGCTATAGGCAGAGTCATGAATATTTATAAAGAAAAATCATGCATGTGTGTAATTGTGCTTTATCTCTCCTATCCCATTATGGCTAGGAACTTAGTTTTAAGGTGTTTCTATGGTCCCCTTGGCCAAGATGGTCCTTTCAGTCAGCAAATGGCTTAGGACTTTATTTTTAGTTGACATTTTAAAACAAGAAAAGGAATTCTCAGAGAATTCCTACCAGCAGATCTATACTATATTAAATATTAATATAAAAGCAGAAGAAAATGATAACACATGAAAAGAAACTTAGATATCAAAGAAATGAAGAATTCCAGAAATGGTAAAAATATATAAAAAATGTATTGTTCTCATTTTTTAATTTTTATAAAATATAATCAACTGAGTCAAGCAAAATTTAAAATAATTTATTATGAGTATAAAAGAAAATATATATTCTAATAATAAATGTATTATGGATTCAAAGAGTAGAAGTTACAAACATCTATTCTTTGAAAGACACATTTAAGAAAATGAAAGGGCAAACCATGTCATAAACTGGGAGAAAATATTTGCAACACATGTATTTGTATTCAGAATTTATATATCTATACATCTCTCTCTCTCTCTCTCTCTCTCTATATATATATATATATAGCTATATATATATAAACAGCTCAATTATAAAAAAACAAACAAATAGGCAAAATATTTTAACAGATATATCAAAAAAGAAAATATATGGATGGCCAATAAGTACATGAAAATATACTCAAAATCATTGGTAAGCCAAGAAATACAAATTAAAACTTCACTGAGAAACCAGCACACTGACAACTGAAGGTCTAAAATTTAAAAGACTAACAAATACCAACATTGATGAGAATGTGGAACAAGTACAACTCTTATGTCTGTTGGTACTATAAAATAATAAAACCATTTTGCAAATAATTTGTCATTTTCTTTAAAACTAGACAATACAATTACCATATAATCTGGTAAGAAAGTAACCCAATCCAATCTTGTAAACCAGATATAACAAACATCCTGGCAAATATACTTAATGATATTTGCTGTCAAGAGAGTTCTTATCCATGAAATGCTTTTAGCAAGAGGTATTTGGTTGGTTTATGATTCTTTATGATGGAAAAAAACAGGATTTGAAGTTATGGGGCATGTCCTGGAAAAATACCACATAAATAATGTAATAATTTTACTATAAAATAGAGAGAGGTGTTTATTGATTAAAATATAGTCCTTTTGGTGGTTGCTTCTGTAGCTGAAAATATGGGTCATATTGTCTCTGCCCTTTTTATAGGCATTATTGCCTAAGTCCATTCTTCACCCAGTTTTAATTGGCCATGCTAAATGAGAACCCTTGGAATTGCCTGAATCCCCCTAGTAGTAAACAGTAAGCATTATAGAATTCCAGGAGGGCAACAGTGGATCACTGTTCTAATTAAGGAAATGGTTGAGGTGGGAGTATTGATTCCCACTAACTCTCTTTTTAACCACTCTTCCAGCTACTATTGAAGACAGATAGTAAACAATAGACTGTCAAGAATCAAACAAGGTGGTTCCACTGATTGCTTCAGCTATACTTAAAATGGTGAAGACTATATAGGAAGTGTAACAGGCCAAGGGCGTCTGGTATGCCATCATGCACCTGATTAACAATGCCTTCTTTTCAATCCCAAGTTCAGACTTTCAGGTATTTTTATGGTACAGAAATCAGTGTAAATTTACTATATTACCACAGCAATATGTAAATATCCTGGCATGTTACCATAATCTAATGAGTCAGTCTAGTGGACATAATAACCATTAAGAGCAAGTTAGTACACTACATTGATGTTATCTTGTTAATTGCCTCCTTGGAGGAAGAAGGTTAAGAGGAGTCAAAAATCAAAACCACTTTTATGACAAATATATGGTAGCTGATAAATCAAGATAAAAGTCAAGTTCAATCCAACCTGAGAAATCCCTGGAGTAAACAAAAATATTTCTCAAACTGAGGAATAAGTTATTGCCTTTCACAGATCCTTCTAACAAGCAGGAAGCTCACAACTAACAGGGCTATTTGAATTTTGGAAAAATCTCATTACTCCTGAAAGAATACTGTTAGCCCCTATCACAAAGTCATCAAATGTAAATATTATTTTAAGTGGAGTCCTGGGAAGGAACAACTATTAAAAGATTTATAGATGATGGTCTCACAGGGAGCCCTACTAAGTCTTTGTGATCTAACTGCTCAGATTATACTGGAATATCTGCCTCTAGAAAATATGCAGATTTGAAGCCTATGGGAGAAATCAAATAGGGCTACTCAGCAAAGGTTACCTCTTAGATTTTGGACTTGAAAACTAACTGAGGCAGCTGTTCTTTGTAACTCATTTAAAAGACAATTGCTATATTGTTACTGGGAGTTGGTCAAAACTGTCTTCACCACAAAAGGGCATCAAATAATTCTGAAGCTAAATATCATCCATGCTGGGATGATGTCAGAGATATTGAAGAGGAAAGTGGCAGCGCAGCAAAACTCACTGACAGGAGGAAATAATATACGGACAAGTGCACTAAGGTGTGGAACTTGGTGTAAGTGGGTGCAGTGTATACAGAAACAAGTTACCCACAGAGCCAATGATAGAGTCCTCCAAGGACTTCCACATTGCTTCCCCACATTGCTCTGTTGTCCAAGTCTTTTGATTGTTTCCTAGGCCAAGACAAAGCAGCTGGTTTGTGGACCATGTTAGTGTTTGGAAATTAGCAGCTATGTGCCTTACTGGCTTAAAAAGATTGAAAAAAAAAAAACTTGAGGAGAGAAGGAATGGGCAAATCTTCAAATTTGGCAGAGCTGAGAGCTGCTAATTTAGCAGTTGGAGATTAGACTCCTGATCTCAGAAGAGTTTTTGGACATCTGTAGTAAATGGCAAATGAGTCCTAGATAACTAGACAATAGAGAATACCCTTATGTGGTACTCAAGTAAGGAAATGTCTGTGGGAATTAAGAAAAATTAAAGTGTGTCATGTGCACATTCAGAAGGGACATTGAAATGCTAAGGCAGATGCCTTAATCAGATTCCTGAGCTAGCTACCTGAATCCTTGAAACCAGTAGATAAGCAGGTGTAGATATAGAAGCAATACCATATCTTCTCTAGCAGGGATAAACATTTGTAAAAACCTGTACTATAATATTTGGATCAAATCAGATGGGATCTAGAATTTATTGAACAACAGACACTAGTTATCACTCCTATAATAGGGAATGTGGCACATGGCAAGAAGTCATTTTTATTGGGGGGAATAGAATGATCCTGAAATATTAACTAATGTATGGTATGTCAAACATCACTTTAATCTCTCTGTGACCTATATGGTATGACAAATGATTTGTAAGTTTATTATACAATAAATCAAAAGCAAGACTTATATAAACAAGATTCCCCGAGAAAACACCTGGAGAAGCAAATTAAATCTCCTGAGATATAACACCTATAGAAACTGGTTGGCTACAAAAGGAAGTGAGTTTGGTTTTAGGAAAATTGTATATACAAGTTAAATGCTTCCATAAACACATGAATAAGTTTCAAATAACTGTGGATGAAGGAGAAAAAATGTACTTAACTCAGTTAGTTAAAGAATATCAAAAGACCTATGAAAAAGTATGATTATCAAGGTGTTTTTAAAGAGCGAATTCTTACTTCCCAATAAATAGGTTCAAATCCTGGTCATCATTACAATTAATAGGCTTATCCTTTGTGTAAAAACTGTTGAAAGACAAATAATAAAAAGACATCTGAGAAATACATGACAAAGAGATACTGACTGAGGTCAGAAGGTAGATGCCTTAATTGTTTTATACTGCTATAACAGAATATCACAAACTGGGTAATTTGTAATGAACAGAAATTTATTTGGCTTACAATTCTAGAGGCTGGAAAGTCCAAGAACATGGTTCTGGCATCTTGTGAGTGCCTTCTTTCTATGTCATTCCATGGTGGAAGGCAGAAAGGCAAGAGAGAGTGAGAGCAAGAGAGCAAGAAGGGCTCAAGCTCACTTTTATAACAACCCACTACTGTGACAATGATTAATTCATTCATGAGGGCAGAGACTTCACCTGTTATTAGACCTCACCCCTCAACACTGTTGCATTGGGGATTAACTTTCCAAACATAAACTTTGGAAAACACATTCAAATCATAGCAGTGGACTATAGAAATGCAATTAAATTTGCTGACCTGTGATCTGTTTTTCTCCAATTACCAGAGGAACACTCTTTGGGAAAGAAAAAAGACAGGTGTTGTAGTCTAATCTTCTTGTAAACACGCTGACTGACTTCTTTAGGCTAAAGATATTTATTTGCTAGTAAGAGTGTCCTTATCTATGGAATGCTTTTAGCAAGACTGTCTATAGATTGTAGAATCTATAGATTTATATATAAGATATTGCTCCTGGAAAATGTTATGTAAACCCTTTAACAATCTGAATACAAAATGGAAATGTTTCCAACTTAACCCTCCTTCTTATGTAAAGTTAACCACAACTTTATTTAAAGACTTAATCTATTACTCTAGGCCAAAGAGGGTGTCCAATGCAGAAATGAAAGCAAATAAGCTATTATAGATTACTAGAGTTATGTTAAAAAATGTAGGAAATAATTTACAGGCTCGCATTGGTCAAAAATGGAATACTCTGAGCATCAATAAGAAAACTACTATGGATTTATATACATCAAGTATTTTTAAATCCACGAATTCATAATATTTCTAAAAATTGCATTGTTCATCTTTGGAGGATTCTAGAAATCCAATTATTCTGAAAACTGCTAAATAAAAGGAAATAATCAAGCAAAAATAGGATATCCTATTATCCTATTCATGATATCCAAATAGTTGAATTTGGGAAGTGTTTAGTTTAAAAAGTATTCCAGCTAAGAATATTATAAGTAATGAATAAAATGGAATATCAACATTTTACAAGTACTAATGAATTCATGGATCTAGGTAATGTTCATCAATGGCTACTAACATCACAAAATGGGAGAAAATCAGACATTTTGCTTCTTCTGATAGAAAAATACGCCACCATTTATAAGACATATTCACCTCAAATTTAACCTGAATGTGATCAAGCTCCTAGATCTTATTCACAGAAAATATAGGAGACACATGAACATATGAATGCATGGTAACACAGTTATCAAGATCCAGACTGCAGAAAACACTATAGTTTTCTGAATTATGTGAACAATATCTAGAATGGTATCATTGAATATTTTCTCTTGTGCTGGGTTTTATGGTTTGGAATTGTGAGAACCAGAACAGCCATAGATACTTTGCATACATGAAGGAAAGCTGTCTTTGGCTAAAGATGACCTAGAAAAAGGTGAAGCAAGAAAGTCGCATATAGATGGAGACAGAGACAAAATGAGATTGTCAATTTCAAGCTCAAACACTGCAAGAAGTCCACCTGGTTTGAGCTGACTTTTTCCTTGTAATTCAAAGCATCCTAAATTATAGATTAGGGACAGAGCTACCTACTGTGGAAAAGGACCTCTTCCAATAAATAGATTTAAAATATTAGCACCTATATAAGCAAGTCATATAGCTCTATCATCTGTTTTAGTCTCAATTTATAAATCAAATCAAACTAAAGGATGATTTCCTTCCTAGTTTTTCAGATGCATCAGAGACATATTTGGGTGTGAGCTCTAAATCTTCTCTAGTCATTAATCATTGAGACTTTTTTGGAATATTAACTTATTACCCAAAAGATAATACTGTGAACAACCAAAATGTTTAAAGCTTGGTTTTTATAAACAGTCTAAACTGATGGATTTTGAACTTTGTGATTATATCCAAAATATGAACAAAATTCTTAAAAGAATATATACACTTAACACGTTATGCATTCTGATATTTTCAATCTATTTACTTAACTGTTAGATACAACCCACTAAAAGATTCCATAATGCACTCACTAATGGGCTTGTAACCTGCAGTTTGAAAAGTCACTAATGTAAACTACTCTACTTCATTATTTTGAAAGAAGATAGTCCTCTCTTGCAAAAAGTAAAATATTAAGGATAGGAAAGCAGATTCATTTACAATCTTTAGGTATTCTGCACAAGTGGACTATAAGATAATTTAGAAAAAATTACTGCTAACTCTATCAGATTTCTGATATATAAAGATAAAAGACTATTACAGTTATTCAAGGGTGTGAAGTTTTAGTTGCCAACATTTCCAAGTCTTCTGAAGCTTGTCTTTTGATCTTTGATAAAACCAAGTTAGTAAAAGCATTTAGTATAGATGAAGCCTGGGATTTCTTCCTCTCTAATATTCTACCACATCATGACATATTTCCTAAGCATGATAAATAAGCATGATAAGAGAGTTGTGTTCAGATTAGCCACTAGTCCACCACCAAAGTACACCTGCTGCAATGAAAATTTTCATGTGTTATACTGCTGCAATAAATGATACCCTAGAAGGTTTGGGGGAAAAATGTTTCTCCCTTAGCAAGTGGTTTATTAATAAGGAGTGGCTTAAATATTCATCTTCTCTATTGTGTACTATCACATAAAAGTAAAGGGCTTAAGAACCTCTTTTTTCTTTCGTGGTGTTTTTATTTATAGAATTAGGGAGGAAGAAATATTGGTTCAATAGCTTTATTTTTTGTATTATTTCATTAAATATGTTTTCCTTACCTTTTCCCTTCTCTTCTTCTTCTGGAACTCTCATAATATAAATTAATGCAAATATCTGTTGGCTTAATAGTGGTCCATATACGCTGGAGGCTTTCTTCATTCTTTTTTTTTTTTTTTTTTTTTTTTTAAGCTGCCTCTGTTATTTCAAAAGACCTGTCTTCAAGTTCAGAAATGCTTTCTTCTCCTTGGGCTAGTCTGTTGTTGAACATCTTGATTGTATTTTTTATCTCATCCATTGAATTCTTCAGCTCTGGGGTTTCAGTTTGGTTCTTTTTATATCTATTTCTGTTGAATTTATCATTCAAATAATGAATTGTTTTCTTGATTTTGTTGAATCATCTGTATTCTTTTGTATTTCACTGAGTTTCCTTAGGATTATTATTTTGAATTATTTTTCTGGCATTTCATGTATTTCCTTATGATTGAGATCCATTACTAGAAAATTATTCTTTTCCTTTGCAGGTGACATGTTCCCTTGCTTTTTCATGGTTGATGTGTTCCTACTTCAATTTCTACACATATGATGGAAAAGTCACCTCTTCCAATTTTATGGACAGGTTTCATAGGGAAAGACTTATTCACATGAGTGTGTCTTAGGGTGTCAGTTTGGTTGGCCTTGGTTCTATGTGAATGCAATAGTATAGTCTCCATGTAGTTTCTTCAGCTGTAATTCACACTATTGGTGTTTGTGAGTTTCTCAGTGGCCTAGACTGAGAGAGTTTGTGGCAACAGTGGTGCAGCTTTGCCACAGGTAGGCTCCCTGGGTTGTTTCTCAGGTCAGGGGTGTATGTGTGCATGTGTGCATATAGTTGCTTGGCCACCTTGGGGTATGGCTTACTGAGATTGGGGCCATAGGAACCTAAGCATGAGTTTACTCTGGTTACTTGGCTGGCCTGGAGTGCCTACCTGGAGTGGCCTGTGAGACTGTTCTCAGGCCCAGGACATAGGTGCAGTTGCTTGACTGGTCTGTGGAGATTTCAGCCAGGGTCAACCCATGGGGCTCTTTCTCAGGCCCAGGAAGCAGGCGCAGAGCTGTTCAGTCCATCCTTGTTACATATCGACTGCAGGCAGACTATGGTGCTTTTCTCAGGTCTGGGGTGTATATGCAAAGCTCAGCCAGCTTAGGGGTATGCTCACTAGGTGCAACCCACAGGGCTATTTATCTGGCCCTTATTGTGGACACAGGATTGTTGAGCAGGCCGGGAGTATGTCTACAAGGGGCAAGGCCCTAGCTCTGTGTAGCTGGGGTTGTGGAGTTCAGCCACCCAAATATGCTTGGCATAATGAAGATGGAGCCCCAGTGCTAGAGAAGTGTGGTGGCTACTGGCTCCCAGAGCAGGGTACACTCCAGAGGTGGCTCGAAGTGGCCACATGCTACGGCAGTTTAGCTCACAGGAGGTGGCTGGGGTTGGGAAGTGCTCCTAACCTGTGCTCCTAATCCAGGACAATGCAACCACATGAATTCCTGACAGCTCTCCAAACTGGGCTCAGGGTTTGTGAGAACTATAGGATTCTCCTATTATAAGGACTGCAGGTTTTTGCAGTAACAGTGGGGGTTGGTGGAGATCTTCTCTTTAACTTTTCTCTACAATGGGAAGTCCCTCCTGGCTCCAGTCAAATCTGATCTGGGCATGGAGGTCAGAGCAGCAGAGGCCCAGTGCCTCCATACTGCCCTCCTAATTTCCAATCCCCTTAGATGCATCTCCACTCCCCCACTGCACTCCAGTGTTCTCCCTTTGACACAGCAGTCAAATCTTAGCTAGTTACTCACTGCCTTCATCTTTTCTTGTGGGAGTGATGAATGCCAGGAGTCTCTATTGAGCAACCTTGCTGATGTCACTCTCACTAGCTTTACTTGTATTAATAGATGAGCACTGGAGACTAGGATAGGCAATAGCATAGTAGACAAGTGCCTTCTCTTGAGCATCAGACTCCCTGGATTCAATTCTGTTGCTTTTTAACTGTCTGATCTTACATAAGATGCTTAACTCTATATGGCTTAGTTTCCTAAACTTTAACAATAAGCATTCTAAGGATATCTGCCTCTCTTTGAGATTGCTGTCAAAATTAAATATATTAATATGTTTACTGAAAAATAAGTATTTAAGAAATATTAGATATTTTAATGAGGTGACTTGACTGAAGTCAGACATCTAGAAGGAAAGCCAAAATGACTGTGGGAATATAGGACACTTGGTATTTCTACAGGCCATATCAAAATGTACTTTTTGTGATATTATCTCTTTTTCAAAACTGATTCAAAAACATGCATTTATATTTTGCACAATTTTTATTTCTCAGAATGCTCAGACTTCAATTTATAGTTTGGTTTTCTACTTCAGCAAAGCTATCTCTTCAGAAGATATACTCTAGGTACTGCAGTGCTTTAGGGTATTATTACAAACATGGGTTTTCAGTATACTATTAAGTCAGAAAGACTACTAAAAAGATATTCCAGGTGATAGGCTGACAAAAGAAAATGAGTTTTTACTAAACCTCGCATTCTCTATGAATTTTTCAAGACTGCAAGGTAAAAAATTAAAAGAAAAACACCCAAAGCTCTCTCAAGAACTAATGAAGTACCTATACATTATTTTATTGTAATTCAAACAAATGGTAAACTGAAATGTCATTTGACACTATTTTCTATTTCTCCTTTAAATTACATATTAGATTTATAAATATCAGATATAAAATTTACTCAGGGATCCCATCATATGGAAAATATTTTAATTACCAGCTACTTTTCATAAAATCATAAAATAAAATTTGTATAGACACCCTTCACTTTTCATAGATTCATGACTTTTGGTTTCCTGTATTTCTCATGCATGTGTTACCTAGGGGTAATCCTTTACTATTCCTTACATGAAAAATGTTACTTGGCCATAATAAATGGTTGTAATAGTTAATTTTATAAGTTTTGCTCATTCTGAACAGAATTAGGACAAGAAATGATCAGAAAATGGGTAGGCTCCAGGAATGATAATTTAATAAAAATATGTTATATATATATATATATATACACATATATATATATATATGAAATGTTTAATCAGAAGATTCATTATGCATATATTCCTCTTGGACTTAAGTACCTTAGGCTGGGCTCCCAACACAAAAGCAGAGCCTTAAAAAAATGGCAGTTTATTAATTTTGAAATGTGATTCTGAGGAATGGGAATGGGGATCTTGGAAAAATTAAATATGGTAAGCCAATCTAAGGTTGTATTTTTAAGTTAGTCACTGCTGTAGGTAACTGAAGCTTGGTCTCAATGGGGACGGCTAAAGAACTATGTGTAATGCACCTCTGAATTGTCCGCCCAAAGGATAAATAAAAGAGGGGAGTATTTATCCACTGACTCCTGTCTCTGTAGGCCAAGGATATTATGTCCCTCAAACTTCCAGGTTTGTGTATATGTCAGGGTAGAGTATCAGATTTCCACAGGTGTTCCACATAGCTGAGGTGTCAGAAAAGCACAGAAAGCTAGAGATACATGGGACAACAGAGGTAAAATGCTATCCAATAATGAAGCAGGTGATCTTAAAAATGGCCTGAGAGGATGTGAGATGGGACACAAGAGGTATCCCATATAGTCCATTCCTTGTAGCACTCAGAGCTACACATATTGAGTTCAATCTGTCACAGTTTTCAAGGAAGTAGCCAGCCATCACACTGATACTTGATGCAAAAGATTCAGTGAAACAAGCTACAGTGGCGCAGCAATTGATTTCCAGTCTTTAATTGATACTTATAACCCCCCTCTTCTACCACAAATTCTCTCCAATTTGGCCAAACTCTTCAGCGAGTTCAAGCTATTTGAGTGGTGAGGTGTCCCAGCTCTTCATCCTCAGAGTCCTCAGTTGCTTTACCTCGCCAGGCTGTGGTTGCTACAGTTGTCCCTTTAAGGTTATCACTTCATACTGAAGCACTAAGAGATGCCTCAATGAATACACTAGCAAGGACATACTCTATCCTGCCTCCATTAATAGCTGTAACTCTAGCTCTTTGCCATAGCCAGGGTCAATAACTCCTTCCAATTTCATGCCTCTGTTTGCCTGCTGAGCTGTTGAAACAAAGAGCCATTACGACTAGGTAGTTTTCACAGCTTCAGGCACCTCAACTGGTAAGCCAGGCCACTACCTCATGGAGGTCTTAGTAACCGTGACACTACTCACACCAGGGCCATTACCACCAACGATGGGGCCCTTGTCACCAAATACCCTGTGAGTGATACAGTTTCAGATTCCCATCCTGACAGGTTGCTTTCTAGGGCCACTTCAGGTAACAACTGACCCCCTAAAGCAAACCAGGGACAATAGCATGCACAGTTTGATTTTGGTTATATAATTTCAAACAGGAATGAGAGACTAGGAAGAGCAAAACAGAAAATGATGGAAATAAGGGAAAGACAATGCAAATGTGTGTTATTAGTTAGCTACTGCTATGGGCAACTGGGGTGTGATCGCTTTAAGGGAACTTCTGAGAATCTGTGTGGAAGGGACCTCAGAACTGACAAGCTGAGGGATGAGGGAAAGGAGTATTTATCCCATTCTCATCCTCCTTGGTCACAAGTCGCCCTATGGGATGTCTGAGCTCCCTCACACATCCAGGGTAGTTCATGTGTGAGAATGGCTACATGGGCCACTGCAGGTGACCACACAGCAAAGGAGCCCTGGGGGCAGGGAGCAAGAAACACACAGTGCAGCTGAAGCAACTGCTAGTCATTCACTCTATGCAACCAGTTGCTGGAGTAAAAAATGAGGCTGAGAGAAGAGCCTTCTAGGGCACAGTGAAATAAGTGCTTTAATAAAGCAATGTGTAAAATACAATGGGAACTTAAATGGGAAAGAAGTGACAAACCCTGGGCTTTTAGGCATGAGTAAAATTGCTGAGGGCTTATTGCAATTTGCTTCATCCACTTGTTACTCTTTCTTTTTTTTTTAAATATCAGATTAATTATGTTCATCATCTTTAGCTAAAACTAAAAAGCATATTTCCCTCTGGACTGTTACTTATACTTTACTGGAGTTGGGGAAAAGCATGAGAAAGCACCTGAGTAAGCACACACACGGTGTGTACTCTAGGTATGAGAAAAGAGAATCTGCTTGATACTGCAGTGAACAATTCAAAACACAGCAAAGAAATGCATTTATGCAGATGTTAACAAAGAGATGATTATTCTGTCATGGTCCTGAAGTTGAAAAACAAATTTGAAGCAGCTATTACAAATATCCAACTCTCAAATTCTAAGTTTTTATAGGGTGTATTATTTGTACCTAATGGACAAACTTTCCAAATTTCTGTGGTTTATCTGCCTGTTCCTTTTGAAAGGATAAAGAAAATGTTTACATAATGTATTTCTGCTTGCTTGGTATTGGAATAGAAAAAATATTTCTTATGTAGATGAAAGACAGTTAAGAGATATTTAAAAAAAATCTAAACAGATAAAAAAAGATACACATTAGGTTTTAGAAACCTTACAGACCATAACATTCAAATTCAATATTTTATATGGTTGTGATTTTATCTGTCCAGGGGATTGTAACATCCTCTAATAGGAAAGGACTGGTTGGAACAGCCTGTACTGTTCTGTCCTTCCAAGAAACAAAATATCCTTTGACACTAGCCCAGTGAGTCCTGTAACTCTGGGGTATAAACCCAGGGTGAGCTGCTTTCCACCATACCTCAGCTATGATGGTGCAGCTGGAGCACATGCAGATGAGACTCCATGCACCCGAAGCAGCTTTCCTTTTTTTTTTTTTTTTTTTTTTTTTTTGAGACAGAGTCTTTCTGTGTCACCCTGAGTAGAGTGTAGTGGTATCATCACAGCTCACTGCAACCTCAAATTCCAGGGTTCAAGCGATCCTCCTGCCTTGCCCTCCTGAATAGCTGGGAATACAGGTATGTGCTATGATGCCTGGCTAATTTTTCTATTTTTAAGTAGAGACCAGGATCTTGCTCTTGCTCAGGCTGGTCTCGAACTCCTGAGCTCAAGCAGTCTTCCCGCCTCAGCTTCCCAGAGTGTTAGTATTACAGGCATGAGCCACTGCACCTGGCCCAGGCAGCTTTCCTGAGCCTTTTCGGGGCCAGCTTGCAATGAATCCTAGGCTTCTGTTATCCCTTGAAGTCTATCTATGAGTAATAAAATTGCAGCATATAACTTGTGTGCATGGGTGTTTTGTCACACCAGACTCAGACAAGTTGATAACTAGTGTACAGTGAACCTGTTTCACAGGTATTTGTGTATTCACCTTAATAAGAAATTGTTGTACAGTCTTCCAAAGTGATTGTACCATTTTTACCTTCCTACTCACAATTGTATGAGAGTTCCAGTTATTCCACATCCTCATTACTGCTTTTTAAATTTTAGCTATTTAGCCATTGTGTATATTTTGTATTTTTAGTCTTTTAATGGTATCTTATAGTTTTAATTTCCATTTCCTTAGTAATTAGTGAGGTTGAGAGTCATCCTATATACTTATTGGTCTTTTGTATATTTTATTCTGTGAAGTGTTTGTTCAAGTCTTTTGCCCTATTAATTGGCTTGCCTTTTTATTACTTCTTGAAGTTCTTTAAATATTCTGTGTATTTGTCCTTCATCAGATCAGTGTATTTTGAATATATTCTCCCAATCTGTGGCTTGCTCTCTCTTTTTTTTAAGAAACTGGATCTTGCTATGTTTCCCAGGCTACCCTTGAATTCATAGTATTAAGCAATCCTCCTGCCTCAGCCTCTTAAGTATGAATACCTGGGAGTATAGGTGTGTGCCACCATGCCCTGCCCAGCATTGATGGAAGCTTTTGATGAGCATAAGGGTTTAATTTTGATGAAGTCTAGTGTATCATTTTTTTCCTTGGTTAGTGCTTTTTATGTCCTGTTTGAAAAAAATCCTTATCTATCCTGGATTGTAAAGATTTTCTGCTAGAATTTTTAGTTTTATTTCACTAATGACATTTAGGTTAATTTTTCTGTAGGATGCAAAGTAAGGGTCAAGCTTTGTTTTTACCTCATGTTTTTTAAGTTATTCCAACACCATTTTTTTTTTGCCTTTTTAAATTTTTATTTCAGCATATTATGGGGGTACACTCATTAGCTGTATATATACTCATCCCCTCCTCCCCCTCCCATCTGCCTGACACGCCCAATGAATGTTATTACCATATGTGTACTTAAGTGTTCATCAGTTAATACCAATGTGATGAGTACATGTAGTGCTTGTTTTTCCATTCTTGTGATACTTCACTTGGTAGAATGGGTTCCAGCTCTATCCAGGATAAGACAAGAGGTTGTAGATCACCATTGTTTTTTATGACTGAAAAGAACTCCATGGTATACATATACCACATTTTTTTAATCCACTCATATATTGATGGGCACTTGGGTTGTTTCCACAGCTTTGCAATTGTGAATTGTGCTGCTATAAACATTCTACTGCAGATGTCTTTTTTATAGAATGTCTTTTATTCTTTTGTGTAGATCCCCAGTAATGGGATTGCTGGATCAAATGGTAGATCTACTTGTATCTCTTTAAGGTATCTCCATATTGCTTTCCACAGAGGTTGCACTAGTTTGCAGTCCCACCAGCAGTGTATGAGTGTTCCTATCTCTCCGCAATCACACCAACATTTATTGACTTGGGGCTTTTTGATAAAGGCCATTCTCACTGTAAATAAGAGATATCTCATCATGGTTTTGATTTGCATTTCCCTGATGATTAGAGATGTTAAGCATTTTTTCATATGTTTGTTGGCCATTAGTCTATCTTCTTTTGAAGAGTTTCTGTTCATGTCTTTTGCCCACTTTTTGATAGGGTTGTTTCATTTTGTTTTGCTTATTTTGGTGAATTCCATATAGATTCTAGTTATCAGCCCTATATACGATGTGTAGCATGCAAATATTTTCTCCCATTCTGTAGGCTGTTTGCTCTCATGATAGTTTCCCTGGCTGTGCAGAAACTTTTTAGTTTGGTCACATCCCATTTATTTTTTGTTGTTGTTGCTGTGATTGCCTTTGGGTCTTCTTCATAAGTTCTTTGCCTAGGCCAATGTCTATAAGAGTTTTTTCAACATTTTCTTCTAGAATTCTTACAGTTTCATACCTTAGGTTTAGGTCTGTTGATTTTTGTGAGAGTGAAAAAGTACATATTCTGTTTCAATCTTCCACATATGGCTATCCAGTTTTCCCATATATCATGCTCACAAGTTGGCAGAATCAACATTGTTAAAATGTCTATACTACCCAAAGTAATATACAGATTCAATGCAATCCCTATTAAAATACCAATATCATTATTCATATTCCAACACCATTTGTAGAAAGAGTATCCTTTCCCGTTTTAAATGCATGGACATCATTGTCAAAAATCAATTGGCTGCATATATGTGAGTCTCTTTCTTGTTTTCCTATTCTGTTCCATTGATATAATTGTCTAAATTTATGCTGATGTCACACTTTCTTTATTACTGAAGTTTAATAATAAGTCTTGAAGTCAGGCAGTATTAAGTCCTACAACTTTGTTCTTTTTCAAAGTTGTTTTGGCTATTTGATGTCCTTTGCATTTCCATAAAAAATGTGAATCAGCTTGTCAATTCTTAGCCCTACACATAAGCCTTCTGGGATGTTTAACTGGGATTGCACTGAGTCAATTAGGGGAAATTTTAATAATATTGATTCTAATCTAATCATTATAGAGGTTTTGTACATTTTGGTTAA
The DNA here is from genome assembly GCF_040939455.1 of Microcebus murinus. Taxonomy (NCBI): domain Eukaryota; kingdom Metazoa; phylum Chordata; class Mammalia; order Primates; family Cheirogaleidae; genus Microcebus; species Microcebus murinus. The sequence continues at coordinate 54,092,103 of NC_134118.1, forward strand.
ATTTAGTCCTGCTTATTTCATGTTTTTGATGCTTTTATAAATGGCTTTGAGTTTTAAATTTTATTTTCAAAATTTTTATTTATAATATATTGAAATATAATTGATTTATTTTTATATAGTGACCTTGTATCCCATAATTTTGTTAAATTCATTTTTAGTTCCAAAAAATTTGTTGTATATTCCTTTGGATTTGTACAAACTATAATCATTTCAAATGTAATAATGCATTTGTAAATATTTTTAATTTTTTCTTTGTAATATTTGTCTTTAACTTCTAATTATTCTCTTCATTGCACTGGTTATAAATTCTAATACAATGTTGAATGAAAGTAGTGAGTGTGGACATTCTTGCCTTGTTTTTGACCTTAGGTGGAATACAGCTTATAATTTCCACTAACTAGAGGAATAATACATTAGTTAGGAATTGCACTTGGCTGCATATAATAGAAACATTTATTTTTTAAAAAGTGATACACACAAATTAGGAAGTTTTTCTCATGTATCCAGAAGTCTGTAGGTAGGTAGTCCAGATATGATATATTACTCTATTTTGCTCTTTGAAACCTAGGCTCCTTTGTCTTCCTACTTAGCTATCCCTGGGTTGTCTCCTCATTGTCACAACATAGCTAGTGTTCTACTTCAAGTATCATTTCTGTAATTCATGAAAAAATAGGGGAAAGGGCAAAGGACAAAAGGTATATGGCAGATGAGTCTTTCATCTTTACAGCAGCTTTCTTAAAATCCTGACTAATACTGTATACTTAAATCCCATTGACTTGAGCTGTTTAATACCTATTTATATCTGTAAAGGAAAAATGTAGTTTTTGAGGACAGCCTCTAAAAATTCAATTTCTGTTATTAAAGAAGAAGAGAAAGCATATTGTTGGGTAGACAGCTAGGTATTTCTACAAGCAATAAAGCTTCATCTTCCACAAGGCTGCTCATCTCTAAGTTAAGAATGTTAGAGAAGCAGGCTTGGTAGAGAAGTTCATAGATGATGTATTGGTTTCAAGCTCTGAAATATTACAATTTAAAATCTGAAAATTCTAGGAGTGGACAAAAGAAAGTATTGGATTTTTCACCAGGAGTATGTATGTGGAACCCTCTGCAGATGCTGACTGATTTTCCCTGTTCAGTTCTGACTTGGCAGGTTACAGCAACCTAATTGGGACTGCCCCTCCATCCTATCTTATTGGTCCCAGAAAAACCACTGGCCTGCTGGATCCTGTTTCCCAATTCTGAGGATATAGGGCCACACAGTTTGTTGAAATGACTCTTGGAGCTCAAGGGCAAAGATGCTGAGGCTGGACGGCTTGGGAAGGGAAATTCAAGATTTCCAAAAAAGTTGTGAAGATAGTACAGAGTTGCTATATATGCCACACCCAGCTTCCCTTTTTATTAACATCTTCCTCTAAAGAGAATAAATCCCTTATGGCAGGGATTTTGTGCAAAGTAGTTCAGAGGCCCTTAGGCATACTATGGACTGTGACAAAAGGTGCAGAATCTCTGATTTGTACAGACTGGATTTGTCACAAATTTACCGAGTCAAGAATTCCAGGTAAAGTGCTTCAGCCTTCACCTGAGGATCATGAAAAGTATGGTAGGGATCCAGAGAACCCTCATAAACTGCATATTGTTACCAGAATAAAAAGTACAAAAAGACATCCATAATGGGAAAAAGATATAATAAAGATGCTTGGATTACAAAAAGCACATACCCCTCAAGTTCACAAGACCATCCCTTCAGTGAATACAAAACCGAGAGTGGTTAAACATTTGATAAGAATCAAGCCCCTGAAGTTGCCACAGGAACTTCCAATAGAGGAAGACATGTCTAACATGTGCCTCAAGAGCACTGGGGAATTATTAGCGCAGTGGCATCTGAAACATGTTGAGCAAAAAACAATTAAGTCCTAATGCCAGAGTAGCTTCAGATTTTAAAATGCAAGTTATTTTTATTTAAAATGATGAGAATGTTTTCATTAAAATATATTTAAAATACAAAAACAAAAAAAAAGAAAGAAAGAAAATCTAGACCAGGAATCTTTGACGCTTACAAAATAAAATGAAGACATTTTGACAAGTTGTTTAACAGCATTAAGAAGATGTCATTTATTTGTAAATGAAAGCAGAGTCTGTTGCCTGAATTCAAGACTACTTCATTCCATTTCTTTCTGCATTATTACAACAGGAAAAACATCTGGTTAAATAAGGTAACCTTAATGATGTCTTAACAGATATGGATCTCCTGTTCAACTGAAATAGGTCATTATTTTCTACTAATTTCAATAGTGGACAGCAGATTCCTAGGCAAAAGTTATCATACATTACACGGAATTCAAAATGTGCAAATAACATGTCCCAGTCTCAGGCTGGCTGAGGTTTAGGGAAGTGGGAAGAGAAGTAATGACTTTGATGACAGAATCAGGGATATCTGAGGTAATGGTGATTCAAGGCAGAAAGTAGAACCCATTTTCACCATGGCTCCTATACTAAGTGACTCTGAGAAACATTTTAACTTTATAAATGAAATCATCTACAAACCTTCTATTTTCTTGTTAATCATGTACAATTTACCACCAATATTATATTTTCAGTGACCTCTATGAAACAATTTGTTGCTGAAATGTGTTCATGGGGTCTCAAAAAAGACTGATAATTATTATTTGTTTCCCTTAAAAGGTAAAGAGAAAAAATGATTGATATGGTTATCTACTATACTCCTATACATAAGGCTTCTCTATTAGCCATAGGTCTGATTCTGGTTGTTTCCATTCTTCTCCAAGCAGTGTGTTAAAATTGAAAGGTTTGAAGTATTCGAGGCGATGGCTAAAAGCAAAGAAAAAGAAGGTGGGAACTGAAATGAATTATGCATTTGTGAAACAGCTGTCTTAACGGGCTATTTATTTTGTCACATCTGTGATAGGACAACATTCTATTTTAAGGAATACCAAAGGTAAGATGTATTCTATATGTACAATTTTCTCACTCTAGCTATCAAACACTCAGCTCTGAAAACATTCACCCACATATCAAAGCATTCTCCTTTCAATTCAGCAAACAGTTCCCTCACAGCTGAAGGGAGAAATAAAACTTAACCCTCAAAACCTGACTTATTCCATCTGGCTTTAAACAAACCCTATTATACTCTTGCATATGTTTTTCTATTCAAACTTTGATATCATTTATATCAATCTTATAAGCAATTGTTTTTAAAAGTTTCAGCTCTATAGATTAGAGGATAGACTTATTTCCCTTCTTTGCCAAAACAAGAGAGGTTAATGTAAAAGAGTCTTAATCCTAGTTCTTTTCTTTCCAGAAAAACCATTTACTATTATGAAGCTTTCTCTTGTGGGTTAATGAAGAGAGAAAGTCTTAGCTAACATGCTGCAGTGGAATTCCACTCTATAGGAAATCACTGCCCTGGAGCTGCCCTTACCAATGTATAATCATACTTCCACCTAGGGTCTGTCTCCAATAATGAATGAATGAGGAGTCTGAATATAGGAAGGTATTTGCTGATGAAGAGCCTGAGAGAGACATGCCATCTTGGTATGAGGGCCCTGAGTCAGTTACAACTAGACATTTATCTCATTCTACCTCCCTGGCCAGGATGAACCAGAGTTTGTTATGTCACAACTGTCAATCCCAGAGAAAGAGGTTAAAGAAACAACCATGAAGGGTAAGAGAAAGGAAGAGAGAAGGAGTATAGGTAGGAAGGGTCAGGACTGGGGTGAAAGGCAAAAAGAAAAGGGAAAAGTATGTCAGGCAAAATAAATATGCTAGAAGAGATGAAGGCCAAGTAGAGTGAAGTAAGAGCATGATAGGAAGAAGGCAAACTGGGAAAGGAGAACTGTGTAGCACAGTCCAAAGGCAGGAATGTCAGTCTACGTGGTGCAATGCACACCAAGATGTGTCTGTTAGGCTCTTATAAACACTCAGGCTCACCAGACTATCTCAGGTAGGCTGAATAAACTTAGAGAGATTTAGAGCAGGAATCATAGCTTGCTCCAGGACAGCATCTGGCTTTCCTCCCTAATGGAGTAGTCCTTGCAGCAGTCTACAGCACTCCTGAGGCTGGCCAGGAGCTCTATTCTCCCTAGGTGGCAGCTTCAAGTGCAAAGAAACAAGACTCAGATTGGGAAAGTGTAGGAGAAACCTTGGCTTAAACACCTGCTGCCCCACAAAAGCCAATATCCCTTGTAATAATTCCATAGGCATAGCTTCCAGGGTCCCCACAGGGAACATGTCTATATAGGGGAATCCCAAAGCCATGCTGTCTCCATCATATATTTATACTTCACTCAAAATTACTCTCAGTCCAGATGTAAACCAATGAGGAATCATTTTTATCATAAGCAATGTTGCCTACAAGCATAGTTAACATTTTTTTCTTATGAGGTTACTAGGAGAAGAGAACTAAAGAGATAACTGAAGATCAGATTTTCTTGCAGCAGGGAAAAGGATTTATTTATTAACCCTTTGTTCACACCAGAAAACCACTGATGCCTCTGACTATTTAGCTCTGAAAGGGATTATAAATGAATTTGCAACCATACTTCTGCAGTAGCTGTTTTAACACTCACTAAATAAGACTTTTCTCATACCACTAAAGAAAAATAAGTGCTCTACTGGCAGTAGTGAGAGAGATTATCTCAGACCAAAGTTAATCTATCAAGTATTTTCTGAGGACCATTAGGGAACATAGGACTCTGCTATACCTCATCTTCTTTGACCAAAAGATATTACTAGTTCTCTACCAAGAATTAACTTCCAAAAAACTTTTATAGTTGGAACATCTCTTCATTCATTTTCTACTTACAAATCAGGTTTTTGTCCTTGTTGCAGTTCATGCTGAGGTACAGGGTAAAGAGCTTCATAACTTCGTTTATCTTTTGATCCATGAATTGCAAATGAATTGAATTTGGTCACATTGGGTGGAAAATAACTCCAAGGAAGATAAGCTTTGCCTTCCCATTTTGTCTCTCCTCTGGACACTCTGAATGATAAGGCAAGTTCTTGCTAGAGAAACATGTGAAACACAAAAGGTAAAATCAGACTTATACTTTAAACATATAAATATATGTATCACATGTATACTTGAGGATTTTGTCTCATATTTTTATATACTTACTTTCCATACGTTTCTTCTTCCAGAGAGTAAAAGCACTAAATGCTGTCCATGGCTGTCAAAATTAAGATTTCTCATGAGTGTTTGAAAGAAACGTTATTTTCTTTACTATTCTTCATATCTGGAATATATGTGCTTTTAAATAAATTTTGAAATAATCAAAAGATATAACACTAATATTTGATCATTATCAAATCATAATTTGATATGAAGAGCCAATGTGTTCAGTTACTTAGAAACAACATCTTTGAGTTTACCATTTTGCGGATAATCTCCATCAAAAGCATAAAGCTTCAGGTGCTTAGATTGCTTTTTATATTCTTTAAATAAGAAATTATATAAAATGCTTCATTCGGTTAGATGACACAAAGTATGAGAAAGGGTCAGGGGGGTATCATATTATTTGGAGTTTATAATAAAACCAATTTCAAAAATGAAAGTACTTGAAAGAAAGCTAGCACGAATTTATAAGTCTGAATTCAACAACTTTACTAACAATCTTTTCTGTAAAAAACAAAAACAAACAAACAAAAACTATCTTAAAGCTCATTAGGAAGATAGAAAATGCAAAACACAGACTGTCTAAAACTAGTCAACAGGCTAAAGGTTTTGATGTGTATCAAAACCTTTTTTCTCACACAGCCATCCTCAACTTGTCTGCCTCTTGTGTTTTCCTGCTTTGTACCATTAGTTCAGGCACCAGTGTCACATTTTCAAAAAGAAATACAAAATATTCTCGCAAGGAAACTCTAATAATAGTGCATAATTGGGATTAGCCAGGTCAGTAAGAACCAAAGGATCTCATGTGTTTACATGAAGCAAATTTACTGGCTCCAGAAAAGACTATAACTTAAACATTTCTACATAGATATTCTAGTAGAAGATAAGTATTATTTTCCATTTAAAAGTCTTCTGATTATTTTGTTATTATTCAGCCTTAGGAATATATCCTAAGAAGGAGTAAAAATTTTTGCAAATTAAAACAACAATTTCTTTATGTTACTTTCCTAGCGGTTAATTCCTGCTATAGGAATTGATTGCCTGAAGCAAAACCATGATTCTGGATTATTAACTATCCTGATGTATATCTGAGGATTGAGGATTGTTCTTTTAACTTTTAAAATCTATTAATTTTAGATTGGTTACTGTGTAATTTTTAACAAAAGAGAATCTAATTATTTTATTGTTCCAGTGTTATGGCATTACTTTATGAAAATAAATGGATATTATCACCTAATAAAATTAAAACTAAGGGTCAAACTTTAGAATTCTAGTAGATCCAAGTTCTTTACTGTCCTCTAGAGAAGTTATAAATGTTTGCCTTAGCTTTCTCACTTGCAAGGTGAAAACAATTATATAATAGTTGAAATTTTCTTATCTCTCATGACAATTAATGAGAATTAATCATTTTTTCAATAAAAAATTTTGTCACATTAGTTAAAATGTGACACACAAAGATATATTGTCTCGACCTGCGGGACCTTCTGTTACTCGCGGGTGCGAGGGGGACCATGCCTGAAAGAGATGAGCGAGAGAAAGAAACGAGACCAAGCGAATGATTGTCAAGGTCTACTTTACTTGGATTTTTAGTAGGTTTTATATACAGAAAACAAGGAAGTAGAAACAGAAAAATAGAATGGGGGAATAATGAGGCTTTCCTGTGGGCTGATCAGCCCCAATCAGCATCCCAATGGCACCGGAAGCTCTTTGTGATGGATCACTCAACCCCAACCTGGCAGGGGGTTGGGAACAATTGCAGGTGGCATGCCCTGGAGCAAGCATGGCATGGAATGCATTCTTCTTGGAACTATAGCTGGGGGGCTGGGTGCTATTTTCCCCCGGACGAGGAGGCCCGTGCATAGGGCAAGTCGTAAGAATGTGAAGGGTCTTAGTCTCCAACAATATATGATTATTCTTCTTTAAAAAGTAATGCAAACAGCCAGATTTTCCACATTAGACTTACCAAAATATCAAAATAAGGGAAAATAATATCTCAAAATCTTAGTTAGATCAATTGTTTGGAGCTCTCCGACCAGCCTACTAAGGAACTAAGGCTACTGAATCTTAGATACTGAGAGGCACTAAAATGGCATGTAAAATGAATAACAGCAATATAAAGAAAGATTTCATTATTAAACATTTTACTAATTTAAAATTTGGTATAATTTAGAGGACAGGTTTGCCAACCAGGTAAAGAAGGTTCCCAAGAGACAGTTAAACCTGAACAAAGAGAGTCCAAAGTTAATATTTTTAATGAGTCTAAGAAAATCCATGTATGATTTAGTTTTTATCCCTGACACTGAATACAAAAGTGACACAGTCTATACTCAATAAATGCATGATGAAAAAAGGAAGGAATAGATGAATACATAATTATGTAATACACAAAAGTCTAATTTAGTCATTAAAAATTTTTTTCTACAAGAAACATTTTCATATGCTAGCTCAATTCATTATATTTAAATGTCTCCCTTTATTTCCGAACAGCTAATATATAATAATGCAAATTTATATAGGAAATAATGAAGAAAAGAATTCTTATTTTATGATTTTCCGTTTTGCAAAAAAAATCTTCAAATTTATTAGAAAAACAACATTAGTGAATTCAAAATAATACTGACATATTTTCAAACATTAATAGAATATATGAATATATTCTAAACATAATCTAAATATATGCACTATACTTGAAAATGAGGAATTATATAAAAGTACATAATTCAAATCAACATTCTTCCTAGTTAGCTGGAATTAATGAGCTTTTACTATGACCATATGGTTTATAACTAGAAAATAATGTGTTTGATTTATGTAGTAATGATTAAAAAAATATTTTATACTTACGGACAAAGTTCAACTTCTAAATACTGCTCAGTTATATCATTCAAGAAAAATGCTTCCACAACTTTTGAAAACAGAGATATGACATACTGAGAAATTTAATTTGCTTCCCAACAATAAAATAATTTTTTATTTCTTTACAATATACAATGAATTAACTATTTTTAGTTATAATACTATCCCTAGTAGGAAAATGGGCAAAGATAATGGACATTGCCTGGAGGAAGAAATATATAGGAAATAAATCATTATCAATTTTCTCCCATATCAATTGCCATTGAAAAAGATTAATTAACCTTACTGCCAGTGAGGTTGTAAAGAAATCAACATTGTCACACAGATTTTGGAAAAGTTCCCTATCCTAAGAAAATAATCAGACAACTTGAAAAAAGAAATAAGTATAATGTTATTCATCAAAGCATTGCTGAAAAACTGAAAATGATCTAAATGATGATCTTTTACTATATAGGATTATCTCTTATTCTATAAATAAATATCCTGTTATATAAGAGAACTATTAAATTATGGAAATTATGTATTCCAAGCAATGGAATACAATGCAGCCATTAAAATCAAAGATATATCTGATATCATGATAGTAAAAGAAAAAGAAAAATAAAGAAAAAAAAATCAAAGATACAGTTAAGTATCTGTTGACATAGGAAGACACCCATGATATTTGATAAGTAACCTGCAGAGCAGAAACCAAATGTACATGAAATTAAAATATGCATGTGTGCTTGTGCCTAGATGTCTACAAAATGTACACAAAAATGTTAAGACTACTTATCTGTGATTGGTGGAATACAGATATGTGATCTTTTCTTCTTTATAATTTCCAGGAACTTTCTGAGCATATGCTATTTTAAAAATTATTTAATTATGAAAGCAATACATCCTTCTTGTAAATAATTAAAACAACACAAATATATATAAAGTAAAAGGTCCAAGTCTTTTTCTTCTCCCTTTGGCCTAAAATATGTCCTAATTTTTCTGTGCTTCTACAAACTGTTTTACCTGCTCAGATTTTTAAAAAATAAATATGGAGCCATACATTCCTACAATTTGCTTTTTTTCACATAAAAACTCTCCTTCATATAAATAACAATCTTTTTAATTACTATATAGTATTCTTTTATAAAATGTCATAACTTATTCATCTAATTCTTCATTAATCAACAGTTTGTTTCCAATTTTTCAAGCGTTATTTTTATAATAAGATAGCCAAGATATATATATATAGTTCTGTCATCAATTCATAGAATCTCATTGTCCCTTTCTAAATCTTTTACCTAGACAAATTAGAGTGTCTACTGTAATGGTTAATTGTATGTGTCAACTTGACTAAGCCAGGGTATTCAGATATTTGATCATGTATTATTCTAGTTATAATTTGTGAAGGAATTTTTTTAGATGAGATAAACAATTAAATCAGTAGACTTCTACTAAAGCAAATTACTCTCCATAATGTGACTGGGTCTCACCAATTAGTTAAAAGCTTTAACAGGAAACAAGACTGACCTCACCTAAGAGAGTTCTGCCAGCAGACGGCCTTCATGGTTGAAGCACAGTATCAACTATTCCCTGGGTCTGCTGGCCTATGTTATAAATTTTGGACTTGCCAACCTCCACAACTGTGTAAACTAATTCCTAAAAACCAATAAATCTCTCTCTCTCTCTTTCCATATATACATATATACAGGCACACATGTACCTTCTGATTTCTAATTTCTGTCATCACCTTACAAACATTTTTGTAGCTTCTCTGTATTAAACACTATATCAGATTCTGAGAGTACCCTGATTGGCTCACAATCTAATCAAATACTAAAGTGGAAAATTTTAATAAAAATTCCAAAATGGAAGTATGTATAGGCTGTTGTAGAAAAAAAAGAAAACAGATGCTTAGGTCAAAAAAGAAAATGCTGAAGGGAGAAACTCCTGGAGAAAGTCCTATCTAAGCTCCATCTTGAAAGATGAGTTGGAGCTAGGTAAAGATTGATGGAAACTTCATTATAAGCTGAGAGAACAGTATAATAGAAGGTACACAATCAGGAAATATTATGGCTTATTTAAAGAACTACAAGAAGTTCAGTCTTACTAGGCAAACCTTTCAATGTGGGAAGAACTGGTGATGCTGCAGAGAGAAGGGGCCAAGTCATAGGAAATCTTATATAGAGATCATATGAAGAAGGATAAAACTTACCTTGAGAGAACACAGAGCCTGAGAAGGTTTTCAAATAGATGAAGGATGAGTTTACATTTTCATTTTAAATAGATCATTTTAGATCACTCTGGCTAAGTGAAGAATGGGGCTTAAGGGCAAAAAGATTTTGGATTTATTTAGGAGGCTCTGCCCTAAGCCAGGTAAAAGATGATGAAGACCTAACCTTCAGCAAGGATGGTGGGGATGAATAAGAGGTACTGAGTTAGAGAAACATTTAGGAGGTGAAACTGATAGCACTTAGTAAATAAATCCAAATATAGGGAGTGAGAGAAAAGGACATCTTGGTAAGACCTTATAATTTCTAGATTTGGTGATTTGATGTATTGTTAGTATCATTTATTGAGATTGGGCAATTAGTTTATGAGAGAAGAAGATGAGTTGAGTTTGGGATTTGTTGAGTCTGGTGCCTGTAGTACCTCTAGTAGATAAGTCACATTGGTGTGTATAATATTAGGAAGATGATATATATAAGTCCTGTATCAATAAAAGATAACATGTGACAACTTTAACACTGACAAATGTGTGCTATACAAATAGTATAAAGAAAATAGACATTAGTGTTCATCAAAGTCTTCTTTGAAGAATAGGGACATGGATTACATCTTGAACTATGTGTGTTAGAGGTAGGAGGCATAGAATGAGAAAGTACATGGGTAAAGAGCTTTTGGTTGAATATAGTGGCCCAATTCATGAGTACCCTGAAAGCTTATAGGAAGGATCTGAACTTTTATCCTAGGGAAAGTAATTGTTTATGATCCAGGGAAATGCATCATGAAGAGTAGTTCAGACAAACTAATCTGGTAGTTTAACTAGGGTATACTAGAAAGGGATCATAGAGCAAATTTGAAATCGTGTAATTTCGTAGCATGTCTTTTAGCCTTAATTTAATATGTGAGATTACTTGCCAGTGTAAAGTAAAAATTACATTTTATGTTGAGGTTGATAGTATTTCTATCAACCCCAAAACTTCCATAAAGAAGATTTATAAGGTTAAAGTGGTAACTTGAAGATACTTAAAGACAAAACAGGAATGCTGAATTCTTCTTATAATAAGTAATATTAACAGAAGTACAGGAAGGAAATATGGCAGCAACATAGAAATCTGGATTTGAAATTGCCACTTTTCACTGTTCTAGTTATACAATTGAAGTCCCATAGGTAATGGAGAAAAAGAATGAGAGAGTGGTATGAAATATCAGAGACTGCACATGTCAATTGCTCAGAAGCACTCACTTCCTAACAGCAAGATAAAATAATAGTTCTGTGAGAGGTTATTATAAGAAGATTTATGTTTGCAATAAAATACAGTACTTCCACTTACCTTCATAATCCCACAGTTCATTGAAAGGCTCCCCTGGTTCTCCAAGTGGGGCTGGAGGATCATTGAAAAATGGAGCACTAACTTCCATCATCACTCCTCTGTCACTTGGATTGAGCCTGACAATCACTGGCTCATGCTTCACTGGAAAACCATCCCAAGTGTGTTCAATTTTAAAATCCATCTGAAGACTCTGAATAAAAACATATTAAAACAAACTCTTTAACAATATACAAATGTTTCCCTTAGTTAGAAATGAAATGAAAATTTCAATGTCAAATAGCAGACAGGAAGGAAATACGGTCCTGGGGGTCAAAAGGTCATCTCTATTGTGGCAAATTATAGACTGAGTTTTATTCTAAAATAGATAATTGCATCCCAGAAGGTTTAAGACTTTAAATCTAGATTCAGCTCTAGTGCTCTTGTAAAGAATGCATAAAAATCATTTTTAAAAATTGTAATTAAGTCCATGGCAGAAATTGTCAATACACTTAACTACAACCATAAGCACCATAAGTTTATATTGTCACACTTTATCTTTTATTTATCGTAAAGTGTACAGGTGTCTGAGTTATTATATCTTCTGGGAATCAAGATTTTTTTTACAATAAAATGAAACTTGATAAAAAAATATCCATAAATCAGGACAAACAGTGATGTTAACATCTGTTCTTTTGGCTAAAAATCTTTTCTTTGAGGTGGGGTGGAGGGCGGTTTCCCAACCATTTGAAGGTTAATAGAGTTGAATTTTGTCTTTCTTTGTTCCAGTGTATACACTTTCAATTTTTGATATTTCAACTGTTAAATGATTACTTGCTTGGTTAATCACTTCTCCAACTGAAAAATGCAAACAGACTCTGCTATCATATAAACTTTGAAACAGACTAAGTACATATAAAAGAAGCAGTATTTTCATTTTAAATCATTTTTCTATGTATTCAATAGAAGGACATATATCAACAAAATTATATTTCATTGAATAGTATGGATTGGACATTTTATAAACATTATTTCATTTAATTTCATTACAAACTTGCAGAGGAACTATTATTAACCTCATTACAAATGAAACAGACTTGTCCACGGTCTAGAAATTGGACCAATTTCAACCATGTTTTCCCAGATGAAGACATCTGAGGAATCTCTACGAAGATGAAAACTTTATTTTAGGAATGGAATGGTGGACTCCCCAGATTACACTGGGTCCTATCTCTTATCTAGAAGATAATATTCATTTAGTACCTGATGATTCTTCCAGACTAACTGCTCTTATCTGAAATCTTGGAATGAATCCCTTCCTTCATATGTTATTTTTACTGCAAGCAAAAAAATTTTAAATTTTGAATAAATTTAATTCAGTGAACATATATTAAGAATCTACTATGTACCAAGCAGTGGGAAGTCCAAATATACAACCTCTGTGCCATATAAGAAATCCAAGATCTCTGAAAAGCTTTTTCTAAAGTCTGTAGCTTTTGCTAATTTTCATTATATGCTAACAAGTTTTGTTAGATAACCTCTAAAATTAAATAGCTATGGCATTGCAACCCATGTGTAGAAAGCTAACAGCATTTCAGAAGAAATGTTCAACTCATGTTTTTCATTATTGAAATAAACTCAGTGTGTGATAAGACTGTATAAATTGATTCTGATTTATATGGAATGTAATCTTGATTTGTGTGGAATAAAATACCTCAATAATAAAGTTATTTTCTTAGTTGAAACATCAAGGCACATTCTACAAAAATAAATTTATAATCCTCTACCCCAAATTTTGGTAGTAATATGTATTCTCTTGCAGCATATAGGAAGAAATATTAATAAGAATAAATCAAGATGTTAGAAATGCTGATTAAATCTAATTCTGGCTGAGAGAATATGCTATCTCTTAACTTGGAGCTTGACAATCCTTAACAATCCTGGAAATATATAGCTTAGAAACTAGGAAATTCTGGTAGATTCACTTACTCTTCATACAACCACATTCACAAAAATGCTGCATAGATAAAAGAGATCCCTATCTTTATCAGTGGGTTTTCACTAGGGACTTTTCAACTTCCAGCTCATTCAGGCAATTACTTCTAAGTCTAAATGGAATAAAACCATATCTAGTGATATCCCCTAAAAGTGGCCTGTCACTTCAATGCACATGTGGTGGGTTTCATGGTCAGAGTGATGAGGTACACTTTATAGGCTTCATATTACTTCAGAAGTAATCTTATCTGGAAGATAAAAGATAAAAACAGAGCTACTCTTGTTGAGAATAAGGTTGAGGTACCCCATGCCTTTCTACTAGTTCCTTCTGCCTTTTCCACTAAGATTTCTTAGAGCATTGTTTGAAAATTACTACAATATACAGTGACTGGACTTCTATAAGTAGGGAGTAATGCTATGGCTGATAGGTCCAAGGATAAAGTATAATTTTGGTTTTAATTGCATAAAATGACTTTAGTTTCTTACTGAAATGACAAATTTATTTTTTTTAAACTTTATATTTCTTTAAAGAACATTCCTGTCAATCTAAGTATGCATAATAGTTATTAAAAATTGGCCTAAAAAGTATACTCCTGCCTACCTCAGACAGAGACAACTGATTCTTCCCTTAATTTCCTTGGTAACCTCCTAAGACTTAACACCCACCACTTTTCAATTTCTTTGTTTGCATATGTGCTCATTAAGTAGAGACAATTTAATTGTCAATGTCCTTCACCTCCTGGGCTAGTGCTGCCTTCTCTGTCGTTCTCTATTGCCCATACACTGCTCTATCTTGATTCATAGTACTTACACATGACATATTTATTTATCATCTCCCTGCAGCCAGCTAGCATGCCTATGATGCTATTTATTTGTTGAATGAATAACTGTTCTAGTCTCTGGATATAAAATTTTATGACTGTAAGATTTTGCGCAGGAGAAACCTACTGAGTTTGGTATCATTATCCCTTTTAACACTATATGTATATGGATACAATGGCTAATAATGAAGATGATGTGTCATATCCAGAAATTTCCTTTCAATTTAGTTTATCAAGTGTTTTATTAAGCACTCATCTTGTTTCAGGTGCCATACCAGTGCTTGGGAAATAATGTGTAAGAAGTCTATGGGGAGTTTGGGATGATTCTCAAGTAGCCAATCAGTGGGGTCACCACTTCCACAATTGGTTCATTTTGTAGTATAATTTAATACAATAAGATCTCTATACCAAACTAAGTTTTAGACAAATCAAAGCTTTAAAAAGAAAATTCAAATCACGTAAAAATAAGAAAGGCAAAAATTAGTCTTGTAAAAAAAATCTTATAGTAGAGAAAGCCTTATAAAATATAACCCAAATCCAAACATTTGACTACATAAAAATAACAAAATTAAAAGCAGAAACCTCCCTCCCCCACCTCCCACCCCTTCCTCCCCTCATCCCCCAAAGGCTACCATTAACAAAATCAAAAGACAGTCTGGGGAAAAGTATATACAACTCATATTTCAGGCAAATACTTAATTTCCTTACTGAATAAAAAGCTCCTAGAAATAAATAAGGAAGAGACTAACACCCCAACAGAAAAGTAGGCAAAAGAGATGAACAGCTAGTTCATAGAAAGAAAATACAAAATGTTCAACTTCACTTAGATGACAGAAAATGCAAAATGTTCAACTTCACTTAGATGACAGAAACGCAAACTAAAACTACAATAAACTATTTTTCACTTAGATTGGCAAACATTAGAAAGTTTGATAACATGCTGTGTTAATGAAAGCATGGAAAAAAAAGTCACACATAATTATTGCTGCATAATTGGTATTAACACAAATTTTGTGAAGACTAATACTTCAATATCTGTCCAAAATGCAAATATTCTTTGACCATAATTTTAGTCTTAGGAGTTACTATACCTACATATATTCATAATAACATAAGTATCGGGATGTTTATGGTAGCATTGTTTAAAATAAAATACTGGAAGGAACTGAAATATTCATCAGTAGAGGACAGCTAAACTATCACATAATGAAACAGTACATGGCTGTTAAAATGAATAATGAAACTCTTAATGACCACCGAAAATACACTATTGAAGTGAAAAAAAGGCACGAAAAAGTATGCATTTATTTAGTAAGAAGGAGGCTTATATGCATATTTGCTTGTGATATATATACTATCTCAGGAAGCATATACGCAGAAGAAACCAGTAGTAGCAATGGCTGCTTCTCTAGAGAGAATTACCTGCCTGAGATATGGGAGGAAAGAAGGCTTCCTTTCAACTTTGTCACTTTTTTTTAACCTATTTGAATTTTATATTATGACAGATACGAATTACTATTTAAAAATAAATGGATAATTTAAAAATATTTTTTAAAGTTCAACTTAAGGCTGAGTCTTACGGTGACTACCTCTTCTCCCCTTTATGTTATATATGCTGAACAGTTCCAAATATTACCAAGGTGATTATTGTCTCACTATATAATTTTCATGCTGGCTGTTTAGAGTTTCTTAAAAGGATATTATTAATCTGTATTTTTCACTTTTAACCTCTATTCTTCGAATTACTTTCATCAAAAAAAGTTAAAAAAATTTTTTTTTCAATTATTTTCATTGCTTTTCCTTTACTATGGAAACACCTGTAAAAGGAAATGAAAGAAGAGAAAGGAGACAGAACCATGGAGCATTAAGAGCCTAGAAGGAAAAAATAAATTCCATAAAGTTTAAAAAAAAAAGAAGTTACGTTAAAGGTATTTTTCCAACAAAACGATTTGCAAGTAAAACTTCCAAATTCCTCTATTCACAATTTTTTTTTTTAGTTTTTCTACAATAATTTATTTCTTTTCAGTTTGCATTCCTCCTCCCCAGCCCGGGCCATTTATGAGGGAAACGGAGAAGTGAGGAAGTCGGCCAGAAAGTGGGAGTCAACTTTCAGCAGGAGGCAGCTGAAAGGGAAAATACTTTTCTGTACTTTCCAGAGAAAAAGCTAAGGACAAGATCGGGCGACGGTACAAGGGATGACAGAGTGAAGAGGGCATACCAAGGAGACAGAGCACAGACCAGGAAGCTTTCCTCGGTCCCACACTTGGCTCCTTCCTTTCCGCGCGGGTCACGGGAGACGGCTCAGCCTCAGGCCCCGCCCAGCTGCCTGCACGTGCTACTGGGCGGGGCTTGGAACACCGAAGCGGAGACCCTTGATCTTTCTAGAAAAGAGAAACTTTACAGTGCCACCCATGAACATCTGAAGACTCTAGATCATTCCACTGAAGTTTGAGAGGTTTTCCAGAAGAAGGACGGGTAACTCAGAAATATAAATACCGTGCAACAATTTGAAAATCGACTGTAAATCATTGCGATTGCAACAGAACATGTACAGCAATAATTCATTTATTGCAACTGAAGCCTGACATATAAGCAAAAACTATAAATTATATTAAACAAGCTATACATTATTGTACTACCGGCAGGCATATATTATGTAGTGGCTAACGATTATGACATTGGAACCGTACAGCCTGGGTTCAAATCTCAACTCAGGCGCTTTTCAACTGTGTGATCAATTTAGATCCTTGCTTAAACTTCCAACTTTGTACTCTTCATGATAGTTTGCACATAGTACTGGATGCTCAATGTTGATGCTCCAATTACTATTAGTGAAGTGTCACTCATTTTCAATCTATATTTCTAAAGGTTTCCTTTATTGCACAAAAGTAATATAAAAACATAAAATAGTGACTTTAGAATGGTTACACACACACTAAGTACTCTTCTTTTGCACTTCTCTGTTTTTGTACTCAATTTATGCTAATAGATACTTTCCATGCATATTCACTGAATTCTTTAATTCCTTTATCAGATATTTATTCAACCGTTTTTGAGTTCCAGGTATGATAGATCCTGGAAACAAACTACAAAGCAACATGATAAAGACTGCAGGAGGAAGCACGACATAAGTACTAAGGTGAGGGGAGTGGATAGAGAACTCAGGAGAAGATTTAAAGTTTCCCTTCACTAGAGGGGATACTGTAAGGGTAAGTGGAATCATAATTTTGTTCTCTCATGATGAAATTTATTTTGAAAATACTCCATTAAAATTCAACCAGTAAAGTCTTATAACCACAAACACACAAAAAAGCAAAACCAAAAAACTATGGTTTGTATTTACCTTGACTGTGATCATATAAGCCAAATGATTCGAGAACAGACATAAAAATTCCCATTTCAGATAATGAGTTAATTTAAATACCACACATTATTTATATCCAGAAGATACTCTTTGCTTTCATTCACACCAGTATATCTTATCAACTTTGAGTATAAATGTGGAATTAAGTTTATAACTATTTTTTCATGCCAAGTAAAATCACAATATACAGGTTCAAATGTAGAAGTTACAAGCATGTCGTGGGAAGTCAATAGAAGTTTATAAAGAAAGAGTTGTACACTGAACTTCAAAAAAGAGTTGGAGCTTGCACAATCAGTTTTCCCTTCCAACAAGTTTTTTTGTTAACTCTCTACCGCCACTAAAAACCTGATCAAGTTCAATATTCACTTACTAAATGAAACATTTTAAATGGTTATTAGCTACACATTCATATTTAATAGCTAGTTTTTAGAGGAAGGGACCATCTCATTCTCTTAATATTAAATATGGAGTAAGGCCCACATTGGGCCTTCAGATACCTAACTGGATACATCTGGACATATTGTAAAAACTTCTTGAGACACGTTACCAAAATTAGTTTATGTGACATTGTGAGTACAAGACTACAAAACGTAAGCTGTTAAACAGCCAAATTGAGCTGCATCTAAGACTTGTCTGTGTAGTGATACTACACTTAAATTCATAAAAATACAATCTATTAAATAAACTAAAACTAGTGGCTAGCTTCAAGTTAACATTTTTATTGCTAGGGTGAAATTTCCTCCAATGTTAAGTGTTTAAAAACAAACTCTAAGCTTTAAGCCCAGACAAAATCAATTTTAAAAATGGGAATTGTAATCTATCCACAAATCTAAATTTTACCTATTTTATATTGCAAAAAAATGCGACTTTTATCTTTTCTTCTATTTGAGGAAACAAACTTATCTCTGAAGAAATAGCTGCTGAATTTGCAAATCTTTTGAGTACTTCTAACTACATGCCTTATTACCACACAGCTAAATATTTAAACAACAGCTGTCTCCTTTCTCTAAAGACTCACGAGGGACAGGATCGTACTTAGCTTCTGGAGATTACCAAGTATACCCGAAAATCCTCCAGAGGTACAGCCTTGGTGGGGGACTCTGAAAATGCCTGTCTGGGTGCCGCCTCCAGCAATAGGAACCTGCATTCTTTACCGTGTACAGAAGTACTTAGTATATTAGTAACTCAAAGATACTGAAGGCATTTAAAATATGTATTTAATGCCCTACCTACGTCTACATTTTGGGGGTTTTCTTAAAAAAAAAAAAAATAAAGACGCTGGGCCCCACGACCTGGAGACACCGGCCCACCAGTTTGCTCTCGGCGCCTAGCGGGTGGCTGAGCTCGCTTGTCATCCAGGCTCTCATGGCTCCTCCCATCGCTTGACAGCCAGCCAATAGCGTGCTAGGGCCCTAGGAAGCGCGATGACGAAAGGGCAAACGTACGCGTGATGACGCAGATGGCGTCACCGTCTCCAAGGAGCGGTCTGGGGCACCGGTTTCAAAGTCGCAGGGCGGGCCGAGTGGACTTTTGCTGCTGGCCTGGGGCTTCCGAGCAGTCCTGGAGTCGCCCCTCACCTCCGCCGCTCTGTTAAGGACGCCGCCACCGGGCTGTCCTCCAGCTCTCTCGGCGCTCTCCTAGGTGGCCCGGCAAGACCCCGAGTGACCCGCGGGACGCCTGTAACCTATGTCCGCTTCGCACCAGGGTAGGATTCAGTTGAAGGTGGAACCGCATTCACTGGGAGCATCCCCAGCAATCCGGGGGTCCGAAGCCTTTCGCCCTGGCGAGGGACTCGTCTGGGACTAAAGAGAAGCAAGCGCGGTGGGGCTGTTGACGCCGCGTGAGCAGGATGCTGATTACTCCGCTCGAGCGCTTGACAACCTAGGGAGTGTTGCCTTAGTCCCCAGCTCCCGCCCACGCTCAGCTGGAAGGTAAAGGTGGTGAAAGCTCCAAACTAAAATTGTATCGAAATGGCCACAGACAGCGACGCGCTGAGAGATCAAAGTAAGCTCCATATTGCTTTATTAAGGGTCTCTGTGTGGTGTTTAATGTCATCCTTGACCAGCTAATATTTTTTTGAATGCCTGTTGGGTACACTTAAATGTTTAAAAACTTAATAGAAGTTAGCTGCAGAAAAAGCTTGGTGGTAGATGTGAGGTTGTGTATATATACTTAAGCAGAACCGTTTGGTAAATACTTGTTAGGTTCCTTAAGCTTACACAGAACTCTACTAGACACTAAACATGCTTGTTTATGCTCCTCTGGTGCACTGAAGAAATTAGAGGGCTAATGGCCAGGAAGTTTCCAAGTGTGTAGTTAAAACCTAGAGGTACAGCTGTGGCTATTTGAAGGATGTTTATTGAGCTCCTCTTGTTTCTATTATGTATCATCAGGTACTGTAGAAGCATAGTTGCTGCAAAGATGAAGAGGACAGTTTTACCCTCCACGAATTTAATGTAGAGAGGGAAATATGTGAATTCCATAAATATACTGGAGTGACAGCAACTGCTAACTCTTTTTCCTCAGTTTCCACATGGGGTTGATGAAATAATTAAAGGCGAGCATTAAAATATGTGAAGGATTTAGAATGGTATCTGACACATTGTGCTAAACAAATATTTACTATTACAGATCATTAAACTATAGTCAAGGGCTGAAACTTGAAGAACCAATATGATTTTAACTGTCTAGGTGTCCCAAATAGAACAGTATTTTCAACGTAGAGGGAATTGGGAATATGCTTTGTTAAAGATTTGCAACAAGGCTGGGTTCAAATGGAAAATGGAAATTTATATACAGAAATGACAAGTGGATTTTAAGGGGTAGAATGGGCCTGGATGGCGAAGGGCCTTTTGTTCTGTGTGCTGAGTTTGGATCATTGCACAGATTATAGGAACCACTGAAAGTTGAGAGTGATATGATCAAATTGTGATTTGTAAAGCCCAATCTGGTTGTTATGAAGAACATGCATTATAGCAGAGTATGTTTAGGTGACTACTTTCATCATCCAGGTAAGAAGTGAACCAAGGTGGGCACAAAGAAATTGGAGATCAGGGCATTTTAGAGAAAGAGATAGAGGGCAACCTAGGTTTTTGGCTTGAGCAACAGGGAAGGTAGGAAAAAGGTTCTAAGTTCCATTTCGGAAGCCTTATAGACCAGTGGTTAAGAACTCAGCCTCAGATTTACTCTGTCTGAGCTCATAGCCTAGCTGTACCTCTTTACAGATGTTTTACCTTGGGCAAATTGTTAAGCTTCTCTATGCCCCAGTTTTCTTATTTGTAAAAATGAGTATAAGAACAAAATAACCCTCATGGGGTTGTGAGGCTTAAGTGAAATGAGGAAAAGAAAGCACTCAGCATAGTGTCTGGCCCATATTAAGTGACAGTATATGTTATCTAAAATAATTGATGACACTAATATTAGCATTATTTCAGGTTGAGATGGGAATATCCCCACCCCATAAGGATAACTAACTGGCCACCATCTGTGGGACAGAAATTAGGTGGTAAAGAGTTTGGCTACTATTAGGAGGCTAGCAGAGGCAGTTAGAAACTAGGACTTTTAAAAGAATGAGCCAGCTAGAATTATTAGATAAAATTGAGGTCCAAATACTAGGGGGGACCAAAAAAAGGCAGTCAGAGTAACTTATTTCTTGAAAAATGAGTGGTAGTTCCATAGAAAATAGGTGGAGTGAAAGAAGGAAATCTCACACAGAAGGAGCAGAACAATGGTTCAAAGGCTTTGAAATAGCTGTGTTTATTCAGGAAATTGGGGCATGGAATGCTAGGGTTTGCATTGAAGAGATAAGAATGAGTGTTGGGTATTTGTGACCTTCTCCTTTTTTCTTTAACTGGACTTCCTTGCCAGTTAGAGGTGGTGGGTTACCCCATTAGGTGAGCTACCTGTACACCAGCTCAGGTAAAGATAGATGGCTTGCCCCCCTCCCACCTGCCTCTGACCGTGTCTCTGCATTGACTTCTATTGGTCTTGATTGCCTCTTTGTTCCATTTGGATTTGGTAGCCTTGCTCAGGGCCATTTGTTTTGAAACTTCTCATCTGGCAACCCCACGTGACATTGCCTCTGATAATTTCTGTTTCAGCTTTACACATGCTAACCACAGGCAACTCCATACCCAATCAGGCTTCTAGTAGGGTAAACTTCTAGCATATTTACAGTACACAACTCTTCCACCTCCATCTGGGAAAGGAGATCAGATAGATTTTGAGAGACCAGTTCAAAGAGGTACTTGTGTGTCAATCTAAGGAACAAAGAATTCATTCTTGTAGTGGGGATTATGGGTAATGGTGATGGACTCCTTTTCTTCTTTTTCGTTCTCTTACCAGTATTTTTCACAGAACAGAAGTTTTTAATTTTGACGAACTTCAATTCATCAATTTTTTTTATGAATTGTGCTTTTAGTGTCATATCTAAGATATCATTGCCTAACTGAAGCCTGCAAAGATTTTCTTCTACTTTTTCTTCTAGAAGTTTTATAGTTTCAGATTTTCCATTTAGATCTATAGTTCATAGAGTTAAATTTTGTGCAAGGTCTGAGGTAAGCATACAAGTTTACTTTTTTGTGTATGTATGCTCGGTTGAATAAAACTATTGAATTACCTTTGGTCCTTTGTTAAAAATCCATTGTTTATACATATGTAGATCTATTTCTGAACTATATTCTGTTACATTGCTCTATTTGTCAATCTTGACACTAATACCTCACTGTCTTGATTATTGCAGCTTTGTAGTAAGTCTTAAAATCAAATAGTGATAGCTTTCTAAACTTGTTCTTTTTCATAGTTGTTTGGCTATCCTAAGTCCTTTGTGCTTCCATATGAATTTTAGGATCAGCTTGTCAATTTCTACCGAAGAAAAAAGATGCTAGGATTTTGGTAGGCATTGTATTAAAATAAATCTCTTGATCAATTCATACAGATTTCACATCTTAGTGATGTTGAGTCTTCTGATCAATGAAAAGGTACACCTCTCCATTGATATATTTTTTCTTAATTTCTCTCAGAAATGTTTCATAGTTTTTAATATATAGGTTTTGCACATCTTTTGTCAGCTTTATCTATGTATTGAAATTTTTATATTGTAAGTGGTTAGTTTGGTTTGTGATTTTTCATTGCTAGTATATAGAAAGATATTTGTTTTTGCATATTATATCCTGCAGCTTTTCCAAACTCATTAGTTCTAGTGGGTTTTTTGTAGAATCCATCAGATTTTCTATGTGGACAATCTTGTCATCTGAAAATAAATACAGTTTCTTTCTTTGCAGTTTTGATGTCTTTCATTTCTTTTACTTTCATTTTTGTGCTGGTTAAAATTTCCAGTACAGTGTTGAACAGAAGTGGTGAGAATAGACATCCATGTCTTGTTTTTGATCTTAGGGGAAAAGCATCTGTCTTTCAGAATTAAGTATGATACAAGCTATAGGTTTTTCATAGATGTTCATATCGGGTTGAGAATGTTCCTTTCTATTCCAATTTTGTTGAGAATTTTTATCAGAATGGATGTTGGATTTTCAAATGCTTTTCTGCATCTGTTGATATTATCAGATATTTTTCTTTTTTAGTTTTTTAATAGGATGAATTACATTGATTAATTTTCAAATGTTAAATCCGCTTTGCCTTTCAGGAATAAATTCCACTTGGTCATGATGTAAAATTCTTTTCTTGCTTACTCTTAGATACACTGCCTTGGTGGGGCTTGGGTAAGATAAGGGAGAATTCCCTGGGTTACCAGGTATACTTGCAGGGGTCCTCAAACTTTTGAAACAGGGGGCTAGTTCACTGTCGCTCAGACCATTGGAGGGCCGTTGGAGAGTGCAGTGCACAACCGGTCATCTGCTAAGCAGGACTGGCAGCAGCGGCAAAAACGGGCTGCAGGCCGCAGTTTGAGGATGCCTGAGTAAAGTCTATAGCTCTCTTCCCTCTCTCTCCCCCAATCAGAAGAAGTCTGTCTCTGCTTTCAGCTGCCTGGAGTTGGGGGAAGAAGTTACATGAGCATTCCCATGGCCATCACATCTAGTACTGTGCTGGGTCACATTTGAAGCCTTGCAGACCAGTAGAGTACTGGGTCTCACCCAAGACCTGTGGCAAGGACTTCCTGCTGCTGCTGCTGATGTTTATTCAAGGCCTAAGGGCACTTTATTCAGCAGGTGTTGGATCCTGCTGTGACTAGGTCTGTCTTATCGGGACAGTAGATTCTCTTCTGGCCTGGGGTAGGTCTGGAAATGCTATCCAGGAGCAAAGGCCTAGAATCAGTGGTTTCAGGATTCTGCCTGGTGCTTTATTTTCCTTTGGCTGAGCTAGAACTAGATACCCAAGTTGTGAAACAAAGTCTTCTGTACTCTTCCTTTTCCTTTTCCCAAGTGGAAGGAGTTTCTTCCAGAGCTGCATTGCCTGGAGTTGGGAGAGAGGTGATGCTGGCATTCCCTTGGCCACCACAGCCGTTGCATTGGGTCACACACAGCCAGGTCCACTGCCTCTGAGACCAAATACAGCACCAGAGATTGCCCAGGAACTGAAGTCCTTGTGACCTGACTGCTCCCGGCCACTCTAGTCCACCAGTGGTAGAGCCAGCTGGGACTTGAGTTTCTCCCATTGGTGCTGTGGGTTGTTGTATCCAACAAACTTGCTAAACTTAATTTTTGATTTTAAGAATTAGTGTGTGTGTTCATTTGGGTTAAACACATACACACTCATAACTATGAGTAAGGACAGTTTTTTCTTTTCAGCCTTTATACCTTTTATTTCTTTTACTTGTCTTATTGCGTTAACTTATACCTCCAGTAGAGTGTTGAGTAAATGTCATAGGAACTCACACTTGTGTGATTCTGAATTTGCAAGGGAAAGTTTTCAACATTTTGACCCTTAAGTATGATGTTTATTGTGTGTTATGTAGGCATCCATTATAATAAGAAAATTCCCTTCTAGTCCTACTTTGCTAAGGTTTTGTGATGAATGCATATTGAATTTCATCAGATTTTTTGGAGATGATCATATTTTTCGTCCTTTTCTGTGATTTTATTTTCTGTATTTTTATTTTCTGGGTTTATCTCTGTTGTTTCCTCCACTTTACTTTCTTTGGGCTTAATTTGCTGTTCTTTTTCTAACTTTTTGGAATAGATTTATAGCTTCAGCCTTTTTTTTCTATTATGTGCAATTAAAGCTATAGATTTCTTGTTAAGCAAGTTTTGAGGTATCACATTTTTACCATCATTCAGTTCAAAATACTTTGAAATTTATTTTATAATTCCTCCTGAGACCCATGGGTTATTTACAAGTGATTTCTTAATTTCCAAACATATAGAGGATTTTTTCTTTATATTTTGGTTCTGGATAGTACCATTGTCAGATAACATACTGTCTTTGGCTCCAGTCCTTTGAAAGTTGTTGAGACTTGCTGTATTGCCAGCAAATAATCAATTTTAAATGTTCCGTTTGATCTTGAAAAGAATGTGTGATTGAACATTTGTTGGATGCTATGTCCTATGTGTGTTTCTTTTCTTGATGTGAATTAAAATATGGATTTGTATTTACTGAGAGCTCTTGGCTTTATTCTGGACCTCCTTCTCCATTGTCTCTTGCCCACTCCTGTTTAATTTGGATTCTTTGTCCTATAATTTTTCCGCAATGAGGTTTGTCTTGGAAGAGTTTCAACTAGTTTTAAGAATTCCAAAGGAATATGGCTACAGCTTATCTTCCCAACTCTTTTCAATTCTAGTAGCAGGAATGAAAAAATATGGAGAATGTCTTTTTACTTCTGCTAACTTAAAGAGCAAGCCATGAAAGACTTGAGAATTCAAGTTTATGAAATCAGAAAAGTTAGTTGTTTGCAGCTGTTCTTTTTCCCATTGGCAGTGGTTAGTCGGCTTAGGTGTATTAAATAGCCTATTTTTAAGTTCTAAAGTGTTCTGTTGAAATTGATGATTTACCTTATTTTGAGAAGCAGTAGACACTAGCCATTTTATTGAGTATATCAAATAATAACTACTGTATTTCTGGTTTTTAAAAATTGAACATTACCAAATTACCCAACTGGTTTTTCTCTTTGTTTCAGATCAAAGACAACGTGAAGCTCTCAGGTGGCATGACAGTGAAAATTTCCTCAAATATTCAGTTGTACAGGTATGTAAATTATAAATTCTGCTCAGAATTATTCTCATGTGAAGATGTCTACAGCACTTTGAAATTTTGTTTATAACTTTGATTCTTATAAAGGAAAAGCTTGTGTTTGCTTAAAGAAAATAAATTCTTTGCCCATAAAAATTGCCTTTTTCCTCCAGAGTTGGAGTTTATATATTAAATGTGATGTTAAATTGTCTCAGTTCTAAAATGAGAATTCATTTAAGTTTTGAAACATCCTAAAATTTTTTTCTCAAGTTACACCTAGTTGTATGCTTTAACTCTCTGAATTCTCATAAATTGTGACAGAAGCATAGACTAATACAGATAGTAAATAATATATGGTATTGTTTTTAATATCTCTTTCCTTGGTTGTCATGAATATTTATTTAAATAATGTGTTCAAAAAATTTTTTTAACCGAAAAGGAATACTTATTGTTAGACCTTGCATTACAGAGTATTTCTAAAAGAAAAACAGTGGCTTCTAGATTAGTGCTGACTCTTTAAAGAAGCAATAAGGAATGTTTTGCTTTTGTATAAATGAGTTACAATTAGAACTAAAATTGTTTGTAAGGTATTAAAAATGAAGCAATTGTTTTTAAGGTATTAGAATGAATAATTTATTTGATTGGCTTGAGTATACTTATCCTTATAGATATTTTCTTTAGTGTATACTCTGTATTTAGCTTACTTCTTTGTGTTTTCATTTCCAAAGACCAGATGCAGAGTCCATAGTGTCTTAAAGCTATCCATCTACTGTTCACTATGATTGCCATGATATTATTTTTTCTTATATTATTTTTATGCATGTTTAAGAGCTATAATCATTTAAGTGATAGAAAACCTTTCATAATACAACAACCTCTAAGTTTTGCTCAAATTCTTAGTTTTCTTGCTACCACTTAATGTCTTATAGCATAGGCTTGTAAAAAGGATTCAAAAAAAGATAGAATTTAAAGCCCCAGAAGACCTCTGGGCGTGATATTGCAACTTATCCTTGGAAAGCTACAGATAACTTGATTATGAAAGATAGTTTTACCAGATAGCACATCAGTGACTCCAGTCAGCCCTTCAGATGTACCTGCATTATACATCGTGATTATATTAATTAAAATTGTAGAGTAATAGATCAAGCAGGGACAAATCTTCCCTTACTTAATACTCTTTGAAGAAATTATAACTCCTTTAAATCTCTGAAGGTACACAGTCTCCTCTTATGTATACTATTCTTGTAGTCATACAACGAAATCTTGATTCCTATTTCTTATTTTTAGTGATAGTGTATTGTTACTGCCTAAGATTCCTCTGCAGTTCTCCATATTTTCAAGGACGCATTGCTGTTTCAAGACTCACACCCCTGTGGGTCTTGCTTTTTACTGCATGGTTTGCAATAGGAAGGAAGGGAGGTGATTTGAGAGCATGAGAGAAAGATTAATCTGCTTTCTAGCAGTAATGCCCATATTCTGGGCCATATGCAGTGCATCCCTTGGGGATTCTTTACCCCAGAGACATTATTCTTGTTTCTGAAAAAAGTTTTAGGAGAATTTTTTGTTTTGTTTTCTGTTTTATGGTAAAGGAAGAAATAGGAGGAAACCATTATCAAGGATATGTGGGATCTAGGGGCACTGGCTCAGGTCTCTTGTCATTGTCACTTAGCTGCTACTGCTAGCAACAGAAATCCTTCATAAATTTCAACACCTTTTTGTTCAGCCATGTTTCCCAGGTGACTAGAACAGTTCTTGTCAGTAGGCACTTGATAAATATTTGTTGAATGAATAAAACAACTAGGTCTTCTCCTTCCTCCCTCCTACTCACTTAACTTCCAACATGATTTAAACTCTGTCAAATATAGTGAAAGTCATGGAGATGTGAAAAGTCATAATCAACACGGGAAATACAAGTAGTTCATATTTTGTTTTATTTTTCAAGATAAAGTTCTAAAGAAATATCCCCTTCTCTCCTTATACTAGTACCATAAAATTTCCAGGACTTGTGTTAAATGGAAATAATTTTTCTAGGCATTTTTATAATAGTGGAAAAACACAGCTACAGAAGTTGGATATTTATTTCTTGCATTTTAAGTTGGAACTTCAAACATGATTTTCTGTATAAAATATATTATATGTTATGATTGAATTCTTTAGTGCTATTACTACATAATGATCATTTAGGCTTGTTTTCTTTTTTTTTTTTTTTTTTTTTTGAGACAGAGTCTCGCTTTGTTGCCCAGGCTAGAGTGAGTGCCATGGCGTCAGCCTAGCTCACAGCAACCTCAATCTCCTGGGCTCGAGCGATCCTTCTGCCTCAGCCTCCCGAGTAGCTGGGACTACAGGCATGTGCCACCATGCCCGGCTAATTTTTTTATATATATATATATATATATATATATATATATATATATATATCAGTTGGCCAATTAATTTCTTTCTATTTATAGTAGAGACGGGGTCTCGCTCTTGGTCAGGCTGGTTTTGAACTCCTGACCTTGAGCAATCCGCCCGCCTCGGCCTCCCAGAGAGCTAGGATTACAGGCGTGAGCCACCACGCCCGGCCTAGGCTTGTTTTGTCAAAGCAAATTTTTGAATTACCTTAGAATAATCATTTTGAAGAATATTATTCCTTCTCCACTCCAGAAAAATGCAAAAAAAAAAAAAAGAAGAATATTATTCTTATGGGAGTACATGTTACCTTTATGATAACTAACTATATCATACATAAATTTTTTAAACAAAAACTGAAAGTTGGAGTTTACCAATGTATTGAATAGCTTATAGATTTAATACATTAAATATTTGGTTCATTATACTTTCTTAATTCAATCACTTTGAAACATCCATTGCCTTCATTATGATTATATGGAACTTTCTAGTTATTTTAAGTAACAACTGATTTCTTGAATGATCCTTTCAGGATTATTGTTAAATTAAGTTGTTTTTCTTTAATTATTTTGTGTTTTCTATATAAGTAAAAATTATTTCAAGTGGCATTGCTCTCTGAGAGTATAGTAGTAGGCACTGGGTGACAAATATTTAAAGATAAGAAAAAGATATCATTCAAGAAGGTGAGTGGAAAATGTCCCTCTCTTCTCAAATATTTCTTTTTCTGCTATTTTTTTTTTGAATACTTGCTTTTTCTTATACTTAAACTAATTGAATCTGTGTAATCTATGCAACACCAGTACGTGTGTGCACTAAAGGGTAAAGTTAGCACTTTGATTCTCTTGGTACTTGCTAAAAGGACAGGATGGAATATTAAAATTAAGTTTATTTTCTCTTAAAGCTCTCCTAAAAGTATTTTCCTCTTCTGGCTTGGGAATTCTCTTTCTACTCATTACCCTTTGTACCCAAAATTAAAATTTTAAAACAAATTAAGAGATAAATGTCTACAGGGAGAAAAGGAAATGTGTAAGCTGAAATAAAAAGGAATAAATATAAAAGGATAGTGCCAAAGAGGTATGAGTTGGTTCTGGAGGGGACAGTCAGAGGTGAAATGTATTTATTTATTCAACAAACATTAATTTATTCATTCAATTAATTTTGAGTTCATGCCTGTGCTATGTAAGCTCTGGGGATATAGCTATGAATAAGATAGACAAAGGATCCTCCTTTAGTGGAAGAAATATGAATTAAGTAAGTAATTAAAATTATATCCTACAAAGGAAATAAACAGGCTGCTCAGATAGAAATTAATATGTATGTAGTCGTGGTGGTGGTGGTGGTGGTGGTGGCAGAGACCTATTTTTGGTAGAAAGGTCAGAGAAGACATTTCTAAGGCAGTAACATTCAAACTGGAAGAAGCAGTGGAGAAGAGCCAAAGAATGGACTAAGAAAAGGCCCTGAGGCAGAAAAGAATTTGGCATGTCTTGTGCAATGTATGCTAATTGGTCCCAACTGTAACCAAATAATAGTTATTGAAAATTACATTTTCGTGTTCACAAGTTAACAAATTTAAAACTCAATAAATAAAATATAACAATTCACCTGTACTCTTTGTGTTGAATCAGATTACCAGCTTTGTAGACAGACCATCACTGGCTAGTAGATCTTTCTTTGATGATGGAAATGTTGTATGATTCCACACTGCCCATTATTGTAGCCTCTAGCCACAAGGGGCTTTAGAGTACTTGAAATTAGACTAATACAACTGAGAAATGAAATTTTTATTTAATTTTCATTTTCAGTGGATGAAATTTGGATTTAAATAGTCACATATGCTTGTGGCTGTTGTATTGGTCAATATAGTTAGAGATTTTAATAAATTACCCAGGTAAAACCTTGAAGAAATGATTTTGTATCATCCCATAATTCTAGGAAATTCATAATTTAGCACTTTATAGTCTAACTATAAGAGATTAGAGTTAATTTCTTAAGCTGTACATCAACCTTTAGTGATAAATGATGAAAATCAATCTCCTCACAATATGAATGAAAGGATTAAAGGATTTGCTACAACACTCTAAAATGTATAAGAACATCTTTACAATATGCTAGTCAGCCTATTCTATTTCTTTCCAAAGGATAGAAGAGTAATTTACATGTTTGATAGCCAATACTGATTAGCATCAGAGCCAAAATTAAACATTTAGAATTGTAATTAGAATACTTAGCGAGTGTATAATTTTGGTAGTTAGAGGGACAAAGGTGTCCAGAGAATTAGCTTACCTAACTATAATCCAGTAGTGGTGACATTTTTTCTGTGATACACTAGCCATCATCTCAGGAAGTCATATGGAAATCAAAGACAAATAGTAATTAATTATACAGTATCACTTAAGATTCAAGGTTTATAAAATTCTATAAATGTTTCCTTTATTTGGTATAGTTTATTTAAATTTTGCTTTAGAGAAAATATAAAAGATATTTATAAATACTTATAGTCAATTTTAGTCTTATTCTCCCAACATGGTTTTTTTCAACTACATTTTGAGTTATTATGTAAAGAGTCTTCTAAGCAAGTGGGAAGGAATTGCTAAATCTGCATTTTTATTCCTTCAAAGACTTCTTTTATTTATGTATTGATTTATTATGTTTATTCTCAGAGTTTTACAATTTTTATTACTTTGAATTATTGGATCATTTATTTTTAGGTATGTATTTCCTTAGCAATTGTTATTAGAAAATAGTTTTGAGCAGTATTATCATAGAACTCAGCTTAACCAGTATTATTGATCACTACCTTTATTCAAAGAATTATGCCAGGTGCTTCAGTGATAAGGTGGATAAAGTAAAATGACCATATCATACAAACTTAAAGCTAACAAAAATAGCTTTAAGGATACAACAAATATATAACTAGGTAAAAGGCACATTCCTTCTATCTTAACATTAAAACCAAATATTTGTATTAAGGGTGACAAAAGAAATAGATCGGGAAAAGTTTCTTAAGGATGTAGGATATGTGATGAACACGGAATAGTAGATAAGATTTCAAAAGAAATTGATTGGGGGCCAAAAGAGAAGGTGGCGGGGAGCATTTCACCTGGACCCATTGGCATGATGAAAAGCCAAAGGAGGTGAGAAAGTGAGAGTTGAAGTTTGAACTGCTTAGATATCCCAAGAAGCTTTTAAACTAATTTTTGAACTATCAAAAGTTAAAATATTACTTCTTTTAACTAATCCTTTAAAAAACACAGTAACTGTCTTTTAGTAATATAGAGTAAATCAATTTCTAAAATTATGTAGGCCACTAGATGCATTTATTCTTTTTTTTTTATCTTTTTATATTATTCTTTGTTATTTTTATATCTTTTTTTAAATATCAAAGTATTATGGGGGTACAAACATTTTGGTTACATAAATTGCCTTTGTACCAGCCAGTCAAAGCTACAAGCTTCTCCGTCCCCCAGACAGTGGGCACCGTATCCATTAGGTGTGAATTTACCCATTCCCTCCTACTCCTTCCCACCTGCCTGACACCCTAATGAATATTCCATATGTGCACATTAGTCTTGATCAATCAATACCAATTTAATAGTGAGTACATATGGTGTTTGTTTTCCGTTTTTGTAATACTTCATGTAGAAAAATGGGCTCCAGCTCCATTCAGGATAATACAATAGGTAGTTGACCATTATTTCATGCACATCTACTCATTCATAGGAACTTTAAGGTCTGTTTAAGACCAAATTTCATAAATTATTCCACTGGAATTTTTTTGAAGTTGCCTTGAAGTTGCAGTAAATTTTAAGGAATTGACATACTCAAAATATTGACTGTTCCACACATATATGAATATGATATACTATCCTGTTTATTTAGATCTTTTATTTCCTTTACTAAAGTTTTCTCAGTAAATTCTTATACCATCTTTTGTTTACCTTTTGTTACAGTAGTAAAAAGGAATTTTTCCTATTACACTTTCTGATTATTGCTGGTATTTGAAAAAGCTATCGAATTTTTTAAATGTTGATCTTCTATCTGGTGACTTTTAGTGTATTCTCTTACTCTCTTACTAATTCTAACAATTGGTATATTGCATGGAGTTTTCAAGGTAAATGGTCAAACTGTCTATAAATAATAATAGCATTATATCTTGCTTTTCAACCTTTAAATCACCCCCAGGACATATTGTATTGAGAACTTTTAGTACAATGTTGAATTTCAACAGTGATAGTGAGCAGCCCTGTATTATTACTGAATTAAATGCAGTGCTTCTGATGTTTCCTCAGGAAGAATGGCATTTGATGTAGGTTTCTGGTAGATATTTTTATCAAATTAAGAAAGTCCTCAAAATTTTAATTTGTAAGAGTTTTTTGTGTATGGTTATTTATGAAATGCATTTGAATATCAGTTAAGATGATTATTTTTCTCTATTTCTTTCTTTTTGAATTACTCCAATAGATTTTCTAAGGTTATAAAAATTTTAATTGTATTTAGTTTTATTATTATTTTTTTTTTTCCGAGACAGAGCCTTGCTTTGTTGCCCAGGCTTGAGTGAGTACTGTGGTGTCAGCCTAGCTCACAGCAACCTCAAACTCCTGGGCTCAAGCAATCCTGCTGCCTCAGCCTCCCGAGTAGCTGGGACTACAGACATGCACCACCATGCCCGGCTAATTTTTTCTATATATTGGTTGGCCAATTAATAATTTCTTTCTATTTATAGTAGAGATGGGGTCTTGCTCTTGCTCAGGCTGGTTTCAAGCTCCTGACCTCGAGCAATCCGCCCACCTCAGCCTCCCAGAGTGCTAGGATTACAGGCGTAAGCCACTGCGCCCGGCCCTGTATTTAGTTTTAAACCACTATCAATTTTGGCTAGAATGATGTGAGAAAACATTTTAAGATGCACATTTTCTGTCATAGAACGCTGTGTTCAAAGGAGATGGAGATGACATATTTGGAAACTCAGTAGCTGACCAAAGGTAAAATACTACCAGAAAATTATTATTTTCTAAATTATATTTAATTATCATTAAAATAATTTTTTTAGTATTAGGAATGTTTGTTTATTTTATGGTCTGCTATAACTAGGTTTAAATGATCTGTTATTGAATGAACAAGAAAAAGTAAGTATTACAGAGTCAAGAGCAATTCTCAGCCAGAAACAATTTTGCCTCTGTTCCTCCAGGAGATATATGGCAATGTCTGAAAAAATTTTTGCTTGTCACAACTGTGGAGGGTGAATCTGCAACTGGCATCTAGTGGATAGAGGCCATGGATGTTGTTAAGCATCCTACAATGCACAGGCAAGCCACTGCACACAAATAATTTTTCAGCCTAAAATATTAATTGTATAAAGATTTTAAAACCCTGGTTTAGGAAAAAAATGTAAAATATTGAGTCCTATGAGTAAATTAAACATAAAGTTTTTTATGTAGAATTTATTTTAATTGTTATATATTTATTATACTAGATGGAACAGAATATACTATATTTTTAACTCTGTGTTTTTTTCTTTAGCGATTTAGCTCCTCTTATTACTGAGTATGAAAAACATCTAGAAGCACTAAATGGGCAGCTGAAATATTATCAGGTATGAAATCATAGTTATGAAGCTTTTTGTAATATTTTATTATGAAAAGATAAAGTAAAATACACTCCATTTTTTAAACTTGATCTTGGCCAAAAGGCTGAGAAGAGATGCACTCCATTAAAAAAAAAAAAAAAAATTGCCGGGCGCGGTGGCTCACGCCTGTGATCCTAGCACTTTGGGAGGCTGAGGCGGGCGGATTGCTCAAGGTCAGGAGTTCGAAACCAGCCTGAGCGAGACCCTGTCTCTACCAAAAATAGAAAGAAATTAATTGACCAACTAAAAATATATATATACAAAAAATTAGCCGAGCATGGTGGCGCATGCCTGTAGTCCCAGCTACTCGGGAGGCTGAGGCAGTAGGATAGCTGAGCCCAGGAGATTGAGGTTGCTGTGAGCTAGGCTGATGCCACGGCACTCACTCTAGCCTGGGCAACAAAGTGAGACTCTGCCTCAAAAAAAAAAAAATTGATGAGAAAGAAAATATTTAGATGTAACTAATCAGTTTTGGGTTCTCTGTGTGTTCATGAGCCCACATGTATGTGTTTAAAGATCAGCTTTGATTTTGTCTCTTAATCTATCATTTCCTTGCTCTTGCTATCTGGCATGAGATATCTCTTAGATGCTTAGAGGAATCTCTTAATCTCATTATTGTTTGCTTACAGCTTTTTTTTTAACCCAAAACCATCTTACATGCTTTTTGAACTTTCTCCTTATCTTCATTCTACCTACATATCCCATTATTTGAAGAATGGATATTTTTTCTCAATTTCAAATATTACATCTATCAGATGCTTTTGTCCTATGTCTTTTAGATGCTATCGATCTACTTTCAATATAGGCTTAAACTGTCGCAGCTTTTTTCCCTGAAATCCTCATAGTAATGGCAGTTTGTTTAAGGAGCAAAGGGAATAAAGAAAATGAGGAAGGTGTCTATACAGACAGATTATCACTTTGGGTCCCAGGGTTTATTAGATTAGGGTGTGTAGCAGGCTCATGGAGAACTAGAATAATAGCACAGAATTGTTCAGAGTACAATCTGAGTTTCAGTAATCTATATTTTTGGAGTATGCCCAATATTTTTAATGTGTTTCTTTGATCTGAAAATGTCTTTAACATTTCTCCTCAAATTTTGACCTTTCTGATACTGGGATAACAATACAACAGAAGCATTTCTTAAAAAGAACTTATATGTTTCAAGCTAAGTCCACCAGGAGACTGTGACCTCTTTTTGTTAGAGCTTGAATATATCCATGATTGTATGTGGCTCAGATACCAATCCCTGGACCAGTTCAGTTGTGGCAAGGGTAGCAGAGTTGACTTAATTTAATGCAATGGAAGAAAGTATAATGACTTTATATATAAACAACCCCTTGAGACTGATTTCTTTAGAATGAGACTATGGGCACATGGCAGATACTTAGCACTTTCTCTCCTACTTTTTTTTTTTCATGCACGTACATGAAGAGATTCTACTGTATGCTTTATAGTGTAACACATAATAGGCCCTTGAATATTTGATGAATGATTGATTGCCAGGGCTTATGGAAACAATGGACTTAAACAGAACTCTAGAACAAATGGACCTAACAGACATCTAAAGAACATTCCTCTCAAACAACACTGAATATGCGTACTACTCATCAGCTCATGGAACTTTTTCTAAAATTGATCACATCCTATGCCACAAAACATATCTCAACAAATATAAAAACATAGAAATTATACCATGTATCTTCTCAGACCACAGTGGAATAAAATTAGTGATTAATTCCAACAGAAACACCTCTACACAAAGACATGGAAATTAAACAATCTATTGCTGAATGACTGTTTGGCCAAAGAGGAGGTCCATAGGAAAATCAAAAGATTCTTCAAACTAATAACAGGGACACAAATTATCAAAATCTGTGGGGTACAGCAAAAGCATTCCTGAGAGGAAAACTCATAGCCTTAAATGCTTGAATCCAAAAGACAGAAAGGCTACAAATCAACAAACTAATGAACTGTCTCAAGGAACTGCAAAAGAATAGCAAGCCAATCCTAAACCCAGCAGAAGAAAAGAAATAACCAAGATCAGAGCAGAACTAAATGAAATCAAGAACAAAAGAACTATACAGAATATTAATAAAACAAAAAGTTTGTTCTTTGAAAAGATAAACAAAATTGACAACCTTCTTCCTAGATTGACCAGAAGTAGAAAGGAAAGGATGCTAATAAATCAATTAGAAATGAAAAAAGAGAGGTCTCAGCTGGTATCATGAAAATATAAAACATCATCTTTGAATACTATAAAAATCTCTGTGCCCCAAAACTTGAAAACATGGAGGAAATGAACAAATTCTTAGAAACACAGAACCTCCTGAGGGTAAATCAGGAAGAAATACAATTCCTGAACTGAATTCAAGTACTGAAACTGAACCACCAATAAAAATATCTTCCAATAAAAAAAGTCCCAGACCAGATGGGTTCATACCTGAATTTTACTAAACCCACAAAGAAGAACTGGTACCTATACTGCAGAAATTATTCTACAACATTGAGAAGGATGGAATCCTCCCCAGCTCATTCTTTGAAGCCAGTATCACTTGATACAAAAGCCTGGAAAGAACATAACAAAAAAATAAAACTACAGACTAATATTCCTTGTGAACATAGATGTAAAAGTTCTCAATAAAATCTTAGCAAACTGAATTCAAGTGCACATCAAAAAAAATTTACCGTGACCAGGTGGGCTTCAACCCAGAGATGCAAGGATGGTTCAACATATGCAAATCTATAAATGTAATTCACCATATAAGTAAAAGCAAGAACAAAGACCATATGATCCTCTCAATAGACACAGAAAAAGCATTTGCCAGAATTCAGCACCCTTTTATGATAAGAACTCTTAACAAAATAGGCACAGATGGGTCATACCTCAAAATTATTAAAGCCAAATATGATAAACCCACAGCCAACATCATACTGAATGGGGAAATATTGAAAGCATTCCCGCTTAGAATTGGAACCAGACAAGGTTGCCCACCATCTCTACCTCTATTCAACATAGTGCTGGAAGTCCTTGCCAGAGCAATCAGACAAGAGTGGGGAATCAAGGGTATCCAAAATGGGGGCAGTGGAGGCCAAACTTTCACTTTTTGCTGATGATATGATATTAAATGTAGAAAACCCCAAAGATTCAACCAAGAGACTCCTGGAATTGACACATGAGTTCAGCAAGTCTCAGGATACAAAATCAGTGCACGCAAATCAGTAGCTTTCATATGCACCAAAAACAGTCAAGCAACACCTTTCCCAATAGCATCAAAGGAAATTAAATATTTAGGAATATATTTAACTACGGAGATGAGAGACCTATATAGGGAGAAGTACGAAACACTGAAAAAAGAAATTGCAGAGGATGTAAACAGATGAAAAATTCTACCATGCTCATGGATCGGCAGAATCAATATTGTTAAAATGTCTATCCTACCTAAAGTTATCTACAGAATCAGTGCAATCCCTATTAAAATACCAACATCATTTTTTGCAGATCTAAAAAAAGTGATTCTATGCTTCACATGGAACCAGAGAAGACCTTGTATAACCTAAGCAATCTTAAGCAAAAAGAACAAATTTGGGAGGCATCAATCTACCAGACTTCAAGCCCTACTATAAGGCTGTAGTAACCAAAACAACATGGTACACTGCACAAGAACAGAGACATAGATCAATGGAACAGGACTGAGAACCCAGATATAAAACCATCCTCACATTGTCATCTGATCTTTGACAAAGCAGACAAAAATATACACTGGGGAAAAGAATCCCTATTCAATAAATGGTGCCAGGAAAATTGGATAGCCACATGCACAACACTGAAACAAGATCTACAGCTCTCACCTGTCAGAAAAGTCAACTCACAATGCATAACAGACTTAGACATAGACATGAAACCATAAGAATTCTAGAAGAAAATGTTGGAAAAATTCTTATAGACCTCGGCCTAGGCAAATAATTTATGAAGAAGACCCTGAAAGCAATCATAGTGGCAACAAAAATAAATAAATGGGACCTCATCAAGTTAAAAAGCTTCTGCACAGCCAAGGAAACTATCATAGCAAATAGACAACCTACGGAATAGGAGAAAATATCTGCATGCTACACATCTGATAAAGGGCTAATAACTAGAATCTATGTAGAACTTGGGAAAACAAACAAGAAAAAAATCAAACAACCTTATTAAAAGGTAGGCAAAGGACATGAATAGAAACTTTTCAAAAGACTAATGGCCAACAAACATATACAAAATTGCTCAACATCTCTAATCATCAGGGAAATACAAATCAAAACCACAAGGAGGTATCACTACTCCAGTGAGAATGGCTTTTATCAAAAAGTCCCAAA
This sequence comes from Microcebus murinus, assembly GCF_040939455.1. Lineage (NCBI taxonomy): Eukaryota > Metazoa > Chordata > Mammalia > Primates > Cheirogaleidae > Microcebus > Microcebus murinus. The sequence goes on from NC_134118.1 coordinate 54,130,267, forward strand.
ACAACAAATGTTGGCATGAGTATAGAGAGATAGAACACTCATACACTCGTGGTGGGACTGCAAACTAATACAACCTCTATGAAAAGTAGTATGGAGATACCTCAAAAAAACTAAAAGTAGAACTACCACTTGATCCAGCAATCCCACTACTGAGTATCTACCCAAAAGAAAAAAAGTCATTCTGTAATAAAAACATCTGTGCCCAAATGTTTATAACAGCATAATTCACAATTGTAAAGATGTGGAAATAATCCACATACCCATCAATACATGAGTGGATTAATAAAATGTGATATATGTATACCATGGGGTACTACTCAGCCATAAAAAACAATGGTGAAGTAACCTCCTTTATTATCCTGGATGGAGCTAGAGCCAATTCTTCTAAGTGAAGTATTACAAGAATGGAAAAACAAGCAACACATGTACTCACCATCAAATTGCTAGTAACTGATCAACACTTATGTGCACACATGAAAATAACATTCGTCAGGTGCCAGGCAGGTGGGAAGTGGGTAGAGGGGATGGGTAAATTCAGAACTCACAGGTACTAAGTCCAGTGTCTTAGGGATTGGTATGCTTGTTGCTCTGGCTTGGCAGTGCAAAGGCAATATAGGTAACCAAAATATTTGTACCCCTATAATATTATGAAATTTAAAAATAAATTTAAAAAATAAAATTAAAAAAAAGAAAAATAATAAAAACATCTAGAATAGAGGTTTAAAAAGTCTCTATGAGTTAAATCTATCAGTACTTGATGTTTAACCTTCTTGGTGTTTATAAAAGAAAAATAGATATATATAAAGTTAAAAAACAAGCCAATCTCCTATTTATCAATTAATGGATTGATGTATAGCTTTACTAAAAGAACACATAATGTTTACAACTGCTAAAAATAAAGTTAAATTTATTTAACTTTGCATTGGAATTATTGCATTACATTTGGAATTATTTAGACTTTTATTTCCAGGGTTATTCCTCTAATATGTAAACTTATGAAGCGATCATACAGATCCAAATTGAAAAAAAAAAAAACGTTTCTTTAAATTGTAATTCTGGTTTTATCATGAGTTAAGTAAGTCTTTTCCTGGTCTTTACCGTGTGCTTTTTAGCCTGCAGTCATTTAAATTTAAGCCAACTACAGTTATGCCTTTTAATATTTCTAATTAACAATGAATGAGCAACAGAAGACTCTCTTGTACAAATGGCATTTTACTTTTATTTTTAGAACTAGTGAATCTACAGTTTCTGCTGAATTCACTCTCTCTGAATTGCTATAATGACCTGTTATGTGTTTTTATTGTTATAACATAAAATAGCTAGTTATCTTAAAATTAAAATCTTTTAATTTTTTTATAATCTATTCATATATTTCTTTAATCAGCAATTTTACTAAGGTGTTAAGGTGTTTTTCCATTTGGCATTCTTTACCACCAGGGGTGATCACTCAATTAATAAGAGAGAAGAAGCTATAGTAGAAAGTCCAAAAGTCTATGATGATAAGAATAATTGCTACTTCTTTGAGAGAGAAAAAAAGATGTTGACAGCTATTTTTAAGAATAGTTGCTCAGATAGATGTTATTGCTTATTAGTAGGACTAGTTCTTATGACTAAAAATAGGATATCTTCAAAGCAGGAAAGGTACTACTGCAATTGTCTATATTAAAGATTTTCTGTAGAAAATGTAAATAGTATGGAAAAATTTGATGATGTGATAAGTAATCTGTAGATTTAATTTTCTTCCAAATATTAATTTTTTTGAACTATTAAATAATTTTTATGTGATTGTTATGTTCTCTGTTTAATCTTAGCTAATGAATATATATCCTACATAATTATTTAAAATTAATATTAATAAATACTTTTCAAGATACAGTGATAGTTTTACAACTTTTAAAGATCAATTTATTTAAAAATTATAAAGCTGGAACAATTGTACAATAAAATCTAAACCTCTTAGCATGTCAATCAAGACCCTGCACCTGCATCTCCAATTTTCTCTCTCACTGCATCACTCCATACATGTTTCACTGTTCAATTATCTAGTAGTGAATTAATTCATTTTGTTTTAATTGTGATTCAGGCGTAGCAGGGATCTTGGAAAAGTTCACCTTTCAAGCCAACTTTGTAGATAGAATTGGCTAATATTACTGATTTCTGAGATCAAGCTGCCTTGAGCTTCTCTGGTTGAAAGGGAGAGAGAAAAGCTTGGAGAACTGCCTGTTCCACCTGTTCGTTGCCAAGGTTTACTGCAGGCTTGGCTCCTCTCCTTTAGCCTAGGGTGCACAGTCAAGACTAATGGACATATCATGAGTTGATTACAGTTTTGTTTTAAGTGTGATTTTTTACACGGCCTTTTTTCCACTCTCCACTTGTCCAATCACTCTTACTGACTACTTATTTTGTGCCTTTTTGCTTTTACTCATATTTCTCCCTACTTGAAATGCTCTATCTTTCCTTTTGAAATCCTAAAGAAATAATGAACCCCTCAGAATGAATCCCTCAGAAATAATGAACCATACCCTCATCTCATTCGTTTTACAGGATGCATTTTACTCTTCATTGTATTTTAGCTAATGATGTTTTTAACCATCTTTCCTACTAAGAATATGTTAGTGACCATGTCTGTTTACTATAGCAGCCTTGTATAGCATAGAGAGTTTAGATAATTAATGAAGGTGGTGAATTGGAAACTGAATAAATGAGTGCTAAAAAAAGACCTCTGTTTTCTTCTTCACCATCAATATTTCATCTTTTGAAATACTAGAAAAATATACATACTTAATATGGGTGTCACCTAAACTGAAGTGAATTAATGAAAATATACATTCAGGATATAGGAATTATCTGGTATTTGTTATAGTCACGCACTGAAGAATATCACCTGTTTTTCACAGCTGCAAATCATAGGAATTATTAATATATTTATAACTATTTCTCACTGTGTTACATAAAATATTTTTATCATTTATATTCTATTCAAAATGAATGTTCTATTTTCTATATATTATTAAACTATCCATATTTAATATTCCTTGTTAGAAGTAAAGAATAAGTTTTTCTTATCTGTAGACTAGTGTCAGAATCTGATTGCCTACATATTAATGGACTGCTTAATAAAAAACTGATTCTCTATGTGTTGCCACATCATATTTTTATTATTTCAGAAACAGATGGGTGAGATGAAACTACAACTTGAAAATGTCATCAAGGAAAATGAAAGGTATCAATTAGCTATTGGCTCTTTTATTATCTTAGGTAACTTTTATTTTTGTTATTTGATATTTATACCTATGGTATAATGGTTCAGAGTATGGACTCTGGAGCCTAATTTCTGTTTGACTTCTGGCTCCATTACTTATTAGCCGCATGACACAGGACAAGTTATAATACTTTAACCTTTTTCTGCTTTATGTTCCTTATCTATAAATTGGAGCAAATAGCAGAACCTATTTCATAGGGCTAACTGTTAAGGGATAAATTAAGTGCTTGGAATAGGGTATATAATAAATACCTTAGAAATATTAGCAATCAATACTGTAGTCTATATATATTTTTATATATATTTTTATATATTTTATATAGTTTTATATATTTTAGGAAATATATTGATAAAATGAAAACTTGTCAGCCTAGAACCCAACTTAAGAACTGAAATGTTACCAATACTGGTGCATCTATCTATATTTTCCCATCCTCCATCTTCCTTCTGCCAAATGTAAACACTATCTTGAATTTTGTGTTTATCATTCCCTTGCTTTAAAAAATTTTTATAGTTATGCGTATATCAATATATTGTTTAGTTTTGCATTTTTAAAAACTATATAAAAATGGTATCATCTAGTGTTCTGGGACTTACTTTTTTCACTTAATATCATGCACAACTGCAAGAGTTTCAAGGGATGAAATTGGTGAGTCTATGAAAAACTATAGGGCAAAGACCAAGAAAAGAAAGAAATCCAGGGATATAAGCCTTCATCTGGGTACAGGTACATCTCACTATCCCACAAGAAATGGAGAGAGTTTTAAAAACTGAGCAGAGCTTGAACCATATTTACAGGGCTAGAAAGATAAAAGTTGAAATTCAGAGCCCATCAGACTTAACAGATTGCATCTCACAAACCTTCAGGTGTTGAATTGGGATAGCCTAGGAATGAGAGTGAGCCGAAAAGTAGACTAGTCCTAAAAAGAAACAGCTCTGAATTATCCGACTCTTTTATATTGGCATAAGGTGATCTGGGATTGGTAATGCCCCTAACCACCTGGAAAAAGAAAAGGAACACTTCTAAGTATGTCTTTTTAAAATTAGGAAATACTAATAATTATTAATAGCAATCTCAGTCCTTTCTTAGAAAGTAATTATTCTTTGTTGTTTGTTTCTAAAGTATTTATCACCTTACCTTTATTATATTTGATGAACTTTGTTTTTAATAAGTATGTTTTAAAAATTAAGCTTGAATTTTTCTAGTTTCAAAGGAAATTTGTAATATCAGTAGATAATGCTCTAAATGTTTTAGGTAGATGAATTTTGTTTCTTTTGTAATTTTCACCTTAAAATGTATTACTATAAATATTTTCTGCTTATACTTATGTAAAATAAGTGTTTTTCCTGTATTTTAGGACTTTTCTTCTCACATGTATATCATTTTGAATTAAAATAATCACTCTTTTAAATTTCACCTTCCTGTGGTATTTTTTCTTTTTGTGTTGTTTTAAAGTGTGAATTATCTGTAGTTTACCTTAATGTTAAGATTAAAGTTGAATTTAAGGCTTTCATTATTATGGTCAAGCTTATGTAAGGATATGCTAAAAAATAAAAGCTTCTAATAGTTTTGGTTTCGTGACCAGCAACCATTTTATCCTGCTCTGTTTATTAACTGGAACTAAGTAACAAATCTAATGAGTTTTGTAAAACTCACTGAAGAAACTAACAGTAATTCTATAAGATTTAATATGTAATTTTCATTTAATTGATTGGGTGAAACTATGATATTTTAAATTTTTTGGAGTGGCTTGTTTAATCATTTACTAAGATATAATATCTGAGTTTTACTTTTCTGAAAAATTAAAATCTCTAGATAACCTGAATTATACCTAAACTAATTATCAGTTAAATAAATTTGAAATTGTTATATAATCTTTTTATTCACATAGCACAATATTTAATGGTGATTAAACACTTCTCATTTTTTATTTGAGGTATACTTAAAAATTATTTTGCATATAGAATTATTTTTGACCCAAACGTTCATTTAATTAACCTCAAAGCAATAATGTTATTAAAATGAATTTAGATTATCATGTTAATTGTTTGTTCAAAAGGTTACACAATGAATTAAAAGATGTTATTGAAAAGCAATTGGAGGCCCTTCCCCTTGGCACAGAGATAAGAACTGATGTATGTACAGATGATGGAACAGTCGAGAACCTTCAAGAACAATTGCAACTAGCCAATCAAGTAAGTTACATGTATTTTTTACAATTATATACTCAATTAACAGAGCTTTAAATAATCTACATTAATTGTTATTTATAAATAACATAATAGCCAAATTTTAACAATTGATTTTCTATAATGCACAAGAATTGTTACAGGTTGCAGAACTTATAATAAATATCCTCATTTATAATATAAATGTTATAAATACATTATAGTTGCCAAATACATTTTTTAATTGAATCATGAAGTTTTTGACATTTTTTGTCTTATGATAATATTTTAATGTCAAAGGAAATTTAAAGGAAAAAATCAATTATCTCATTTCCCTAAATTTATACTTTTCTTTTTTTCCTTTTTGTTTTCTTCTGGCACTATTTTCTCTAATTTTCAAAGATTATATTATATTTTTATAAAGTTATACTTCTAGAACTAAACTTTTTCTCCTTTTTTCTTTTCTCAGTGATTGAAATCTTTGGCAAGCTATGTTATAAGAATCCTGTTTTTCAACACTGTAATATTTTGTGAATTTACATGTAAAGGAATTTTATTTGAATTTACAATTTTATATCCCAAGTGTCTCATATCTTGTATGGGTTTACATCTCCATTCTTCTCTTTGTGCCTCAGTTTCCTTATTTATAAATGGGAATTAAAAATTATGGATTGCAATTTTGATTTTATATATTGTCTGTGAAACGTCATGGTTTTATTCCTTGGAAATTTGGTTTTAGAATTCTTAACATTTGAAAGTGATGTTTTTAGTGCTATATTTAGCTTGATAAGGAACATGTATTTAAAACTGAATTTTTAAAAATATATGTAATGGTAGGAGTTTTAAAAAGTCATGGAGGAAAGAATTGATGAAGAAAGCATGTTCTTTGTTCTAGATTAGGAAGGATTTATAATTGTGTAGAAGTCAATGGAAATTAATTTAGACTTATAAATGCTTTCCGACCAGATATTAAATATGTCTTCAAAAGCTGTGGCACAATGTGCATTTCTTAATACTTCTGAAATGTTAAGAAATACATAAGACAATACTGACAAATTTTACTTGGGTTTATTACTTATACATATTTGTTTATGTATTGTTTTTAAAGGTCTGATAAAATACATACAATTGTATTGTTATCCATCACTGGATTGAAAGATCTTTGTATCGAACAATGAAAACTAGATGAATCTAAACTGAACAGATCAAAACTGAATTAAATACAATTTAGAGAATTGAGAGAAAAATAATTATTACACTATGCTTTATCTAAGTAATAAGCATACAACATTTAACTGTCTATTCAAATATCTTCATTCATTCCACCAATGTTTATTAGGTACCTGTTATATGCCAGGTACTATGCTAAGTATTGAGGATACAGTGGAGAATGTTGGTTCCTTCTTCCATGAAACATACAGGCTTTTGGAAGAAGTATACCAAGATGATGAAGTGTTGAGATTCTGGTCAGAATTCTTAAGTTTGGTCCCCATTCTATTTTCTATCTCTGTGATCTTGGGAAATTTCTTTGTACTTCACCTTCTTCACTTATATATGGGGATTATAATAATTCTTATCTTAGGGGGTTTTATGGTAATTAAATGAAAAAAATCCCCATAAAGCATTTAGTGCAATGCCAAGCACATATTTAAGCTAATAAATGTGCATATTATTTTTTGTCATCATTTTTGTCATCATCATTACTGACTAGCAAGACTGGCAAATAAGAATTAAAATTATGTGCAGAAGATTCCGGGTAGAGCAAATATATTGCTTTAGGAGCCAATACCAGTAGTACAATATAAGTACCTAACTTAATATTTTTACTTTGGAATATTTTGTTCTACTACAGTAGTGTGATTTATAAAAATTTGTAAAAATGTTCATATCCTTTGACTAAGTAATTAGATAATGATACCTCGTAGATTCTAGGAATTTGTTCTAAAGAAGTGTATATTTTTTATGACTGAGTAGTACTCCATGGTATGATATTAATTCTTTATTGAGGGTCTTCTATGTGCAAGGCATCTATTTAACCAACAGAACTCGTACTATGTGCTCTTCTGAGAAGCTGGATGTACTTTGTCAGACACCGACTGAATATCACATGTACTAGACATAGAAATCTTTGCTTTATAACTACAAACTCTCATCCAAAGGTCTCTCCTATTCACCACTGTATTTTCAGCAACTAGCTCAATGCCCGACATGTAATAAACGCTCACTAAATATATATTATATAATGAAGTATATCAATTTATAGTATGCCTCTAAAAAGAAAGAACGGCTTAAAACTAAAGTGGATTGCCATAAAAAAAGAAGTGTAGTAAGAACTTACAAATAAATATACTCATAATATTTATAATACTAAATTGGAGTTAGATTAAAAACCTTAAATTATAGCTTGTCCAAATATATATACACACACACACACATACATACATACAGTGGTTCTCAGATTTTGTGTACATTGTAATCACTTGAGGACTTCTGGAAACACAGATTGCTGCCCTGTACTAGCCCCTTCCCCAAGTTTCTGATTCAAGAAGTTTGGGATAGAGCTCAATAATTTGCATCTCTTACAGTTCGGAAGTAATGCTGGTAATGCTGGTCCATTGAGAACCACTGCTCTAGGAGAATTTGGATTTTGTAATTAGTAGTCCAGGTGATGTTTGTCATCAGGCAGGTTTGGGAAACAGTGGGAGCTTTTGAGGTATGAGGCATTTTTATGACAATTCTACTGAAAGGAAAACTGGGTCTTAAGGAAATGAAGAGAATTGTCTAGGATCAATAAGCCAGAAATTAGGGATCCAACTCAAGTCTTCTGGCTCCAGATTCTGGGGTTATCTACAAATTTTAAAGCTGTTTGTTTTTAAAATTTAAAAAATTTTTAATTTGCATACAAATTTAAGAAGTTTTAGGCAAAACTAATCTGTGGTGTTAGAAGACAGGATAATGGTTATTTGGGGGGGATTGTAGTAACTGGACGAGGTCACAAGAGGGGCATCTGGCTTCTGGGTAGTGGTAATAATGTTCTTTCTCTCAAACTGGGTGCTGGTTACCCAAGTGCTCTCACTTTGTAAAAATTCATGCTTTGAGCATTTCTGAATGCATGTTATACCTCACTAATAGTTTCATAAAACTTATAAACCTATATTTATTTTAAATGTATAATCTTCATGTTCTAAAAATGTTTCTGTTTTCACTACATCTTCTTACTAATCCAAGAGAGTAGATTAGCTCTGATTTGGGATTTTTAAAGCTTGGGCTTTACAGAAAAGGTGATGAAGGTTTCTTCCTGTCTCTTGTCAACAACTTGCTAAGAGACCCTAGGCAAGTTGCCTAGACCTTAGTCTCCACTTCCCTAATAAGGCAATAATGATTTCTACCTAGTAGGTTAGCCTTTCTCAACCTTTGTCCAGGGCACCTCTTCAGAACACTTAAAAATTATTTAGGACCCCAAAGAGCTTTTTGGTTTCATTTATCAATATTTATTGTATTACAATTATAAGTGGGACTTTTTTAAACCCAAATGCAAGCATATGCACGCATTCCTTTAGCCCTCAGAACAATGACGACACCATTATCATATAAACCTTAGAAAACTCCACTGTATATTTGTGAAAGCATGAGAGTGAAAAAGGCAAATAATATGTCATATTATTCTGAACATAATTTTAACCTCAAAGTTAAAATTGAGTACTCTCACTTTGAGACACTTTGAGTACTCTCAAAGTGTCTAACAGTTCCCATACCACACTTCAATAATGCTATATACAAAGAATAATGACCTGAGATAATTTTCATTATAAAATGCCAAGTGAAAATAGTATAGTGCACATAGTACACTATATGATTCCTAATTTTGATAAAAGAGAGAAAATTCCAAAATCTCCCCTGGAATTACATTTATAAACGTGAATAGAGACAACATTTATAAAGACGATTATATCTAGATGTTAATAATATTTATCAGGTGATTAAATTATACCAATTCTTATTATGTTCTCTATTTTTCTGTATTTTCCTAATTTTCTACAATGAAAATTTATTATTTTTCCCATCAGAAAAGCAATTGTACTTTGCTAGGGGAGAGTTTTCTTCTTCAGCAGTTTCTAAGGCTTATACTTTTTGGGGAACAAGGAGAGTCATTTAAATCTGTGTATCTGTTAAGGCATTTTAGCTAAATCTGAGTAAAAGCAATTTCAAAATAAGGAACTTTTTGTCTTTAGGTTTATTCTCTAAATTATTAATATAATTTCATATCATCAAAAACATTACAACTATAATACCATCTTTACACAGTTCTGTTTTTGTTTTGTGACTTTACAAGAACTCATTCTGTAAAAGATTACGATATTCATACTATGCAATAAATGGCCCACTAATAATTTAATGAATTATCAAATGTTTTTGTTTTATAGGAGAAAACCCAGGCTGTGGAACTCTGGCAGACTGTTTCTCAGGAGTTGGACAAACTGCAGAAAGTTTACCAGGAGCATATGACTGAGGTCCAGATTCATGTATTGGAAAGTCAAAAACATAAGGTGATCTTGGATTTCACGGTTTCCTTGTACATAAGTAAAAAGTTGCATTCTGAAGGAACTGTTTTGGAGAAGAATGCCTAGCTCTCTACTATGTTATTTATGTTCATAACAAATATTAATAGATCTTTGTTGGTTAAAAATCTCTTGAACAGGGCCAGGCGCCGTGGCTCACGCGTGTAATCCTAGCACTCTGGGAGGCCAAGGCGGGAGGATTGCTAAAGGTCAGGAGTTCAAGACCAACCTGAGCAAGAGCAAGAACCCATCTCTACTAAAAATAGAAAGAAATTAATTGACCAACTAAAAATATATAGAAAAATTAGCTGGTCATGGTGATACATGCCTGTAGTCCCAGCTACTTGGGAGGCTGAGGCAGGAGAATTGCTTGAGCCCAGGAATTTGAGCTTGCTGTGAGCTAGACTGATGCCACGGGATACTAGCCCAGGGAACAGAATGAGACTCTGTCTCAAAAAAAAAGAAAAAAAAATCTCTTGAACAGGTAAGATAATTAAAGCACTGATGAGTATACATTCGGTTCTATAATGTGATTTAGCAATGAAAGCTATATTTAGTTCTAAGAAGCAGGTGTGAGATTACTTTGTATAAATGAACCTACAAAGCTTTTATTTGCTTGATTTCTTACCTGATTTAAAACAAAACTGTGAATTAGGTTATGTCCTGTGAAGAAACCTGCTATACGTACAGTGACAATGCTATGTAAAATAAAAATGTTAACACTCATAAATGTGACTTATTTCTAAAATAGATATCAACTTTGTCTACCATAAATTGGTCAGAATAGAATTTTATAATAGGAAGGGATCGTAATGGTTGTTAAAGACTTTTTTCTATCCGAAGCAAGAATCGTTTTACACTCTTTCAAAGTGGACATCTAGCTTTTACTTTACACCTCTATTGACAAGAACTCACTATCTCACAATACCATCCATATATTCCATTGAGAAATCTGCCTCCTTTATTCTTCCATTAATTCTTTTATTGTTAAGTGCATTGAGCTCCATGGAGAAATTCCAGTTCTGACCTCTTTTCTATATATTTTCAGAGCTATTCTTTAAATAAGTTGGTTGTCATACCTCTCTTCAACTCTCATTTGTAGACTTCAAATCCTAATTTATGAATGTTCCTATTATTATCATTATAATTGGGAATTTCTGCCTGAAGAAATCATAATAATACTTAAATGGTGCGTTTACAGTTTACAAAATGATTTTTCTCTACGTGCCTGGTTTGAAAATAACCCACATGCAGTCTAATGTATTGGACTTTTGCTTCCAAGATCTAGAAACCATCCTTTATGGGCTGTTTTCTCATTTAGGTCAATCAACTAAGCCCATGAGATTTTTTTTCACCTGTACTGTAGCTATGCAGTTAGGATACTATAGCTGTGCAATTAGGATACTGTATGTAGCTGTGCAGTTAGGGTTTGTTCTTTTGTTTGATTGTTCAGTATAAAACTTTATAAATAACACTTCATTCTTATTTATTTAATTATTAATCTTTAATTCTGTCATCTAGCATTTTAACAGCCTCTCCCAACTTTGTGTGGTATACACAGATAATGTTTAATAGAGTCATACTGAGAAATCAAACACAATTTCAAACTTGTGAAGCATGAGGATTTTTTTTTTTAAAGGGGGTGGGCAGTAACTCCTGTGCTATGGTTTGTACTATAGGTTTTGAGTAAGGTTTGAATGTGGTTTTCCAATTTTTTTTTTTTTTTTTTTGAGTCAGAATCTCATTCTGTTGCCCAGGCTAGAGTGAGTGCTGTGGCGTCAGCCTAGCTCACAGCAACCTCAAACTTCTGAGCTCAAGTGATTCTACCACCTCAGCCTCCAAGTAGCTGGGACTACAGGCATGCACCGCCATGCCCGGCTAATTTTTTCTATATATTTTTAGTTGGCCAATTAATTTCTTTCTATTTTAGTAGAGACAGGGTCTGGCTATTGCTCAGGCTGGTTTCAAACTCCTGACTTTGAGTGATCCTCTCGCCTCGGCCTCCCAGAGTGCTAGGATTACAGGCATGAGCCACTGTGCCCGGCCTGGTTTTCCAGTATTGGATAAGGTCTTTCTAGCATTTGGAATTTCTAATAACTTATCGTTTTTGCTAATATATTTCTTTGAGTTTTAAAATAGTGTTTACTAATGGATTGATTTCTAGAAATAATGATTTGACATAAAACATATGTAGCTATATTACTTTCAGCATTGCCACTTTATGTAATTCTTTAATCATTTAAAAAATTTTTATGGTCTTCAACTATTAATTCACACAGTAATAGAAGAAACACTACTGATTTCGTCTAAATGTAGGCATAAAGATTTTAGATTTGATTTTCGTTTAATTTTAAATAGGGGTGGTACAGAAAATGCTATTTATATATTCTCCTACCTTCTTACTGTAGGATCAACTGACCAATTATAAACACCTGACCAAGCAACTTCATGTTAGTAAGGAGAACACAGAAAAGGTAAGTGAAAATAACCATTTAGTATACTTGTTTAAAACATCAACTAGAAATTGTTACTATAGATAGTTTGTTTATGTAAATGTAACTCAAGAACAACAACAAAACACATTGCATGAAATTAAAATAGGTAAGCAGTATTCTTTTCTCTTTTATATTTTTCTTTCACATTCAGTAGCATGACATAGTTCAAAGTACCTTTTGTAAATCTGACTAACATCTATCTGAAATATATCTTTTTTTTTTTTTTTTAAATATATCTTAATCTGAAAATCCACTTAGGGTCTTTAGTAAGATCTCCTAAAACTAATCTAGACTGCAAACTCCTTAAGAATACAGCACATGCTTTATTCTTTGTATTTTCTCCAGCACAGTGCTTGGTATTTGATAAGAATAGTGTAACTGTTTAATGAATACCCCATTTCCTAAAAAATTTTAAGAAACTAAGAACCATATGTTAGTTAATTAACTACCAGTACTAACTTTAGTACTCCTAAATTTCTCTATAATTTTTTCCTAAATTAGCCCTTCCATTAGCCTTTTTATTCTTTTACTTTTGTTTTCTTTATTTTCTTGGAATTTTATTTTTACCTCATTGTTGACTAATAGGGTTATGACACACTAGGTAATTCCTCTTCCCTTTCCTCATTCTTGCTTAGTTACTCTGCCAATTCTTGCCAATAACTAATAAAAATGTCTTTAGGAGTGGAGTTGTGTTCATCAAAAGTACTGTGTTTCTCTGAAAATAAGACAGGGTCTTATATTTAATTTTCCTCAAGAAGACACCTTACGGCTTATTTTCAGGGGATGTGTTATTTTTTTTAAGTACGGTACAAGCATCTACATTGATTCAAATATAGTTAAGTCATCTTCTTCTGGAACATCATCATAACTCTCCAAACCCCGAATTCCATCCTGAATTTCTTGCTACTCTATTTCCTTTAGAACCATTGGCTGCAATCTCTCATGTCAAGCAACAGAGCTCTCATTAAATGAGCAAGGCTGGCTTATTTATCAGAGATCCAGTGAGCACTGGGTCCAATCTACACAGTGGAGCAGAAATGATCTCTCTGGGCTCAGTAGGAGACTGTTTGCTGAAGCGTTTCCCCTATCCCTTGGTGTTTATGGGTGGTGAGAGAGGCCCACAGTGCTGAGTAAAATGGCATCCACAGCTTTACTTCTTCCTCCTGGGGACACACAATACCTAAAGCAGAGCTTCCTGCTCCTCACTTTGTTGAGGAGACTTTCCCCTCAAAGCCTCAGCTTGCAGCACGCACAGGATGGCCGTGACCTGACAGGGGGAGCCGACCTTGTTGGTGGGGCAGCCCACACCTTTCAGGTTACCTCTAGGATAGTAGCTGTCACGATGGGGAAGATGAGAAAGGCTGCTTGTCTTTACCTCTCCACAACGAAATGCATGGGTTGTGCAGATACGCTGCTGTGTAGCCACACCTGTCACTAGGTCTTATTTTCGGGTAGGGCTTATATTGTGCAAATGCTTAGAAATCCTGCTAGGGCTTATTTTATGGGTAGGTTTTATTTTTGGGGAAACACAGTAGTTTATCCAATTCTACATTAAATTTTTTTCTTTTTTCACCATGTAAAAAATTATTAAACCAATCTCTCCCTATTTTCCTTGTGTTAACATTTGGAATTTCTAATTATGTACAGTTTTTGGTAATATACTTTTTAGAGTTTTAAAATACTAGTAAAGTGTTCGAGAACAAAAGGATTACTGATTCCATAATTAAGGTATTTTTTGACTTGATATAATTCTACATGGAACTAATAATTAAGCGAACATCACAGTTATTCATTCTTTCAGTATGTCTCCTAGAATTGTGGGAATTATATAATCCTTTGATGTCTCATACCATAGAGCTGCTATTTTATTATAAACAACCCCAAATGATTTTGATGAAAGAAGTCATGGGAAAAGGATGTTTGAGTATTCCCAGGGATGTATTCCCAGGGAATACATTAAAAATTTCTAAGGCAGAAGAATTCATAATTTAAGGCCAAGCTAAGTGTAATAAACTATGGATACCATAAAACCAATATAGTAATGGCAATATGTATAAAAGTGAATATTATAAAAAGCAAAGATAAGACTATACAGGTAGTAATAATAAAGGAAAATGGTTAAGATAATACATATAATGGATATCAAATAAGACTAGTAAGTGTAAAGGGAGCAAGCTAAGTGCTTATAAAGATCTTGTACATCTCAGAGCACATTCATAACATAGGCAGAGGAGCAAGTTTGAGTCAAGATCAAACTTGAAGAAAAGTGCCCTTTAAAAATCAAGGAATTTCTATTAAAAAGTTTTCTGATTACGTGAATAAACTCATTAAATAAATAGGTTCCTATAGATGTACAATAAATTGATGAGTATGTAATGAGTAAATAAAATATTCTTCAATATAACTTGAGCAACATGGCAAAGTAGGAAACCCTGAACCCTCTTTATCCTTATAAATATGCCAATTCAGCAACAATTCATGGACAAATTCCCTTTGCGAGAAATAAGAAACTAATTGAAAGGTTCTCACATCCCGGGAGATAATAAAACCAGGCTCACCAAAGCTAGTAGGGAGATTCTGACAAGCTCTTGCTAGAGACCCTGCCCATGGTGCATTTCCATATGATCAAAAAGAGACCCTCTTCACCCAGAAGAGGGAAGAGATTAGTATGTTCAGCTTACTCAATTCTGACTGAAAAATTAAAATTGAGCAAACTTTCCACTCAATGGATGCCAAAAACATTGTGCCCAAATTAAATGTAGACAAGAGCAGAGCTTTCAATTACAATTTTAAGCAAGTGGGATCAAGATCCTGAAGCATTTCTTTAAAGAATTGTAACAGGAGATGAAACATGGCTTTACTAGCACATTCCTGAAGACAAAGCTTAATTAAAGCAATTGCTACCAAGACGTAGAAGTAGTCCACTCAAAGCAAAGCAGAGTGGTCAAGAACAAAGATCATGGCAACATTTGGGATGCTCCAGGCATTTTGCCTGTTGACTTTCTAGAAGACCAAAGAATGATAGCATCTGCTTATTATGAGAGTGTTTTGAGAAAGTTAGCCAAAGCTGTAGCAGAAAAATACATGGGAAAGCTTCACCAGAGAGTCCTTTTTGACCACATTGACCAACATTGCTCCTACTCATTTCTGTCATCCAACAAGGGCAATTTGGTGAAAGTTTCAATGGGAAATCATTAGACGTCCGCTTTACAGTCCTGATTTGGCTCCTTTTGATTTCGGTTTGTTTCATAATCTTAATATATAAAGGATACCCATTTTTCTTCAGTTCATAATGTAAAAAAGACCATATTGACATGATTAAATTTCCAAGACCTTCATTTCCTTAAGGTTGGACTGAATGGCTGGTATCATCACTTACAAAAGTGTCTTGACCTTGATGGAGCTTATGTTGAGAAATAAAGTTTATATTTTTTATTTTTATATTTTAATTCCATTTTTCCACAAGTTTGCTGAAGTCCACTCATATAGGTTCTCTAAGTTTCAAACATGTATCATTCATAAAAACACTGGCAACTTGGTAAAACAGGACTGATATATGAATTAATCAGTGCATAAGGTGCTAAAATAGATGATTGAAAGGGATGCTTCCCTATACCTTTATGAATCTCTAAATTCTAGAATATTAATATAGTATATAATTTTCATTGTGATCATAAGTATATAACAACAAAGTCATATTCAAATGCAGTTGTGGAGCTCCTATTAGACTTGCTAGCAAGTTAAGTATGTTGGTTCCCAACATTAGGTTATTAAAATGCATAATTTCAGTTTTTACTTCTGCTAATTATTCTGTTACTATCTTTGAGGTGTTCCCAAATGTTCAAAAACACAAATGTTAGTTATGCTAGTACCAAGACAGCATATATAATAAAACTGTAATGATAACCTGTGATGTATTAAATCATGTGCCAGGAACTGGGAGTTCTAAGAGAAGCTAATCCTCAAAAAAGGCTCATATTATAGCCAGGAATAGTCTTTAAGTGTATTTAAATATGATGCATTATGCTCTGTAAAGGTATACATACAGTTTTATCAAAATTCAGAAGGGGAAACAGTTAATTCTGCCTGAGAGTGAGTGAACCACACGGGGTATTGAGGGATGAATGCAGGCATAATGATGACATTCTAGGCATAGGGAAGTATAAGAGTCTCTTAAAAATATGAAGTCAATGAAATTGGGTAGAACATGAGAGAAACACAATGAAAGCTGTCTCGGGGACTTTAGCTGGAGAGATGTAAATATGATCTGTTGGGATAGGACTAAAGCAAGACTATCAGTCAGGAAGTAATGATAATATATAAAGCAAAGAGGTAAGGAATTTGTACCATTGTGGTAAAAACACCACTTATGGAAGAAAAATAATTCCCTTAGAAAAAATTTTTCTAGACTGGCTCAATAGTAGTGGGTTATCAGAACCTATTAACATTAGTGTAACTAAAAGTTGGTTTACAACCCCCCCCCCACTGCTAAATTTGACTGGCTAAAAAAAAGTTTTTCTACATTTAAAAGATTATATCTTACTTTGAATTCTTCCACAAGCTAACCCTGAGGAAAGAGTTCCAAAAGAAATTATTTATTCAAAAAGTAATACCAGGAAGGGAGCACCAGTAGGATAGGGGGGAAATGAGACCAAGAAAGAACAAGAAGACAGCCAATAATGGGTTTTTAAAAATCAAATTAACATTGTAACTGAAACTTAATCCTACTAATAAATTCTGAAGACAGTATAGAATAGACCTAAGTTATTCCATACATGGGGCAAGGGAGTTTGGGTTATTTATATACCAGTTCCCTTCAGTCACATCGGGCTGCTCCAGAGCAAGGTGGGACATTAATTCTGTAACACTTGCAGCTTTTTGCATGGAGGGATGAGGAAAGGAGTTTCAGATAACCACAGAAAGCCATGAGACACAGAAATAAATACAGGTATCGGTAGTTTGAAGTGAAGCAGGTATTATCCACTGAAGTATTAAAGGCAAGGCAAGATGCCAGGGTTACATTTTATCCTCAAAAAATCTAATCATCATGAATCTCACTTCATTTTTTTCCTACTTGTATACCATATGATTAATCTTTAAAATATAGTTTTTAAATGTTCTAATACTGATTGTTTCTGTTCTTTTTGTGTGTGTGTGTGTGGCAGGCTAACGAACACATTCTGAAAACGATATCTGAACAAACTGCGCAAATTGAGCAACTCCGAAAGCAACTTAGGTATTTTCAAAAGTGAATTTGTTGTTTTATTATTAATTCTTTTTTCAGGGGAGCTGAAATAATGACATGATTTTTCCCAGGACTTTTTTTTCCTTCCATTTTATTAAGCTTTTGTCAATAGCTTTTTAATGTATGATCTTTCAGGACAGAAAGAGACCGAAATAAATATTATCAGTCAGGAGGTAACTATGATATACAGTCTGCACTCTGTATCCATAAGTTCTATATTCATAGGTTCCATATTCATAGATTCAACCAACCACGGATTGAAAATATTAAAAAACATAGAAAATAAAAATTTTAAAGAATATAGTATAACAACCATTTACATAGCATTCACAATGTACTGAATATTATAAATAATGTAGAGATAATTTAAAGTATACAGGAGGATGTGCATAGGCCATACACAAATACTACACCATTTTATATAAGTAACTTGAGCGTCTGTGTACTTACAAGAGGCCCTGGAACCAATCCCCTTCAGATACTGAGGGATGAGTATGTATGTTAAGATTTGTACCATGATGGTAAAACTGGTGGTTATGGAAGAAAGCTAATTTCCTTGGGAAAAATTTTTCTGCATATAGAAGACTATTTCATATCTTCCTTTGGATTCCCACCTGGGTAGACACTGAGAAAAGGATTCCAAAACCTATCGTTTCTTTAGGACGTAATACCAAGAAGCACCAATAGGGGAGTGGGGAAGTGAGACAAGTGAAGGGAAAAAGCAGGCAGCAATAAAGGATTTTTTAAAAATCTAGCAACTTAATACTGTTCATATATATTGTGGTCCATTCATTTAATAATCATTGCATTAATAGATTTAATAGGGAAATCTGCAAGGGACAAAAAAAAATTTTTCACTTTTATTCTTTTTAGTCATAATCTTAAAATTCATAAGAATTTTAGTCAGAAAAGGTTTTGTTCTCTAATACAGTCATTTAAAAATATTGTTAAATTATAATATGTTATTGTTTGTTAAATGAACTTAGCTATTTAGTTATTCTCACATCATGTATTTTTTCCTCACATAGTAATGTATTGTTTTAAAAAAAAAGTTTTATTTTTCAAGGTTTTATGCACCATCTTTTATACTTTGATTTTATTACCTTCATCCTTTTTTTAAATATAATTTAAATAAGTTTACTCTTTTTCTAGACATTTCTACTTGTGGACTCTTACTTAGTCCTCCTTATTTCTTTAAATATTATTGATTTTACAGCTTAAAATAGCAATGATTTATTTAATTGCAAAATCTTCCTCTTTTTTCCAAAATGAATACAGTTTTCTAAATTATCAAATGAAAGTATGTCAAATGGCAATGGTATTCTGATGCTAACTACCCAGAGTTAGTCCACATTATATAGGTTAAAGGCACAGTCCCCAACAAGACTGCCCTCACTCAGACACTAGCCACAAGTTTGGGGGTCCCCAGGCCATCCTCACTTCTGAGCAACTGGCTACAAATAGTGACATTCCCACCAGCACCTCAGGTGCAATAATCCTCTAGAGTGACTAGTGGAACTCTGAAAAACACTATATTTTTATTATTATAATTTTATTTTAAAAGGTATAAATCAGGACCAGCCAAGAGAAGAGATCTATAGGGTGAGGTCTAGGAAAGTCCCAAAGTGAAAGCTTTCATGTCTTCTGCTCATGCAATTAGAGCATGTCATCCTCCTAGGACATCAGTGTCTTCACAAAACAGGAAGCAAGCTCTGTGTCCAGAGTTTTCACTGGGGTTTATTACATGTATATGATTGATTAAATCACTAGGTACATTACTGAACTCCATCTCGGCCTCCCTCCCGTCCCTGGAGATCAGAAGGTCAGGCCTATATCCTATGGCTCAAAGCCTCAGTACTCTAATCACATGGTTGTTTTTTCCAACATGCCAGCCTCCATCCTGAAGCTGTCTAGAAGCCTACCATGAATCATTCTGTCAGCATAAACTCAGGTGTGGTCCCAGGGTTTGTTACATGAATAACAAAAATAATTCTGTCACCTAGGACAAGGTTTATAAGCTCTAGCCTTGGAACCCAGGACAAAGACCAGACAGATTATTATACAACACAGATAATACAATATAAATTATGGGCCGGGTACAGTGGCTCATGCCTGTAATCCTAGCACTTTGGGAGACTAAGGTGGGAGGATCAGTTGAGCCCAGGAGTTCAAGGCCAGCATGGATAACATAGACTCTATCTCTGCAAAAAAAAAAAATAGAAAACTTAGCCATGCGTGGTGGTGCATGCCTTTAGTCCTAACTACTTAGGTGGCTGAGGCAGGAGGATTGCTTGAGCCTAGGAGTCTGAGGCTGCAGTGAGGTATGATCATGCCACTGCACTCTAGCCTGAGTGACAGAGTGAGACCCTGTCTCTAAAAATAAATAAATAAATAAAAATTATGGTGCAACATAAGCAAAAAATGAAAATCTCATTCCATTATTTAGAGATAACTATTGTTAATTTTTAAATGTATAATTTAGATTTATATATATATTTGAGTATTTTGGTTAAAATGGGATAATATAAACACTGTTTGATAGTGTAGATTTTTCACTTACTGATATATGAACATCACATCAATGTCATTCTTCATGTTGCATCATATACTGTTATATGGATGTGCTATATTTATTACTGAAAGTCTTATTTACTGCCCACTGTTATGCCTATTTCATCTTTAGTAGAGTAACTTTTGTAGGCTGCCTAATCATTAAACAACAGAATTAAAACAGTATTAGAACAGTAAGTATATAATAAACAGCCCCAAGTTAGTCTTGGTTATTATTTTTATTATTAAATATTTTAATTAGTACTATTCAGAAAATTTAAGTAAAAACTTATCTGGTTTAAGATATTTTTTAAAAAGGCTATCTTGGGTGAACATTTTGTTATAATTTTGTTAAAACTTTTCTTTTAAAGTTGTTTTGTAATAAAAACACTAGATATTGAAGTAAAAACTGGCAGAAATATAAGACATGGTAGACAAATCCAAAATCATAGTAAAGATTTCAACATTTCAGCAGGAATAAGTAGATAATCAATAAACATAATATCTAAGTAAAATTTATAGTATCTTAGGAGGCAGTAAGTACTACACAAAAATGAGAAAAATGTATCAGAACAAGCAAAGTCTGGAATGCTCGGGGTGATTATGGGATTGCAGTTTTAAATAGATTATTCAGAGTCATCCTTAGTGATTGGTTGAGATTTAAGCAAAGTGATGAAGGATGTAAACAAATTAGATGTACAATATAGAGACAAAGTGTTCCAAGTAAAGAACTAGCCACTTCAAAGGTGGATATGTAATTGAGGAACAGCAAGGAAGCTGGATGTTTCTGTTATCTATTGCTGAGTAACAAACCATTCCAAAACATTGTGGCTCAAAGCAATAATTTATTTAGATTATGATGGTGAGGGCCAACAGAGCAGGTTTTCTTGTCTGGGCCTGCTAGGCTGATGTCAACTGGACTTGCCTGTGTGTCTCCAGCCAGCTGGTAGGTCGTCTAGCAGAGTGGTCTAGTAGTCAGAAGTGATGGTCAGCCTGTCTGGCAGTTGGTAGGCTCTTCACCAGGATAACAAGACTAGTTCTTCTTTACTTGGCCATGATCAGTGTTCCCAAGAATAGCAAGACAACAAAGTAAAACTCTGTCTCAAAAAAAAAAAAAAAAAAAAGAATAGCAAGAGAGCAAATCCTAATATGCAAATAGTGTTCAAGGCCCTCTTGAATCATGTTTGTTAATACCCCTTGACAAAGCAGATCACCTGGTCAACCTACATTCAAAGGACAGGATAGATTCCCCTTTTGATAGGAAGATTTTCAATGTCATTTTACAAAGGTGTGATTGTAGGGAGGAAAAAATGTGCGGTGATTTTTTACAACCTTTTATACTAGTATACCCAGAACAGAGTAAGCAAAGAAGAAAGTAATAGAAGATGAGGTCAGAAAAGGTTATGTAACTTCTGTTACAAAAAACAATTTAAGTCAAATGAAAAGGCAGTCCATAGTCTGTGAGAAGACATTTACAATTCATATACCATAGCTGACAACAGATTATTGTTGAGGATACATTACCTAAGTGTCAGTAAGAATAAAAACCCATAGAAAACTGGGCAAAGGATGTGAATAAGCAGTTCAAAAGTCACAGCAATCAGAAAAATGCAAGTTAAAACAGTGTAATACTACAAGGTAAAAAGATAATGTGGAATGTAATAATAAGGTACAAAAGAGTACAGTGTGATACATTTGTATACATTTCAAATGTCTTAAACAATAGTATGTATTGATTATGGCTATAAATACATATCCATATATATGTATCCATAATTGATACATGTAGTAAAAGAATAGCATGTATATATTATATACATTTGTGTGTATGTATTACAGAAGAATAAAATAACATTTCCAGAAATGATATACCCTAACTTCAAGTTAGTGATTTTCTCTGCAGAGTGAGGCTATTTGTAGAAGTAGGGAATTGAAGGCAACCACTAAGCAAATGGATAGGTAAAATATGGTAATTACATCCTGTGGAATACTGTGTGTCATTTAGAAACATGTATTTACATGTAAAGATGTAACTATAGCAACATAGATAGATCTAAAAAACAATGTTTATATTAAAAAAGTAAAAAATATGGATCTATAGCATTAAAACACATACACACAATAACAGTGATATTTTACCAGTAAATGTATTTATCCAAGAATATATCACATTTTAATGTGAACTTATGAAATGGAGGGGAACAAGAGAGGGAATGAACAGGAAAACAAAAATAAACAAATGAGTGCAGTCTTTCACAGCTCATAATTGTAATGATTCGTGGAATGAATGTGATCAACTCAACACTGTACCCAAGGTTAAGAAGAGAGTAGAAGGGGAAAAAAGAACTTAAGATTTATGGCATATATGGGACCACTCAGAGTGCAGAGATCCTGGAAGGAAGACGAGTAAGGAAATTGGTTCATAAAGACCTGTGATCATATTATGGTAATAGAAAGTAAAAATGCATATAAAAGATTCTGTTTGGGAAAAATGGGCAAAACTTGGTGATACTGGGCAAAGGACAGGTGAAGAATTGTGGAATTTTATTGCTAGAATATATCTTAGTCTTTATCTAGTTTAGCATCCTAATTGTATAAAAGAAACCAAACTGAACCAAAGGCTCAGAAACTATTTGTCTTGTTCATGGTTACACAACAAATTCATGGAAAAGACAAATTAGAACTCATATCTTGTAATTGCTAATCTAGTTAGCTTCTAAGCCTGGCTCTCTGACAGTATTCACAGCAGTAGGGAAGTCAAGAATGAGAGTTGATTGGGAAAGAAAGGATGATGAGTGGATATGTTGTTTTTTGACATCTTGTGTAGAAGATTCCTTTGGCTTGTGGACCTTTGAGCCTAGAGATTATAAATCGAGATAGGGATTGATAAAGCTAGTTGAAGTTTTCTAGAGTCTAAAAGTTCTTAAATGTTCAATTGTCCATGAACAACTTTGCCATAATATTTACTGACAGTATTCCATAGCTTAACATTAAGCAGTTCAGAGTTGTATACATAAAACTATACTTGCTTTTCCTGCCGCAGATTTGAAGGAACATAAGGATAAGCAGATGCTTCTTTTAGGGGAAAAGGGTGTTGCTTTCAAGTTTGACAGATTCTGAATGATGGGCATATTGACATTACCAGAATTTAGGTTTTGAGATGCTCTATGTAACCATGCCAAGAATAACTAAATTAGAAACTCTTTAAACACTAGAGTTGTTTAAGTTTGTACTTATACTAAAACATATTAGTTTCATTTGTTGTCTGATAATATGATACAAAAAGTTAAAATCATGCAAATTTATAATTAAAGCTTTTATCATTTTTCTTTTTGAGAGTTTTTGGTGACACCCTATCATAGCAGATAAAACTCTTCAGGCTCCTTTTCTTAAGAACCTTCATTCACCTGATCCTCCCCAACTTTCCAGTTACATATAAACTGTTTCTCATAAAGAAACTTTGATTTCTTCCTTTTTGCCTTCGATTATTATTCTCTTTCTCAAAAAATGTATAATTTTCTAAACCCAGTTAAAATTTTCCTTCTCCAGGAAGACTTCACTCATTCATTCTACCAGATTTATACTCTTCTATTCTTGTGGGTCTATTCAGTATTTATTCATTTATACTAAAATTTTATACTGTTTTCTCTTTAGGTGCTTTTTTGTCCTGTATATTTATTTATACTATATATCCAGGTGGATTATGGAGATGATTATTTTCCAAGTCATGTGTGCTCAGATTTTACATATACCTTATAAAGTCTTTGAGTCAAAGACTTTATTAAAAGGATTTGTTCTGTGAAATTTGGATTCAATTAAAAGGCCATACTCAAGGATCCAGAAGGCCACAGTTGGCTCCAAGGCTGCAGGTTCCCCACTCCTGGAACCAATATTATTTTTGTAAAAGGATGTACTATAAAGAGTGACTGAAGCATGTGCATAAGGGACTGTATTAACTTCTCATCAAAGTGGCATCATCAGAATGTTTGTTAAAAATAATTGTAGCCAATAAGGAATGGTTTCATTAACAGACATAGAAATCTTCATAGAAAGAATTTATAACTTGTCAATCAATTTATTTTATATTTATTGAGAACTTAGAACTGTACATTTGTGCTCTGAGGGTAGGAGCAGTCTAATAAGTTTAGTAAGTATGATGTTATGGCCTCAAAATTGTTTTAATTGACTCATTTCATCTCATGCATACTTTCTGGCTTCAGCAGTCTCTATGAAGAGGAAATCTCCTTAAATTTTTCCAGTACAGGGTTCTCCTGGTTATCTCCACCCAGTGGCTCAGAGGCACTTGAAACACAACAGGCTGTAAACTAAGCCTATCATCAGGTCTCCTAAATATTTTCTCTGTATTTGTAAATAGTGCCATCCAGTTCCTGATTCAGAAAACTAAGAGGCATTGTAAATTCTTTTCTGCCCCAACTCTGCCTTATAAATGTCTCTGTGATCCTTCACTTCTCCATGACTGTATTGTTACTGCCTTTGCTTAGCCCATCTCATTTGAGCTATGGCAGTAACCTCCAAATTAGTTTACCACCCCCCATCTTTCTTTTTCATATTGTCATCAAAATGATCTTTCTAAAATAAAATCTGATCATGTCACTCCTCTTCATGGCTACTAAATTTGCCTACAGAATATAATCCAAATTACTTGGCATGACATAGAGTCTTCTATGATCTGACCCCTGGCTACTTAGCTCTGTATCTTGTCACTCCTCACCTTAATTTTCAGAACTATTTTTATTTTCCCAAACAAGCCATGTTATTTCATAACTCTCTACTTTTGCTCACATTGCTTGGGCTGCCTAATACACCCTTCCCTAACAAATATATACTTTCAACTTTTCAAAGTTCAGCTCAAAGAGTTAAAATCTTCTAGAAATCTTTTTCTGAATCTTTATGACTTCTTTCTCCCCAAGTACTACCAAACGCCTTCTTCCTTTGGATCTCAACTGTATACTACACATACATCTGTTACAGCATTCTTAACCCATTTATTGTACTTACCTGTGTACAAATCCAACTCTCTTGACTGGTCTTTAAGCTTCTAGAAAATATGGATCATGATTTTGTGATCTTTATCTTGCCGTCTTCTAGCACAGTGCTAGACATGTGGAAGGTGCTCAAAAAATATTATTTTTCTGATCATCAAATTAAATCATTAAATAATTAAATGGCACTTTATTGGTGGGATAAAGCTAGCTAATTTATTTCTATGGATTTTCTATTTGTGCCCTTTGGTCTTTCATTTTTTTTAGTGACACAATTGTTTTCTTGGACTTTCATTATTTAGAAAAATTATTTTGTATTCTTCAGCTATACAAGAATTTGTGACCCCTTAGTAGTTTGATTTCCAAAGAAATACACCTGAAAAAAATCATTTCAATATAATTAATAGAAGCTTTGCACAATGAATTAAAATATTTCCAGTGTTTCCTATTATCAACCCAACCTATAAGCAAGATATAATGACCTTTTTGTTTGTTTGTGATAGAGTCTCGCTCTGTTGCCCTGGCTAGAGTGCTAGAGTGCAGTGGTGTCATCATAGTTCACAGCAACCTCAAACTCTTGGGCTCAAGTGATCCTCCTCCCTAGCCTCCCAAGTAGCTGGGACTACAGGCACGCGCTACCACACCTGGCTAATTTTTATATTTTTTCTAGAGACGGGGGTCTCACTGTTGCTCACGCTGGTCTCAAACTCCTGAGTTCAAGTGATCCTCTTACCTCTGCCTCTGCCTTCCAGAGTGCAAGGATTACAGGCATTAGCCACAGTGCCCGGCCTTTATAGTGACTTTTAAATCTGTTTTTATTACCAATAATCTCAAAGTTTGAAAGGATAATAGAGGCATTTAAATATTTTTAAGTTTAATGCTCTCTGTATTTAAATATGAAATAAAATCTAGGAAATCTTTAAAATGTGATAGTGAAATGATTTATATATACATGGTTTTTATGGAAGAATGTAAGACCTGATATGAAAGGAATGCAATTCTTAATATTGCTCTATCATGTTAAATGCTAAAACGTAAATTATGTAAATCACAGTCTATGTGTTTCATTATGTTCATTTTTAATATTTTTTATAATACAAATGAATACTTTTTTCTTTAAAATGTATGTGCCAATGACTTTTATATACTAGTTTATTTGAAAAAAAAACAACATGTATTTTTGCCAGGTAATAGTTTTATTTTAACTCAGATAACAGATTTTTCTCAGATGTTTCATGTTCCAATTTGAATAATATTGTGTCTGCTATTATAAAAATGCTATGGAAATCTGGAATTCATGGATCACTAGTTTTGATTCATAGTGTCTCTTGGAAACTATTCCATGTGAGAAATGGCCTTAAGCGGATATGCTTAGTCATAGAATTGCCAGACAGTTCCTTATGTGTTGGCAACTAGTTTTCTGAGCATAGAAAACAGGTTTTAAGATAAGAAATGGAGTTTTACTGTCATTTTACTACTTCTTCTTACACTGTTTTACTTCAGTGTTATTTAGTGAGTACTTACAGTCATCCTTATTTAAAAATGTTATATCTTTCTTTCCGTTTTAATCTTTAAAGGACAGAAGGAATATTAGACTTGACTTCTAGAACACATAGGTCAAGAGTAGTACTTTAGCTGTAGTTAATTAATATTAAGATTATTTGTTTTAGGGGTTTGGCAAGAATAAAATAAATCTATAGCACCATTGCTCAGAACTTTGCCTCTAATAGTAGTTTTGTTTCAAAATCTGTTTTTTATTGATACTTATAATTTTCTTTTGCAAATACTCCATATTTGTACATCTATACTACTTCTGTGTGGTGTAAAGTATAGAGAGCATAGCCTCTGAAGTCAGCTCTAGTTTTGTATTCTGGCTTAGTCATTGTCTCAGTCCATATGGGCTGCTATTATATAACAAAATGCCATAGATGGGTAGCTTATAAACAACAGAAATTTATTTCTTACAATTTTGGAGGCCAGGAAGTTCAGGATCAAGACATCGACAGATTTGGTCTCTGGTAAGGGCCTGGTTCCTGATTTATAGATGGCACCTTTTTGTGTCTCACATGGTGGAAGGGGCAAACAGAGCTCCTTCAGGCCTCTTTTATAAGGGCACTAGTGTCATTTTTAAGGGCTCTGCTACTGTGACCTAATCACCTCCCCATAGGCTCCACCTCCTAATACCATCACATTGGGGATTATATAAGGATTTCATTAATATGGATTTCAACATATGAATTTTAAGGGGACACAAACATTCAGACCATAGCAGCCATTTACTGGTTGAGTGACTTGGGCAGGCTGCTTAACTACATGAATTTCAGCTTCCTCATCTCCATAATGTAAATAAAATTACCTTTCGTATAGTGTTGCAATGTGCTATAACTTACTATCTTTGCTCACCTCCATTCTACTTAAATACCCAACCTATGTAAGTAGGATGTATAATATTTACAAATCACACATTAGAAGATTATAGAGTTAATATTAATGTAATGAATAATGGATTATTTCTCTCTCTAGATCTGGGAAATCAGCCTTACCTTTGTTGATGATGCTGTAATTTCAAAGACCAGAGGAAGCATTTCTTTCTTCCTCTTTCTGTTATGTTGTATCCTCATTTCTCACCAAATGTACAATCCCAAATCCTTTCTACTCCTTGTATCTTGTTCCATCAGTTATATTCTTTCTGTTTTTAAATATTAGTTTCTTGTTTACAGGGGGCTTTTAAACCTCAAATGTGTATAGACTTGTCTGATGACTCTTCAAGATTGCTATATTTTCTCCTTCCCATTCTTTGATATTGCTTAGAAGAGGAATTTATGTTTACTCTAGTCACTCTTTGGAATTTCTTTCAGTTGATTCAGTCCTACCTCTCTATTCTTCTCCTTGAGATTACTGGTGTCTTTTTTGCCTTTAAAGAAAATCCTGCATTCTCTTTGGTTGTTGATTCTCCTTGATTGATGATTTTTTTGATCATTTCTCTGCCAGGTCTTTTGTGTTTATGCCCTGATTTCTTCTCTGACCTTTGTGGCCATTTCTTTGCTTCCTTTGCATTCCCCATTTCTTTATCCTACCTACGAAAGTAGATGTTTCTTAAGTTTCTAACTATGTTACCCTGTTTTTCTCCCTCTCCTTAGATGATCACATCTACCCTACCCAACTTAAACTTTTAACTCAATAAAAATGTTTACCACATACATAACTTCTGGCCTCAATCATTTTGTTGAGCTCCATATTTGAATTCCTAGATCAGTGGTTTTCCAACTTTATTTTTTAGCAGTAGACTCCTTAAAAAAAAGAAATCTTATATAATAACCCCAATATATAAAACTTATAAAAATAGAACTGCTATGATTGAAGTAAGGAATACAGATCTTTCCCATCTTAATAACTAATGCCATCATCAAATCTAGGAATTTTATTTGATTGCTCTTTTGTTATTAGGACCATTTTTTGGTAGACAGTGTATCACAGAGGACTCTATTTAAAAACCACTTTTATTACTTACTTTGAATCCTTGGGCATATTGATAAATCTCTGTCAATCTCACTCTTATATTACTTATATCAACTTGAGTTTAATATAACTATTTAATTCGCAGAGTTATTGTGAATTTTAAGTGAAATGATTTCAAAGCATTTACAACAGTTCCTGACACCTAATAAACTACCTGAAATATTATTAGCCATTATTAGATTTGTATTTCCTATTGTAAGAAATTATAGAAAATTTATAACTACATAAGTAACATAAATACTGTTAAAGAGCCACAAGTAAATGAATTAGCATTTACTTGTGAATTTGCATCAAATAATTTTTGTAAGCTTAATAGCACTAATGTGATTTACATTTAAATATATAAAATGTAATTAAGAAATAAATAAGGACCAGTTCCTACTAAAGTACCTTTCTTCTTAAAATGTATGTTCTTTAAATAATCAGTGTTTTATACTCATACTAAGTGCTTAATTAGTACGTTATTTAAAATCTTTTTTCCTATTTAAGAAAGTCATATGTTGTTCTAAAATCATTTCCTATAGGAAGTCTAGAAGATATTGAAACTTATTTGATTGTGTTACAATGTTCAAAAAACTTGTCTTTTTCTGTCTTTTGCCACTACCGTCTCTGAAGAAAAATATTATCATGAGACAAATGGTTTAATTTATTATGTTAAGTGGTTACATAATATAACCCTCTGGTGTTTAAGGAATGATCAATATATTGAAGCTTAGGTTCATTTTCATAGTAATGCCAATCATCAATATTTCTCTATAAATTCCAGAAATTATACACATAAATAAATATATTCTTAGTGTACAGGAGCTCTTGTTAGGTAATTTATCATGATGATAAAGTTCTTTTTCATGAAATAAATTATTTTGGCATAAAATATAACTTATCCAAATAAAGTATTAATGATTCCTACTTTGTACCCCTCCCCTTTGAGTTATATTTTTCCCTCTTTACTGTCTTAAACATGAATTTTGTTAGTAATAAAGGAAATCTTTCAGAATTTACTCCTCAGATCCACTTTCAGGTACATAAGAGTTAGTACTGATTTTACCAAAGCTAGATTTCTAATTTTTTATTCTTTATGGTCTAGGAAAATAATGTTCATTGATTTACTTGCTTTTTTTAGGCAAGCCAAGGCAGATGTGAGAGTTGAAGCAGCAAAAGTGGAAGAGTTAACTAAAATGACTGAAGATCTTCAGGGACAGATGCAAAAGAAGGTATTTTCCATTTCTAAGACAACTGGATCCCTCTTGCTTGGTTTTCTATATATTTTATTGTTTATTTGTTTTGGATTAGGTATTAAAGAGGGTTGTTAGATGAATTAATCATTTTATTGTGCCTTAAGTATAAAATATGAAAGCAGGAAGCTAAATTATAATAATGGAAAGAACAGGCTGGGCGCGGTGGCTCACGCCTGTAATCCTAGCTCTCTGGGAGGCCGAGGCGGGAGGATTGCTCGAGGTCAGGAGTTCGAAACCAGCCTGAGCAAGAGCGAGACCCCGTCTCTACTATAAATAGAAAGAAATTAATTGGCCAACTAATATATATAGAAAAAATTAGCCGGGCATGGTGGCGCATGCCTGTAGTCCCAGCTACTTGGGAGGCTGAGGCAGGAGGATTGCTTGAGCCCAGGAGTTTGAGGTTGCTGTGAGCTAGGCTGACGCCACGGCACTCACTGTAGCCTAGGCAACAAAGTGAGACTCTGTCTCCAAAAAAAAAAAAAAAATAAATAATGGAAAGAACATAGTAAAAAAATTTTTGTTTCTATGCTTTTTAGCCTAATTCAATAAAATATCATAATCATCCCTAAGCACATCATTACTGAAATGCAAAGTAATTCAAGATCAAGTTTTGGTTAATTGGTTATTTGTAAATGGAAGAGAAACACTTGATACTACATTTTATTTTATTATACTAAAATATTTATTGGTATAATAGACTCTGGTTCTTTTCATATATATAACAGAAATTTAAGGAAGATGTCAGGGAAGGGTCAGACTTTAGATTTAGAAGGATCTATTTATTGAACATTCTAGCTCAGGTACTTACTAGCTATGTAATTTTCTAAGCCTTATTTCTGGATCTGTAAATAGTTGATTATAGATTTCTAATAATGGTAGATTTGTGAAAGTATTATAAGACCCCTCCCATACATAACAATTTTAAAACTTGGATAAGTTTTTTTAAAATACTGGAAAGCACCCAAAACCAGAAAGAAGTAAAAGAGATAAGAATTATTAGTTTTAGGCTTTTTGACCTGAAGGTTCTCTCAACCCTCACTGCTATGGCTTCAGAAAACAAGAGCTTTACATGAGCTTAAGGTAGCCAAGATCAAAGTTTATGGCTAGAAAAGCAGTTGGAAATTTAGAGAGGAAATACTGGCAGCAAGAGAAACATACAAAAATGAGAGCCAAATTTTGAGTATAAATTCTTACCAAATCCATGCCTCACAAGTAATCTGCATATGGAAGTAGGGGACGGAACCCAGGGAGCCCAGTGAAGAAGCAGACAGAGACATGAGAGAAATCTACTCTTGAAAGATAGAGACATATGGAACTAGAGATTTGTTTGCTACTTTTTATTATTGAGTACATGCCAGAAATGTGGCCTGTACTCAACTCAAGCAACAGAAAACTGAAGGCTTGTTATTTGAAGTGTCACAAGACGGAGCCCAAAGCTGTAAGAACAGCTGGAAATTACAGGGGAATCTCTCCAAACAAGGAAACCAAAAGGAGTGTGAACCCTACCTCTACCCATATCTTGACTGGTCCTCAACTTATGTAGGCACAGAGGAATTCCCTCAGGCCTAGTTATAAATGCAGTAGTAGAAAGCAGCAAGAACTAACTGCAGATATCAGTCCCTGCATACTGTAGGGGAACAGATTTGAAACTTCAAATCCAAGCAAGATAATTGCCTACTTGAATTTTTTTAAAAGCCATAATCCTCAAAAGAACAAAACAGGATCCAGAGTAACTGTAATGTGTTATATCTACATTATCCAGCTTTTAACCAAAAATTACTAGATAGGAAACTATACTTGGGGTTGAGAGGAGGCAATCAATAGAAACTGACTCTCAGTTGACCCAGTTGTTAGATTTACCAGGAAGAAGCTTCAAATCACCTATTATAAATATGTTCAAGGAATTTTTTAAATGTATTTTAAATAGAGTAAAATAAAGTCTTAATAAAGGAATAGAGAATTTTAATTGAGAACTAGAAATTTTTTTTTTTTTTTTTTTTTGAGACAGAGTCTCGCTTTGTTGCCCAGGCTAGAGTGAGTTCCGTGGCGTCAGCCTAGCTCACAGCAACCTCAAACTCCTGGCTCAAGCAATCCTCCTGCCTCAGCCTCCCAAGTAGCTGGGACTACAGGCATTCGCCACCATGCCCGGCTAATTTTTTGTATATATTAGTTGGCCAATTAATTTCTTTTCTATTTATAGTAGAGACGGGGTCTCGCTCTTGGTCAGGCTGGTTTTGAACTCCTGACCTTGAGCAATCCGCCCGCCTCGGCCTCCCAGAGAGCTAGGATTACAGGCGTGAGCCACCGCGCCCGGCCTAGAGAACTAGAAAATTTTAAGAAGAGAAATTCTAGAGCTTAAAAGTACAGCAACCAAAATAAAAATTTTATTAGATGAACTCAAAAATAGATTGGAAAAGACAGAAGAAATCATCACTGAACTTGAAAATAGAGCAATAGAAATTTCCATTTTCAAAGAAAAGAGATTAAAAGACTGAAGAAAAATGAACAGTGGCTCAGAGATCTGTGGAGCAATATGAAACAACCTAAGTATGGTTGGAATTACAGAAGGGAGGGGAAGGGGAATAGAAAAAATATTTAAAGAAATAATGCCTAAAAACTTCCTAAATTTGGTGGAAAACTTTAAGATTCAAGAATCTCAGTGAACCCCAAGTAATAAATACAAAATTACTTTTAGACACATCATGATGATACCAACAACCAATTATAAAGAAAATACTTGAAACTCAGAACAAAAAATAACCTCAACAGGGAAACAATAACATTAATGACTGACCTCTCATCAAGAAACTTTAGAAGCAGAAAACATTGGAATAATATATTGAAGTGCTAAAGATAAAACATACTCACCAAGAATTCTATATCCAGAAACTATATTTCAAAAATGAAGGCAAAATAAAGACATTTTCAAATAAACAACAAGAGAATTTATCCCCAGCAGTCCTATATTTCAAAAAATTGTGAAGGAAGTTCTTTAGGCTGAAAAGAAATGACACCAGATGGCAACTCAGATATAGGAAGATACTAAAAGCAACAGAAATGATAACTATGAAATAACATATGTACATATTTTTCTTTTAATATCTTTAAAAGACATGATTGCTTACAGCAGGATTTACAACACGGTATTTGATGGATTTGTAAAGTATATGCAGATGTAATATATGACACAACAGCACTAAGTAGTGGGATAATACATGGAAATACACTGTTGAAAGGTTCTGATGTTTTCTTTTAATTAAATATTAACTAAATAAATTGGGATAAATTAAAGATGTATGTTATAATTTCTACAGCAATCACTAAAAAATAATTCAAAGAGATATAGCTAAAAATAAGAGAGGAATTAAAATGACATCATTAAACCAGGTGCAGTGGTGCGTGCCTGTAGTCCCAGCTACTCAGCAGGCTGAGACAGGAGGATCGCTTGTGCTCAGGAGCTCAAGTCCAGCCTGGGCAACATAGTATGGACCCATCTCTAAAAAAATAAAATTTTTCAAAAAATGGCATTGTAAAGAATATTTGTTACCTCAAAAGAAGGCAGGAAAAGATGAATAAGTTTTTTTAGAAAGATGATACAAATAAAATCTATTAATATATTTCAAGGCATCAAGCTATATCAAAGGAGAAAGGCCTTGTGATTACCTTGATAGATAGAGAAGTAGTATAACATAGTTAAGAAGCATATTCTAAAGGCAAACTATCTGCATAGAAATCCCTTTCTTTTTTTTTAGACTGATGTATAGAAATAGTTTGAAATATTGGTAGAAATCAATGTGCAATAACAGTCTTGATTATTGTTTGTCTTATATAGAATTGATGGTGAAGTTCTTTCTCCCTTTTTTATTATACATGTGATTTGTTTCCAAGGTCATCTTGCTTCTTTAAACTTACATGTTAGAATTGTAGCAGCATAATAAGTTTATAGCATGAACTGTTTTTCTTTTTTATGCTGTATAATGGTGTATTGAATTTTCACATACTCAAAGTAAGCTTCTAGTTTTTTTTATTTTCTAGGAGGAGGATATGATGTCTGCCCAAGGAAGAGAGGAGGCATCAGATAGGCGTTTACAGCAGTTACAAACTAGTATAAAACAATTAGAAACAAGGTAAATTGTGAAATACATCTAGCTTTGTTTATATGCTTCGAAATATATTCCACAATAGAGTTTCAGTTTATGATAGTCACTAGAATATATATTTTATAAATACTAAATCAAAACTATAATCATAGGTTTAAAATCTGATTTAATAGACATTGTTTATTAAAAGTTATATTCAACAGATTGTTACACTTTGAACATATATTCAAAGATAATTTATTTAATAAGATTTTAGACCGTTTACTAAGTATGTTAATTCATATCATAACTTTGGAAGAGAATAGTTGATCCAAATTTAGTCCAGTGCTTTTTTGAAAAGTAATAAAACTTTTGATAATCATGGCTTTTGTGTTAGTACTGCAACACAAAGCATATCTTTATTTTCATTCCTCTTAAGGTCACCCTGCAGATTTTGGAGTGAACCTCCAAAATGATGTTCAGAAACCTAAAATCTTTCTTTCTTCTGAAGAGCAGTTAAAAGGCCAGGCCCAGTAACTCACACCTGTAATCATAACACTCTGGGGGCTGAGGTCAGAGCGTGATTTGAGGTCAGGAGTTCAAGATCAATCTGAGCAACATAGCAAGATCCCATCTCTCCAAAAAGTAGAAAAGTTAGCCAGGCATGATGGCATGCCTGTAGTCCCAGCTACTCAGGAGGCTGAGGCAGGAGGATCCCCTGAGCCCAGGAACTGGAGGTTGCAGTGAGCTATAATCATGCCATTGTCTTCATGCCTGGGCAACAAAGCAAGGCCCTGTCCCAAAAAAGAAAAGTTAACATTCATAGTGTCAGAGGAAATTTGATATTACCTCAACCTCTCCATAATACTATACTCCTACAAATAATGCTGTTAGAGTAGATATAAACCATTAAAACAGAAGGCAAAACTTCCTGACATTGTAACCACCAACATGTCCTCATGTAAGTACCATCATATTTACAAACCATTGAATGTAGGACACTGATATGTGAAAATGGTTCCCTCAAGGATCTTTTTTTCTTAATTCCTTTTCTTTGTACAAGCTGAGCAACATGGCTTAAAATTAGATTGTGGACCTTATTTTAGGTAGGGAGAATAAATATTTGTCCTTTTCTAAACCCAGGAAGTACTTTTTACATGATGCTAAAAAGATGTCTAGTTTTATAGATCAGTTGAATATTTCCACATTCTTAAGCTAAAAATTTACTTCCTCTTCCCTACTCTCCCATAAATTTCACTTTAGTGATTGAGTTTTTAAATCATACTTCATAAAATGATTTTAAAAGATTGGTATATATCAATATTTCTACTTTTTTATATTTTATCATAACACTCCTTAAAGTGTTTATATTGGTCCATGTTAATACAAAATAAGAAAAACATTTTCCAAGTGTGTTGATGATTTTATATTGTTCTAAAATTAATAATTTATTTAATAAAATATTTTCTTTTGATGCAATGGCTATAACAAAGGTGACAATAAATATATGCCTGCTCCCCACTTCAACATGCCTTTTTGGTGCTAAGAATTTTATCATTTAAGGTTTAGCATAGCCAGAGTAGACAGAGCAAAATAGATTTGACCCTCTTGAAGGAATCTCTAATAATCAGATTTGAGAAGAAAAGAAAAGAAGTGAAATAAAGTTATAATAGTTTTTATTTATTTGTTTTTGGTAATGTTGTTTGGGGCAGGATAAAGAAAGCATATGCAAAGCAAATTTGAAACTCATATTCCTATGCCTATTGAACAGGAGTAGTGGGAACAGGTCTAAGAGAAAATTGAAATATATCCCAGTGTGACTAGAAGTGGTTTTTCATGCATTATCAGTAGAAGAGTCTTTAAGAATCTCTTGAGAAGGACTTTCATATACACAGGTGAAGCATCATTTATTCAACATGTGTTGAGCACCTGCTGTATACCTGACAGTGTTTTACATTCTTGGACACTAGGGGTGGTCAGCATCTGGTTGACATGTGATTATCTCCATAGATGACTGAGAAAAGTCCTTAAACTACATTATACTTATTTAGTTTAAATAATGCAAAGGATGTTCTGAAGTGTAAAACTTTATTTAAATGTGCACAATGTTGTTTTGTGTTATTATCAGTAGAGAAAATTCACCAGTGGATACTATAATTAAAAACGGGGTTTTTAAACAATAAGTAAAAATTTAGGATGAATTTATTGATAGACATCATTTATTTGTATTATATAATCACACCTACTACCTTCTGACCTCCATCATTCATAGGCTTAAAATCTTAGGGGAAAAGAATTATTTAACAATGTATGTGGGTCTTAGCTTCTGCTATCAACCTGAATTGATGTTTGAGATTTCACACATGTTTACTAAAGAATGCGTCCAGATTTATATATCATTCTTAAATGAATTCCAAACCACTTTTTTTCTCCTTTCTTCAGCAAATATTCACTTTGTAGGCTGAAGACAATTTAAAAGCGAAGCTACCATAGGGTGTGTGTATGTGTATGTATTTGAGAGCTTAAAGGGAGTAGCATGAAAGTAATTGAAAAATATAATTTAATTAAAATTTTCTTTTCAAGATTTATTTGGGTAGTTTAAGGACTTTATAGTACTGTCAAAGACCAACTATACCAGTTTAGGACATGATTTTATTCAGGCTATTGCAGTAGGGAGAATGTTCATTAATGAGGAACATTTCAAAGAAAAAGAAGGGGCCTGAGATATTATATAGGCAGATAAACAAGTGAGGTGTGTATGAGTCTTATGGGAGTCATGCGGAAGGATGGAGGCACATCTTACCTTGGAATATGCAAGAGCAGGGTTGTTTTTTTGCTGTTAGCTCTTTTCTGAGACACAAAAGGATGGGGTGAGGGTAGAGAACAAGGGTGGGGGCATTTTTAGCCTTCTCTGTTTTCCTGGGAGCACAGGACTCAAGTAAAGTCCAATATTTGCAATACAAAGGAAAAAAAAAAGCCAAGTACTGCAGGTGTAATATACCACTAATGTCTGTTCTTAAGGTTCGAGGCTTATGTTTAGGTGGACCACTGGGTTAGCAGAAGTTAGAAATGGATGGGAACAAAACAGTGATTTATAATGAATGTACAGACTATTCCAATAACATAATGACAGACTAAATATTCTGGAAAAACCCTCTTCATGTAAATATCTTGGTGATAAATTACAGTAAACACATATTTTTATAAGTTGAGCATTTAATGTAAAGGGAATTCCCAAGGGTACAAACAAACAAACAAACAAAAACAGAGCCGAAACCAGAGTTACCACTGGTAAATAAACAAGGAAGCCAGAGCTGGGCCTATATAATGTGGCAGGAAGCTAAACCTCCTCCAGGCCGCCTAGGGTTAGAGCCCTTGAAATAACTATACCCTCACTCAATGGCTAAAATAGGAAAAATATCTCTTACCAAGGACAGCCAACAAGGAAAATTATTCCCACCATGTTGCCAAATGGAAAAAAACAAACCATAATAAGCACTGTAGTCTTCTCTGAGAATGTGTAACCATAGCCCTGCCCTCATATGAGCCTGGAGTTCAAGCGTATACTACTTGTTCATTTGGAAACCTCAAGCCAAAAAACTAAAGTGGCAGCAGGTTGGTAGTAAGTCCTGATGCACAGAAGAAGCAAAATTAAATCTTTAGGGGAAAATGTTTTTTCAACTTAGGCCCTCAGGATTCCCACAGTTTAAATTTATACAGATATGAACTTAATCAAAAATTAACCAAATACATGAGAAATAAGCCACTTGACCGGCAGGAGGAGTATTTGGATGTGGATAGCAGGAGAGGTGGTGAATAGAATGCTGCTGCTTCTATTAAATATCATTTAGCAAAAAGAAGTGCCTAAAAATAACAAAAGTATGAAATATATCTTACCAGAACATATCAGAATATGTTTTAAAGCCACTATAAATAAATTAATATGAGTTGAGCATGGAATTGACATAGATCAATGAAACATGATAATCCATAAGTAAATCATATTTGGATATTTTAGGGATGATAACAGGAGTATTTCAATTCATTAGATACTAATGGTACTCATACAACTGACCATCAGTCTACTTAAGTTGGACTCCTCTCCTATCCCATATTCAGAAGTAAATTCCAAATGGATTAAAGATTTAAAGGTAAAAAAATAAAATCATAGCAGTCTTTTGAGGAAATCTAGGAGATTACATTAATAATCTATGGATGAGAGAGACCATCTGTATAAAAATTGAAATCCCTAAAGTTGGAAAAAAAGTCAAATTTAGCTGTGTCAATTTTTTACTGTTGTAAAGATTCCCTAAATAGAGTCAATAGGCAACAACAACAAAAAAGTAGATTTGGAAATATATTTGCAGTATAAAGGACAGACAGGGTAAATATCTGTAATATTTAGAGTTTTTGTAAAGGACGAGTAAAGTAAACAACTCATCAGAAAAAATGTGCTAAAGGAGATGAAACAGAAACTCAAAGAGCAAAATCCATGTAAGAGTTTATGCTTAAACTCTTAAGTAGTCAAGGAAATATAGATTAACAGTGAAATGAGGTTACATCCATCAGACTAGGAAAGGAAAGAGCTTTTGGGTGTATTGCTTGATGGGATTTCTACAAGATATTATACAATGAAAAAAACAAGTACAGAAAAGGATTTATACTATGATTTAATTTATATAACACAAAAAAAATTTAAAAATCTCTTATGGATAGATGTATATATACTATATATGTGTATGTATTTGTATATGTTTGTGTGTATATGTATACAAACATGTACATGTGATTACAGGAACATGGATAAAAATATTTAAAGATACACATTATTATATCCAAGCTAACATGGATTGCCTGGGTTCAGAGTAGGAAAGGGGAACCAACGAAAAAAGAAAAAGACTATATATATATACTCATTCCTTAAGGATTTGCTTATAACATTATCATGTAACTATATAATATAG
Organism: Microcebus murinus; assembly: GCF_040939455.1. Lineage (NCBI taxonomy): Eukaryota > Metazoa > Chordata > Mammalia > Primates > Cheirogaleidae > Microcebus > Microcebus murinus. The sequence goes on from NC_134118.1 coordinate 54,169,350, forward strand.
TGTGCTACCATAGCAAGTGTAACATAATTAGAGTCAGAATATCCAGGCTCAGTCTCAAATGCTCAACCTCTCTGGGTAAGTTTATTCTTTAAAATGGAGATAATAAAACTTAACTTTACAGAACTGTAATGAGGACCAAATGAGAAAATACATGTGAAAGTTATTTGTCCTATATAATACCTGTAAAATACCTGTCCTATAATAGTTGCTCAGTAAATCTGTTATTTCTCTCCTTCCCTTTAAAAATATTTAACTTGCACAATGGGGTTATTAATTTTTAGATTATGTGTGGTAATCCAGGAAGCCGACCAATTAAGAGCAGAAAAAAACCATCTGGAAAAACAGACCAGAGACCTACAAGAAAAGTGCAATGAATTAGAAAATGAGAAATACGAGGCTATTATAAGAGCCAGAAATAGCATGCAACTCTTGGAAGAAGCTAACCTTCAAAAAAATCAGGTAAGAAATCAAGTGGACATGTTTAGAAAAGAAATGGTGACCATTCCCCCATATAACCTAATGGTGAGGGGATCAATAGCTATAGAATAAATGCATAAAAATGAGATTGCTATTCTCTCCATCACTAGACATACTGTATTCTTGCATGGTAAAACTAAATAATATAAAATATCAATCCTCTTCCAAAACTAATATGTAAATATCAGACTTTTCTTATGCTCCCAATCCCTGTATAATTAATCTTCATCCTCTATAGTCTCATACTTTTTAAAAATCTGTTACAGTATTTTTTTACACAGTAGACTCCATGTTTTATTCAATTGAATCAGATTACTCTTACCTTTTTATTTCCCTTTTATCACATACACAATTACTCTAATATAGCAGAAGCTTAATTGACTTTAAAGGTTTATTAACTGGAGTCTTCATGGCACTGTTTTGTTTTTTTAAAGCATAAATGTCATGTCGTATTTTTTTTTTGGCCCTCTAATAATTGTGATTCCTATACTATCACATACCATATTTTTTGTCTTATACCACTTCCATATGAATGGTATATAGTCTGTAGAAGTCACAGAGTAGATTTGTTTTTAATGTTGTTGCCTCTCTTAAGTAGACCTCAATTCATTATTTCATTTATCAACAATTATCGGATACCTAGTATATGTAGAGTACTATCCTAGGAATGTGAGAAGTACAAAGGAAATACTTTGTTTGATTTATGTTTTCTTTTTTTTAATGTGATGGAGGGTTTTCCAAGAGAGCTACTAAAAACAGAGCATGCTATAAGTTGAATATTAAGAAGCTAATAAGAAATAAAAAAAGAATAATTATCTAAATTCAAACTATGGGAATGCTAAGATGGCTTATCATGCCTTTCAGCTAGTAATTCCATCTGTGATCAGAATAATGTCTTTTAGAATAGTTAAAAGACACAGAGTAGACAAAATATATTTGGGAATTGTCCTAAACATCTTAAGTTAGCTAGAAAAGTGAAGGACAGGACAAAATTGTGTATCTCTACCCTCTGAAGCCTAGTTGTACAAGCATTTTTAACATCAAGTCATTAAAAATAAACATCTTGTATAGAGCATAATGGACAGCCTATCCCCCAAATCTTCTCACTCAAGTCCTAAGTTAACAAACCCTCACAAAGCACAGTTGTCTAGGCTACAACATTAAGCTCCCCCTTGACTAGTGCTTAATTGCCAGAAGGTTCTTTTCTTTGGTTGCTTGTTCAAAGTCCAGGGTTCTCTCAACCAATCACACAAATAGGCAGGAACCACAGCCTAGCATAGTCTCCCTTTCTTCTTTGTCCATTCTCACCCTCAAGGTTGTTACATCAGAACAGCCATTACTTCTCACTAGCTTACTTATTTAAGCTGGAGGAAATCTATTTAAAAAATAATTTAGCCAGCTGAAGTGGTACCGCCTGTAATCCCCATATTTTAAAAGAAGGCTGAGATGAGATGATTGCCTGATGCCAAAAGTTCAAGACCAGCCTAGTCAACATAGCGAGACTCTGTCTCTCCAGAAAAGTTTAAAGATTTTAAAAATTAACCCAGCATGGTGATGCATGCCTATAGTCTTCATTACTTGGAAGGCTGAAGCAGGAGGATGGCTTGAGCCCAGGAGTTTGAGGGCTATGATTGTGCCACTGTACTCCAGCCTGGGCAACAGAGTAAAACCTTGTCTCTAAAAAAAAAAAGTGACTAGTGAATTTTTTTTACCCATTATTATCTCCACTAATGTGATCTATAACACAAAATGATTCTTTCCTGAAGGCTCTGCTGGAGGAGAAGCAAAAAGAAGAACATATAAAGAAGATGAAAGAAACAGTTTCTCAGATTTTACAAGATGCTGCCGTAAGAACCAGGAAAGAAGTAAGGGGTTTTTAATTATATTTAAAAATCAGAATTTAAGTAACAACTAAAGACTAAAGACCACGTAAAGACGTTAAAATTAAAATATTTTCCTGCATATTCATAAAGACTTATGTTGACAATATGTGAAATTATTAACATAAATGATAAAATAAAAACTAACTAAAGGTTCCTATCCTTTAAAATGAGCTCCTGTAGGATAGTGGGATGTACTGTATAGTCTTCTACTGGATAAAATAAAGATGTTCATTTCTTTCGTACTTATATTTTTCTGTGGGCAGTATTATTTCTCCCCAGGTGGATTGCAGTTTTAAACTGGTTTTTAAAGGCTTCATCAGTTAAAAAAAGAATAAAGGTAACATGTTTGCTTTCTCCCAAGCAGCTAAGCAGTAGACTTTTCTCATTCCTGAAAAGCCACTGTATAACATTTCTTCCTGTAAAAAGTATTTCTTAGAAATCTATTACTTTTATCACTATCTGACTGAGATTAGGTAATTTCCAAAGATAAAATTTTTGATTTGAGGCAGAGTCCAAAGTAAAGCCTGCACTTTTTGTATAACCTTTCTGCAGGAACCCTATCCTAGTCATGAGGGTGAGAGTACTTATAACTTTGGACCACAGCCTAAAATATTCTTGATGACATATTTTTAAAATAGTAATAAATTTTATGTCTTTTAATGATTAAACTATTTTATCAAAGTATTCATGGTATGAGCATTCCTCCGATTGTATTTTCTAATCCTAAAATGAATTCTTATTGATTTTAAGGTTGAGGGAGGTTATCATTTGCATAAAGCTTTAAACAATCTCAGTGTAATTTTTCAAGTGTGTGATCTCTATGTTCATTCCAAACATCTCCACAGAGTATTCACATGCCTCCCTCAAGTTATCTTCCTATCTAAATACATAGTCCTACTAGGCATCCAAAGCTCGATGTGTCTGAAACTGAGCTTTCTGTCGTACTCCTAAATCTTCCCTCCCTCGTGTGTTATTGTTGATTTTCTTGTACTCAGCTATTACAACTATTTACTCAAGAAATATTTATTGTGCTTGCTTTGGCAGCACATACACTAAATTTGGAACGATACAGAGAAGAGTAGCATGGCCCCTGCGCAAGGATGACACGCAAATTTTTGAAGTGTTCCATGTTAAAAAAAAAAAAAAAGAAACAAAGAATCAAAAATTAAGAAGTATTTATTGAGCACTTTCTATGTGCCAAGCATTTTACTGGGTCTCTACCTTCTGTGAGTTCCATACTGTTGCCAAGTTGGTTTTTTAAGTAAACTTTTTTTATTATTATTAAAAGTAATACATGCTCATTATAAAAAGAAATGGAAAATATATAAAAGTATATAAAAATTAAAATCACAAATCTAAAACCCAGAGATAACCACTATTTTTAGCTTTGTCCTTTGAATTTTCATTTAATTCCAAAGTATCCATGACATGTCCTTCAAATATGTAGAATTAACTTGTTCAATTGAGAATACCTCTAAGGTATCGATTTTTATTGACTAAAGTAAATATGATGAATGAATTGTCACATATTTCTATAAAACTAAAAAAAACTGGAAAACTGAACAAAAATATAATAATAGCTTATTTCTTTAAAATATGAAAATAGTTTATTTCTCAGATGTCTAGCAAATAAAATATGTGGAAAAAACACATTGTTTACTTTTGATTGTAAATTATGGCTAATGTCATCATTGGATTTTTCTATTCCTATTTCTTATTAATTTACCTTACTATTTGCTTTATAAATATCCTTACTATTTATTAAATTATAGAAGAAAATGTTCATATAAAGAAAGTGAGGTTATAGTAGGAGAGGGATATGAGTACCTAGACAGACCATATCTAACATATATTGATTCTCAATAAATGCTACCTGTGATTATTACTGACCCATAAATAGAATAGAATGATCCTTAATATAATTTTATATAGGAAAGGTCTGTATCAAATTATAACCTAAAATAGAGCTAAAATGAACCCACACATATGTTTGGCAGGCCTTCAAAAAGGTAACTCATATTAACCAAATAAAGCACATGGCAGTATTGTAAATGTTCTAATGAAGGTTTAGATCATGTTTTAGAAATAGTCCATTTCATAAGACACTAGAAAATTCCCAAAGACTTTGGATCATAAAAGTTTACTGATGATATACCATTGTTATCACTGTTCTTCACAGTCCTCTTAAAAAAACATAAGTAGTTACTAGTAAAAATTATTGTCATTGGAGCCATCTTGTTGAGATGTGACTCATTCTTCAAAATACATAAATTGTACTGTTTCCAAAGTTACTTAAATGTTAATTCAAATAAGGATTTTCTTAAAAAGTAATTTACTTAGTACTGGGATGTTATTAATATGTGCATTATAAAAATGTTCTTGTATTTATAAAACAAAAGTGCCTGAAAAGTTATTAATTACATTTTCAGCTTATAATTCTGGTTTTCTCTTGACTTGCTTTATGGTAGCAATTCTCAAAATGTTGTTCAGAGAGTCCACAAGGTCACATCTACTTTTTTAATTATAGTAAGGCATTGTTTGCATTTTTCATTCACATGTTCTCACAAGTATGCAGTGTTGTTTTCCATAGGCTGCATGAAATGCAACAACACAACAGGTTGAATACAGAAGCAGATATGAGAATCTAGCTGTCTTTTATTCAGCCAGACATTAAAGAGATTTACAAAAGTGTAAAATAATGCCACTCTTCTAAAAAATTTTTAGTTTTGTAGAATATACTTATTTCTCATAAAAATATATTATTTATATTAACAGGTAATGATTTTTAAAAAGGGATTATAAGTAAATATTTTTAAATTTTATCAGTTTTATTTCTATTGTGATAAAAATTGATAGAGAGAACTCATTATAAATAAAAGGTCTTTATTTTTATAATGTAAAAGGATCCTGAGAATAAAAAGTTGGACAACTGTCCCTTTAAATATATCATCCTATTTGCTCTCCTTCTACTCTCATGACAAATTCTTGGCTCTTTAATAAATTGTGTGGTTATTTATCTTTTATGCCCTAAAAGTTATGATTTTATTTTTATCAAAATTATTATCTTATAAATATTTTTATAAGATATTAATCACTTTATTCTACACCTAAATAATGTCTAAATGTCTTAATTTACAGATCGCAAGCACAAAAAAGCAATATAATATACAGATTTCTCGATTATCAGAAGAACTTTCAGCCCTTCAAATGGTATGTCAGAAGACTATATTGATATTTTTGTCCAAATATTACTTATTGTAAAGGTTAAGATATATATTATTAGATACTCATTCATTCAAAAGATACTTGTTAAATCAGGACCTAGGCTCAGTGCTAGGAAAAAAGTGAAAATTCAGATGGACGTGTTTTCTGCTGTCTTGTAGCTTATGGTCTAGCAGGAAAGATAGATGGCATTTGTCACATTTTACTGTAATCACCTGTCTTTGACAGAGAACACACACGGTGCTCTTTGAAGCACCCCACTTCAACTCCTCCCATGTGCTGGGTTCATTTTGGAGAGCAGGGTGAAAGAGAGAATGTATGTATGACAGTGGGAAAGAGGAAACACTAGGAAAGCTTCCCAAAAGAAATGAGTACTAAGGGACAAATAGGCAAAGGGGTAAAGGAAAAGTGTACTCATGTGACTAGAGAGGGGATTAGAAATAGAACTATAACTTGAAGATTTAATGTAATGAAATGTAATAACCTTGCTTGCAGGAAAATGAAAATAAAAGTACAAGAATTTCTAAGAATTGAGAAAATATTTACAATTTCACAAACTGTCATTTTTTTCTGAATCCACATATTACTTCTCTATTACAAAGTTTAGCAATGCATTATGTCTTGTAATAAATATTATGCATCAGTGCATGTTGAGCATATACACACACAATCATGAAAATCTTATTTCTCCAATTAGACAGTAAGCATCTCAAAGGAGAAGAATCTTATGCCTTCCTTTATTTTCCCCATTGACTAGTACAGTGTTTTGCACAGTATAAATAAATATTTATTAACCAAATGATATTCAAACACTTTGAAAGAAGGATCACATCTTTTCCACTTCTACAAACTCTGTATTGTATATCATGGGACCTTTATAATTATGTATAGGTCCTGAATGTAGTAGAACAAATAACTGTTATTTTTTATTTGTTTATTTAATGTCACTGTTTTTTAATGATAAGAACATTCAGTAAAATTAATGGGATGCAGTGTAGCAAATTAGTCATGTGTAATTGTTATACAGTTTTGCTTCCTTTTCTATAACCCTATTATTCTGCCTTCATGGGCTGATTAGCTTTCAAAAGACTCATGTCTTTGTGGAAGAAGAGTAACAGGGTCCTACCCCAGTCCAAGATCATTTAACGGATTGTAAACTCTGCAAGGGCAAGAGCATTTGTTCTTTCTATTTTCCCAAAGGAACAACGACTGACTAAGACCTGCAGGGATTTTCCAAATAGTTGTTAGCTGTGTAACAACCAGACTTATATTAAATTCACTTTAGAGTGAAAAAATGACCATTTCAGTTTATTAAAAGGTTATGCTTTATATTAATATTAAAACAATTCTACTTCATAGCTAAGTGATTTTTCTAAAGATATGAAATATTATGTCATTGATTCTATAGGAAAAACTGTACTGTCTAATTGAAAAGTATTTGAAATATAAAATGTTAGAAATATATTCAAAGGAAAACATTCAGTTACTTTAAAAAGCAGATTTATTCAGAAAATCTAGGGTGCATTAATAACCTGATGCCCGCTACTGTTTTCTATTATTGAGTAGCAATTTTACTATCTATACTATTACTGTACTATCTAGTGATGCTATTACTTACATTATTAAGTCTAAGAAGGAATTTAAACATACTTTAACCCCAAATTAAGTTATGCACGCAGAATAGAGAAAAATTTGTATTTTAGGTTAGTGTACAGATTTTTTGATAGGTTAAGAAAAGGCCAGAACCCGTGTATTCCAAGCCACATACCTCCCTTTGGAGGCCAACACATACCTAACAGCCTTTGTTTTCTCTTGCAAAGTATAGTTTCTCTTGAGAATACTTGAGGTTTTATTCTGCCACAGAACAGATTGCTATTAATCTATAGCAAATAAAGAAGAGTAATTATTAAATACCTAAATTTATACAAGTGAAATGAAATGTTCATTATGATCTTTTCTTTGATCCGTGAATTTTTGGATGTCTGTTTTTGAATTTCTTAATACATTGGGGATTTAGACTATCTTTTTGTTGTTGATTTCTAATTTGTTTATATAGGGACCACAGATCATGGTCTATATGATATTGGTTCTTAATAATTGAGACTTCCTTTATAGGGTATGATTTTTGAAAATATGTCATGAATACTTGAAAACATATCTATTATTTTGTCATATTTTCCCCCAAAGGTAAGCATGTTACTGGTGATTAGCAAACTTCTCTACAAACTTTTTAATAGTAATTTCTAATGTTTGTGTTAGTAGTATAGTGCATTTCTAATAGAATTAATATGATAATTTTCTATAAAGTTTTCAGCTTTTCTATCTCATTTTACGTTTAGTAGCCCCAGTTAACCAAATATTCTTTTAACCATCTTTATCTGTCAATGAAATGGTGGATTGGGTAGTGAGGGATATGTAGCATACTTGCCAGACCCAGAAGTGTGATTTAACTTTGTTATTAACATGTGTATTAAAAATCACCTGGGAGGAGTTATGAACATAGGTAAAATCCCATATTTAGCACTATGAAAACTACCTTTTCATGAATAAGCAGTTTACTATATGAATATATGGAACATTAGGTGTGATGAGCATTTCTTATACACTAATTAAGGTTTTAATAAAGATATTTAAATTTGTCATCTGATTTAACATAGGGTTAAAGATCTTCATTATAATTAGAGGTGACTAATGTAGGTGATAATTTATAAGCTTTAAAATTTAAAAACATATTGAAATATACTTCTTGTATAAAATTAAGTTTGAGAAAGATAATTGAATATCATTATTAGTTTACCATTAGCAAAGCAATTTCATCCAAAGTATGATTCGCAATTAGTCAAAAATAACCATACCATTCTCCAAAATAAATACATAAATAAAAACAAATAATTGTTAAGAACCAATAATTATAATGATTCTTTTGTTGTAGTGTCATTAGCAAAATGTAAAAATTTTTTATCTAATTAATATGCTTGCTAAATTTACTGATTAAAACCTTTTGAGCAGAAATGTTTAGTGTTTATGCTAATAAAACATTTTTAGTATTTCCATTAGCTGTTTGTAAGTTTTGTAATGAAAAAATTAACTGTTCTAGAATTTATGCACACGTGTGTTATAGGCCATAGGTTATCCCTCAGGGTTTTGTGCCACTATCCAGTTCTATGTTCCCTTTTCAAAATATTTGATAAGAGTATATGAAAATAAAAACTGTAGTATGAGAAAAGGGTTCTGTGCATTTTTTTTTCTCCCTGGAATCCCCCAACCTCTGTCTCCCACCTAGTCTGTTTAATTAGCACTCTTTGGTATCCTACAGCTGGAGGCAATTTCTGAAATCCTGGGATAGGTAGCTCTTTGAAGATTGAATTTTATTTGTTGTATTTTTTAATTAATATGACCTTACTGTGTTGATAAGGTAACTATAATATTCCCATTATGAACAAATCATTTTATTTCTCCATTTTCCCCCATTTTTCTTAATATTTTACCAAATATACTTATTTACAATCTGACTTGAATTTATAGGAGTGTTCTGAAAAACAAGGCCAAATCGAACGAACTATTAAGGAAAAAAAAGCAGTGGAAGACGAACTAGAAAAGGTAAAAAGAAAAAGAAAACATAACTACCTAAAACCCAACTGCTAATATTCAACATTACTATCCACTTCCATCACACTATTTACTAGCCACACTTTTATTTATTAGTATTCTCCTGGTGAGTGTTTTTATTTTCTTAGAATATATTCAAAGTCTGCAGTTAAATAGTGGTATTGTCTGGATACATTTCTTTCGAATAGTGGCCATATTCTTTGAACTTTATACTTAAAGGTATAAATTTATAAAGTAGCTATATTCCATGCATAAACCTCATCCCAATAGTAAATTTCACTTTAATGTTCTTTTCTTTTTGAATTTATTATAGGCCATCTATAAATATAAGAAGTATATATAACTAGGATACTACAATGTTGCTTTTACCTTTTAAAAGTACAGATTTTTATTTCATAGTTAGAAAAAATATTTACCCCAATGATATTTGAGAGAAAGTATTGAGAAAGTCTATTGTTTAAAATTCATTTATTTCTTATATTTTTTTATTAGCAGTAAATATCCAACTCATTTAAAGCGCCTTGGGAAAAGAAAAGGAGATCAAATTTGATTGAGCACTTGCTGTGTTTTAGGTGCTGAACTTTGATAGAGAGGTTAAGTAACTTGCCCAATGCTAAGAAATAGTAAATGATAGAGTCAGAATTTGATTTTCAAAGAAGAGCCATATAGAATACAAATCATGTGCTATATCCATATTATCAGCATGGGAAAATGATGGCATCAGATAGTAAAAGAGTAATTCATAAAGCAAAACATAATAGTTTGTGAAAAAATATATACATCTGTTCAAAGTAGGACTTCAGTGGTTACCACTGTCCTGCAAGGTAGATCACTTCTGAGTTTCCATCTGCCATGTCAGTGTCCATCTGCCCTTTTAGATTGCCACATGCTATACATAAGAGTTTGGTGAATTTTTTTTTTTTTTTTTTTTTTTTTTTTTTTTTGAGACAGAGTCTCACTTTGTTGCCCAGGCTAGAGTGAGTGCCATGGCATCAGCCTGGCTCACAGCAACCTCAGTCTCCTGGGCTCAGCGATCCTACTGCCTCAGCCTCCCGAGTAGGTGGGACTACAGGCATGTGCCACCATGCCCGGCTAATTTTTTGGATATATATTTTTAGTTGGTCAATTAATTTCTTTCTATTTTTGGTAGAGACGGAGTCTCGCTCAGGCTGGTTTCCAACTCCTGACCTTGAGCAATCCGCCCGCCTCAGCCTCCCAAAGTGCTAGGATTACAGGCGTGAGCCACCGCGCCCGGCCTTGATGAATTTTTTAACATCATATGGGATAGGTTAAGGAACAGGCTTATTGGAGAAATGTAAAACTTACAAAGGTAAAGGCAACAGGGATAGAGAAGGCACAGCTCCCTGTTCTCCCACGTCCCAGAGACCAGTATGTTGAAGTCAGAGTATTGCTGGGGCGTCTGTATTCTAGTAGCAGAACATAGACAGCTGATATTCTACCTTTTTATAGAGCAGGAATGACAAAGCAGTCCTGTTAGTGAGGAAGACACAGATTACTTGGCCAGGCAGTCTGGATTTGGAGGGTAGCTGTGTGTAGGATTTGTCTCAAAGTGTGAACTGCCTAGCACCTGGAGACCTTGGATCCCTTGCGATGTTCTAGCCCCTGTACTATGAAAAGAAGCCCAGTCACATAGGGAACTGTGCTTAGGCACAGTTACTCCTGCTGGGGAAGGGGGAATACCCATTCCACTCAGATCATTGTACAGGTGACCCAGAGTGAGATTCTGGAGATTTCAGAGAGTTCTACTCATTGCACCACATCATGTACACATTTATAATATTAGAATAGAGAATTGTCTTGAAGGGTATTCATCAAAGAATCACCAGTGGTTATCGCTAATTTGACACTTAGAATATGGTTTTTAACTTCAGCTGCTTTGCATTTTTATATTATTTGAATAGTTTACAATGAGCATGAATAATTTCAAAAAATCATTTTATATGTCAGTTTTTAGCATTTTATTTTGTAGATATGAGATAACCAAAATTAATTATTGGTATGTTTTAATATGTTATAGTGGGAACAGATGAACACATGATCATGGCTTTTATTTCTCATTACTGATTACAGTTTCTAAACTGTTTAACTTATTAAGACAGTTCCTTCTTTAAGGTAATATACATATAAGCCTCTTCTGCAGATTTACCGTGAAGGCAGAGGAAATGAAAGTGATTACAGAAAACTGGAAGAAATGCACCAAAGATGCCTGGTTGCAGAGCGTTCAAAAGATGATCTTCAGCTAAGACTTAAGAGAGCAGAAACTAGAGTAAAGCAACTTGAAATAGAGTAAGTTTTCTTTTGGATTTTCCATGATAAAATGTTCAGAATTCACACAATTTTTGACAGATTCTCTACCTTTTTTTTTTTTTTACAGGACTCATGTTATATCTTATGTTTGAAAAAAAAACTTTTTAGGACTATATATAATTTTCTTCAAGATTATTTCTGAAAACTAATTTCTGTAAGAATAAAAGATCTGACAGCAGTATACCATTTTATTTTAAATTTATCCTTTCTGACAAATAGGATGTTTATGAAATTGTTTTTTATACTATGTAGCTATTATAGTAGCTTGTTTATAACTATTGTTTTTATACTATTTAGACTTAGTGTATTTCTTGTATTGAATATTCTATAATGATCCATCATGCTTATTTATTACATTATTTATTAAAATGATAAACTTATAATTTGGCATATTCATTGTGAATATTTTTCTCTTTTCCTCAACTTAATACAGTAAAATTAACTTTTTTGCATTGCCTGAAATCTCAATCTATATATGTTTAAAAGATATTTTTAAAATAAAGATAACTTTATTTCTTTAAAATATATTAATACCTATTATTTAATAAAGTTTTTTTCAAGAGGAAATACTACAGATTTGTTTCATAAATATATGTGTAATTTTCAATAATCTATCCAGATAATCTGCTCATGTGGTTACTTCTAAAGCATGAAGGAGAAGCTGGTTTATTCTAATACAAATTTTCTTATATATATTAAGGAAGTATCATACATGAAGGCTTCTCCTAATACCATACATTCATAAGATTTGTCTCCAATGTATATACCCATGTGTCTCTTAAGGGGGAAGTAGTGAATAAAAGCACCCTGCCTTTGTTTTAATTCACATGGTCTCTCTGCAGTAAGAGTTTTTCTGTGTACAATAAAAAGAGAAATCAGTAAAGTCTTCTCCATATTCCTTATATTCATAAAGTTTTTCTCCAGGGAAATTCTCACATATTTCCTAAAGGATGAGAACACAGAATAAGGTATGACTACTAGGTGAAAGATCTTCCATGTTCCTTACATTGAAAAATCTGTCCAGGATAAACTTTAAATGTTCAGTAAAGGATAAAGATTAGCCCATCTTCTTTAGATTTACAGGGGTTTTCTCCAATGTGAGTTCTTTTCCTTTATTAACGAAATGGGAATGACTAAAGGCTTCCATACATTTTTATAAACAAAGCTCTCTCCATTATGAATTCTTACATCTTCATTAATATGTGAGGAATTAGTGAAGGTTTTCCCACATTCTCTACATATATAGGATTTTTCTGCAGTCTAATTTTTTATATGTGCGTTAAGGTATGCTTGATGAATATTTTCTTATAATTACTTCATTTAAAGGATTTCTTTTGAGAGTGAGTTCTCCTGTCCACTTCTGGTTTTAGGAATGCTATGTTTCTTAGTGTCTTTTCATCTCTAAGTTTTAACTAGTAGTTTTCTTAAGCTATCAAACTATTAGTAGCATTTATATATTCCCTGTGACACCTATTGACAACCAGGGAATGTTCACAATGGTTGATTATCTGGGATTGAAAAGATGGAAATTTTAAAAGCTGGGATAAAATTTAGCAGTATATTGATTGAAGCAACATTCATGTATGGAAGTTGTCTCACCCAACGAGATGGGTATAGCCTAACATTTTGAAAACACAAAGTTTAAGTCTACAGTGAAAAGAAATGGCTCATAATGAAGAAAACAAAAGTCTGTACTATAAAATGTAGACAGACTTTTTGACTTCTACTACAGATCATTAAGTTTAAATATTCTATTCAATTTTTTTAATTAGTTCCTCAGAAGAGAGATCACGTTCCCAAGAAATGATTCAGAAACTTCAAAACATTTTGGAGTCTGAGAGAAAGAACTGTGGATTTGTCAGTGAACAAAGGCTAAAACTTCAGCAAGAAAATGAACAGTTACAGAAAGAGACTGAGAATTTAAGAAAGATTGCTCTGGATGCTCAGAAAACAGCCAAATTAAAGGTATTTCAAGACTAGAGTTAAATGTGTACTTATGAAAATCGAAGTATAGAGAATATTTAGAGACCTAGTAAAACATTTTGAAGGCCTTTTTTTTGTCTTTGCCTTTTCATCAGATAGCACTAAATCATAATTCATAGTGTTAACCAGTCATTTCTGTATTGTAGAACTTGGCAAGCATACTTGAAAATGATTGCCTTCACTATCCACACACACAAAAATTCTTTTCCAACCATGAAATACACTGATATTCCTGCCAAAGCAATTTAAGCAGCATTAGCAAAACTATAGATTAGATAACTTTACAGACTGCCTTAATCTCTTCTCCCTCTATAATAGCCTCTCAAAAATTGAACTTCTCTAAGGCTAACTATATAGAAGATATTATATCAGTATGCTCTAAGAACTATTCAGTTAGTCTGAAAATTCCATGCTAGGAAGAAGGCAAGAGGCAAAAGTCTCATCTAAAAAAAAATTCCATTGCTTACATTTTTTTCTTCCATTTCCTCCTCCTTTAATGCTTACATGCTTTGATAATGGGAACATGATAACCATTTTAAGAGTTTCAAGAAACAAAGGTATCCCCATAAACATCTCGCTTACCTTTTCTCATCCCATGAGACTTTTGTAAAAGGTAGCACTAACTCTTTAGGATAAATATCTACATCTTCCAGTTTCATAGTAAGGATGTGGAGCGGTAGTGTTTTATTTTGGTTTTTATTGCTGCAGGGACTCATAAGAAATCATATGTCAACCTAATTCATATCAACATATATTTATTAAATGCTTCCTATTGCAGATATCAAACATGTAATTATTTATAAAAAACTTGAGCTCTGAAATGAAAAAGAGGTTTATATACAAAGTCATTTGTACTGTATGCTTTAACTGTAGAAAGCCTTTGAAGAACAAGGAGATGAACCATATTACCAGATACTATGACTTGATATGAAGCTACAATAATTAAGACACTATGTTAATTAACATAAGAATAATCAGATGGATCAATGGCACAAAATAGAGTCCAGAAACAAGACCATTTTTCATAATCACCTGATTTATAACAAAGGCACCACTGTAATTCAATGGAGGAAGAATTATCTTCACAATAAATGATGCTAGATCAATTGGATTCATACATTACAAATAAACCTCGATTCCTGTAATTACCATATATGCAGATTAATTTGAGCTGCCTTGTAGACCTAATTGTAAAATGTAAAACAGTGGAATTTCCAAGAGAAAATCTTCATGCCCTTAGATAGGAAAAGCTTTCTTAAACAGAACATATAAAAAACACTAATTATAATGAAAAGATAGATGAATTGGAGTTTGTTAAAATTAAGATTTTATTTTAGTCATCAAAAGATACCATTAAGAAAGTGAAAAGTGAGAGAAAGTATTTGTAATGCATACAACCAAAAAAAGGATCCATATCCAAGATATAAAAACGCTTACCAGTTAATAAGAAAATTATTAGTAAGGAAAAAACAGATACCCATCTCCAAAAATGGGCAAAAGATTAAAACTACAAGGTAACACTACACATTTATTGAATGACTAAAATTTTAAAGACTGACAATATCAAATATTGATAAAGACATAAAATATAAAACAACTTAAACTGTCATATGATACTAGTAGAAATGTAAAGTAGTACAACCATCATTTAGCAGTATCTTTTTTTGAGCTTTTTATTTATTTTTTTCTTTTATTTGTATAAATTTATGGGGTACAAATATAATTTTTTTACACTGATATATTGCATAGTGGTGAAGTCAGGGCTTTTAGTGTATCTATCACTAGAGTAACATACATGATACCCATTAAGTAATTTCTCATCATCCTCCCCCTTCCCACCCACCCACCCTTCCGAGTCTCCATTGTCTATATCATTCCACTCTTCTTCCATGTGTACACATTATTTAAGTTCCCACTTATAAGTGAGAACAATGCAGCAACTTTTAAAGCTGGACATACATACATCTGCTGCCAAGTAATCTGGATGCATACCCAACAAGTATGATGTTTATGTTCATCAAAATGTATACAAGAATATTCATAGATGTTTTAATCAAAACACTGGAAACAACTCAATCATCTACCAATATTAGATTGTATAAATAAGTTATAATATATTCACATAATGGAATAGATGCAGCAATGAAAAATAATGAACTCTATCAGCAATAGTGGATAAGTCTCGTAGACATAATGTTAAACAAAGAAGCCAGACATAAAAAAGCTTAAATTCTATTATTCCACAATCTGAAAGTGAAGAATAGGCATAATTACCTATTAGAATAGGATCAGAGTAGTGCCCAC
Organism: Microcebus murinus; assembly: GCF_040939455.1. Classification (NCBI taxonomy): domain Eukaryota; kingdom Metazoa; phylum Chordata; class Mammalia; order Primates; family Cheirogaleidae; genus Microcebus; species Microcebus murinus. The sequence goes on from NC_134118.1 coordinate 54,185,156, forward strand.
TTTTTAAGTGGGTGATTACTGACTGGATGGGCACATGAGGGAGCCTCGGGAGGTGTCTATACCTGGTGGTGACTCCAGGATGAGCTGTGCCCTTGTAAGAGACAGAAAGGTAAATCTTGGCAAAGGAAAGTGGATAGAAACATAGATGAAACGAGTGGCTCTGAGTTTGATAGTTTGATGATTATAGAAACTCAGTAGTGGGCATACAAGAATTCATTGTAATATTCTATGTTGTGTATGCTTGAAAGTTCCCATGCTAAAATATTCCCATAATGAAAACAAAAAGCAGTCAGTGTACTTTGGTGAAAAAATGTTATATCTTCATCTCATATTATAAACTTTATATCATAAATTTCATATGAATTAACTAACTTAAAACTAGTAATGATACTAAAAACAGTAGGAAATGTAGATGAATATTTAACTGATAGGGAAGAATTTTCTAAGCAAAACAAAAAATGGAAGAAATTATTAATGAAAATACTGATAAATTTAAATATATAGTTTTTTAAATATTTAAAACCATTTTTAAATGTTTGAAAAAGAAACAATTGGACATATAGTTTTAATAAATATGACAAAAGACTAATAAGACGATTCTTATATAAGGAGCTTATAAAAATGTAAAAGAAAAATATTTGTAACCCAACAGAAAATTATGTGAGATGAACAGAATCCACAAACTAAGAAAAAAACCAATGGCCAATAAAGTTTAAACTCACTGTTAATTACCGCTAAGTTATCAGTGTGAGTGAATGTGCAGCTGAAAGTATAAAATGGCACATATTTAGATTCTAAAGTTCAATCATAAAATATTAAAATATTTCATGATTAAATAAGTTCATTGTAGCATTATTTATATATTAGAAACAATATAAATATCTGGATGGAAAGAAACAAATTATCCATCTATAAAATATTGTATTAAATTGTCATTAAAACTATATTTTCAAATAATTTGTTATGCCTTTATATTGCTATATCCTAAGTTTAAAATGTATATATATAACAAAAAATGTAGTAATCCTTTATATATTAAAAAAAATTAAAAATTCACAAATAAGAACAATTATGTAGAAGTTAGCAGTGGTTATCTCTGAATTGAATTGCAGGAACCTTATATTTGTCCTTTTAATGTCTTGTATTTTCCATAATTTTACAATATACATAGTTTTGGTGTTTTGGTTTTTATAATTGGAAGGGGGTAGAATCAATGAATTCTCTCTACCTGGTACTCCATTTGATCCATGTTTAACATTTCAGAATACTATTAACTTATGTTTTGGAGAAAAAAAGAATGACAGAAAGTGTATCTATACCCCATAAATCTCCCCAAAGCATTGGTAATTAAGGGACAGAACCTCTTAAGTAGGTAGCTTTGATTCTGTTTTATGGAAGAGGAAGGCTCTCAGATAAATTGCTGCTTTGTAACTGATTCTTTCTTTGACAACATAGGAACCTAGTGCTACACTTTGCTTCTTTTCTGTACCTTGAAAAAGAATATGATCCTCAGTAGATAAACTGAAAGAGGAGCCAACAAAATAAAGACAGTGAGATATTAGGAGGTCAGTTGGCTGCAAACCTTAACAATTTATTATATGAAGTTTTTATTTGAGCTTAAAGCCACTGCATTCCTTTCAGCCCCAGCTTTCTCCTTTCTTAACTCTTCCTTTCTTTTTGCCAAGGCTATCCATTTCTTAGTGGTCTAAATACTCTGGGCGCTGGGGACATTGAAAGCCCAGCTTCACTGCTATATAGTATATCCATGTAACAAAACTACATCGTACTCCCAAATCTATTTAAATAAAATTAATTAATTAAATTTTAAAATGGAGCAGTTTTCAGCAGTCCTGCTATCTACTCGTGTGGGTGTTTCTCTGCAGAGGAAGAACACAAAGGAACAAGGGAGGGAAACAATAAAACCTTTTTTCTTACCTAGCATTTTGAATTTTATCATTAATGGAATTTTTGTAATAGGAGATCAAGTTGTTGTAGCCTTAGCCTTCCAACAGAGACCTGTCCAATTTAGCATTTGGAAGTGTATCGACTAAAGACTCTGGGATTTGTTAAAAGACTGACTTTTGACACCTAAAAGCCATCATTCATTCAATCTGCAAATGTTTTTTGATAACCTTACTATTATGTTCCAGATGCTGAATATGTGATAGTAAACAAAACAAATATAGTATCCCCCCTTAAAAGCTTATAATTTGGCTGGGCACAGTGGCTCACAACTGTAATCCTAGCACTTTGAGAGGCCAAGGCAGGAGGATCACTTAAAGCCAGGAATTCGAGACCAGCCTGGGCAACAAAGCAAGACCCCCATCTCTAAAAATAAATGTTTAAACTTATCTGAGTGTGGTGGATGCCTATAGTCCCAGCTACTCAGGAGGCTGAGGCAAGAGGATTACTTGAGCCCAGGAATTCAAAGTTGTGGTGAACTATAATCATGCCACTGTTCTCCAGCCTGGCAATAGAGCAGGACCCTCTCTTAAAAAACAAACAACAACAACAAAAAAAAAATCTTAGAGAGACCTGGTTTGTCACAATCGATGGTAAGAGAATTTCCCCATAGAAGCAATAATTGAGTCGAGTTCCAAAAGTTGAGTAGAAATAACTAAGATAAGCAGAAGGGGAAAGATTATTCCAGGTAAAAGAAACAACATAAGAAAAGGGCCTAAGAATGAGAAGGCACTGTGGTGGAAAAAAAACAAAGAGAAGAAGATAGTGGCATAACATAAACTTGTAGAAATAGGCAGGGACCAGGTTATTATGACAGATCTTAGAGCAAAGCTTGTGAAAGTATGAATTGATTTTCCAAGTGGTAATAGGGAGTTAACTAGGCAGGCAAAGTTCTAAAAATGTATAGATGCCTTGATCAGTTTTTTGGTATGTGTATGAGAAGGAAACAGATACTGACAGAAGGTGGACTTGTGTTTTCCACATAAGATGTTAGAACCAGCTTCTCCAGAGGAAGTGAAGATTGAGGCAGAGAAGAAGGAAGAGGTAGGTTCAGATCTAAATTTGCGGAATCTAATAATTTAGAAACTATTGGCTTGCACCGCAATAATACAATAGAAAATTAATATGTCCAAGGTTGTTTTTCCAGTGTCTGTATTTACAGTCTTATTTCTACTTGTATACTATTTGAGAGAGCAAATTTAAGAGTTTTAGGAAGCATGTTCATTTAGCAGGAATGGAGAGGACAGAATGTTTGCAGTTTGCTCCCATGAGCCAAGGATTTTGTTGTTGGGCTTTGTTTGGTGTTTTTTGAATTGGTAAATTTGAGTCTCTTATTCATTCTTTTTTGAGTTTGAAAGTAGCCATATTTAACAAATTACTAGTTGCCAAGCCAACTGTGGCCATTTTTAAAGCACATTACTTTAAAATATCACAAATAGGTATTCTTTATAATAATATTTCTTTAGTGTAGCAAGATAAAGGTAGCCTGAGATTATACCAAAGAAGTCAGATCATCTTGCAGCCTTTCCCTACTAGGATTTTTTTTATCTGAACCACAAAACACAGAAAATTATTTCTGTAACTGTTTTCTCAATTGCCCCAAGGATGGCACTAGAATAGATTGTTCTATTCTAGATGTATGCAAAACAAGGCTTATTCATTGGATGCCTTAAAGCATTAAGGCTTAAGTCTCTCCCTGAACCCCAGTCAAGAAAGCTTCTAAGGTATACAAAGAGCATTTACTTGTATGTTTATTCTGCATTAAAGTACTTTTACTATAATGACATAAATTCTTAGAAATATACTGAAGATATTTCCAAATGAGATCCTGAAAAATCATTTTTATATTGTCTTTTCTTCCTGAAAAAAAAAATACATCATTCATTAATACTGCAACTAAAGTGTTAAAGGAATTCCTGTATAAAATTTTCTTTGACTTTACAAAAACCTTTGAAAGACAGTTTGAAATTTAGTATATAAATCAAGAGTGAGTTGAGTGAAAACCTAACTCAGTTACTAAGTGTATGAATGCTTTCCTTGGATTGTAGCAACAAATATAATAGCAGATAAAGAGAGCAGTTTTATTTTAAATAGTATACTTTTTTTCCTACTGGTATTTTTAAGGTCTTGAGGAAAGTGTTGCAAAAAGTTGTAGTTCACATAATTCTAGTTTCACTAAATTTATATTAATAATATAGGATAAATTTTCATTTGTGATAAAGACAAATTATAAACTTGTGATTTCTTCCATTGATTTCTCATCCAAACATTTCTATGCCTCAGACAACACAATGAATAATTCCTTTTGTGTATATCATTGATCAGTATAGCACCTAAAATAACAGAAAAGAAAAATATACTGTGTTTATTTTATTCCTTAGATCAGTACAATGGAACATGAATTTTCAATAAAGGAACATGGGTATGAAGTTCAATTGAGAGAGATGGAAGACAGTAATCGAAATTCCACTGTTGAACTGCGGCATCTCTTAGCGACTCAACAGAAGGCAGCCAATAGGTGGAAAGAAGAAACAAAGAAACTTACTGAAAGTGCAGAAATTAGAATCAGTAATCTAAAGTAAGTCCACTATTAATTGTTTGACACGTTTTACAGAAGAAATTATTTAACCTACAGTTTATGTCCTTGCAATAATCTTTTTTATAAAAATGTTTAATTCTGAACCTTCTATTTTTATTCAGAAAATATTTATTGAACTATAATAAAATTATTAAGCATTATGAACCAAAACATATACTGGATATTTTTGTAAATTTTATGCATATTCCATAAAATAAAATAATTTTTGTTGGACATGTCAATTTAGAATCTTAGTACTATTCGCATAGTGGTAAACCATATATAATGTTCTATAGTTGCGATAGAATTTGTTTGTCTGGCAAAGCCTGAAATAGTTGCTCTCTCCTTTAAGAAAAACATTACTGACCCTTCCTCAGAAAGAACTTGAGATTTTGTACTGAATGAGATGTAAAGCTCAAGAGCTTCAAGATAGTAATCACATTGGAGGGTTTAAGCAAAGTGATGTGATCAGACTTAAATGTCCAACAGATGACTTTGCCGTATGAAGAATAGACTATAGTAAACCTAAAAATGCTCTTTAAAAAATCTATTTTAAAAAAAAGTACAGACTCTAGAAGGACAAAGGTAAAAGAAGGGAGAAAAAGTATATAATAGTCCAAGTATAAAAATAGTGGTTGCTTAGCCTATGTTTTAAAGAGTTGGAGATAATTAAAAAATATTTGCTTTGAGCCATGTTAAATATGAGGTGCCCCAAACACATTTAAGTCAGATATCAACCAGTCAATGGTGTATGTAAGTTTGGCATTCAGGAGAGAGACTGCGACAAGAGCTATAAATTTGTGAGTCATTGACATACATATGATTTGTGAATCATTGACATACATCATGGGATGAGAACATTTTGAAAAGGGATATAGATAAAGAAATGAAGCTCTCTGAGGACTAGTTCCAAAATGTAAAGTTTAGAAAGAGGAAGATTCCACTGAAAGACACTAAGAAAGCATATCCAGAGAAATAGGAATCAAGACAAAATCGTTTTGAAAAAATTCAGAAAGGGAATAAGCAATAATGGGTGATTGTTATTGAACACTTAATGTGGGCATTGCTTTAGCAACTTTCAAGTACTTAATCTTCACAACAACCCTACAAAGAATATAACATTATAATTTTGTTTTACAGATAGGGAAACTGAGGTCAAGGGATATTAACTTGTACAAGGTCACATAGCTGATGAAGTGACAGATCCTGGTTTCAAATTCATTTTGGGTAAAAACAATATAATCTTAACCATTATGTTTTATAAGAAGCTATTAATTGGTTGAGTACAGTGAGGATTGAGAATAGACCTTTCGGTTTGGCACCATACAATGTTCTTTGTTAACTATAAGAGAAGTTTTGGTGGAATACTGGAATGAAATGTATTTACTATAAATTCATTCTTTCATAAATTCATTATGAAAGAGAATTTCTGTTTCCAGTTAATGGTGAGCTAGGCAACTTGGACCAACCCTCCACCACAACTAAAAATGTTAGACAAATTATAAAAAAGGATCTACTAAGAGCATTAGTGAACTAACAAAAAAAAATTATTACCAATTTGGCTCTGTCTCAGGAATGCAAAGTTGTTACAACATTAGAAAATTAATTTGTATAATGTACCACATTAACTTATTAAAAGAGAAAAATCATAAGGTCTTCTCAATAGATACAGAAAAAACATTTGATAAAATTTAATATTCATTCATGGATTTTTTCCCCCCTCAAAATACCTCTTAGCAAACTAGGAATAGAATTTTCTTAATTTGTAAAGGTATTTTTCTACAGCAAACATTATTCTTAATGGCAAAAAAATAATGTTAATAACATTCCTTTGAACATTGAGAAGTTGACAAGGAAGTCCACTATTACTACTATTAATCTTTGTACTGAACTCCTAATAAGTGCAGTATGGCAAGAAAAAATAGAGTTACAAACTGGAAAGGAAAAAGAAAACAGTCATCCTTAAGAGACAACATGGTTGAATATGTAAAAATTCCAAAATAATTGGTAGACAAATTATTAGGCAAATATACAAAAACCAATTGTATACCTACATACCAGCAACAAACATTTCAAAAATTAAACTTTAAAAATAGTAAAATTTATAATTGCATCAAAAAACATCAAATACCTAGAAATAAATCTAACAATATGTAAGGCTTCTCTTTGAAAATTATAAATATTATTAAGAATAATTAGGAAAGTTTAAGTAAATAGAGGGATAGACCATGTTAATTGATTGGAATACCGTTATTATTATGTCATTATCTACCCCATCTATCTGTAGATTCATTGTCATATTCCAGTCAGAATTTTAGCACATGGAGCAATATCTGAAATGTATTAAGTAAAAAAACAAGTAGTATAAAGTATATTAAGTATTCTACCCTTTATCTAAGAGTGGGGAGTGTGCGTGCACCTGTGCGTTTGTTTGTACGTATATACGAATATAAACAAACACATTCTCTATATATGTAAACACTTTTCTGGTTTTAAAAATGAAGAGGTGAGTCAAAAAATAATTAAATTGGTAATCTATGAGAGGAGATAGACTTTTTAAAATGACCTTTGTTTTGTAAATTTATAAGCTTAACTTTGGAATAATCTCAATGTTTGTATCACTATTTTACAAATTAAATCAAAATTTTAAAAAGAATACCTAAGAATCAAAAGTAAAATTAAATAAGTTAACTTAATTATTTAGGAAGTTGACTACATAGATGAATTATTTCAAGTGATATTAAACACAGCAATTAGACTCTATATCCCTAGTGGGATAAATCCTAAGAATAAAAGGAAGTGCAAAATATTAGAAAGTGTTTATAGTAGTCATATTGTTAGAAATAATATTGGTGGTGGTGTTCTGAAACTCATAATTATAGGATAAAACAGTTGAGTAATTATATGAATGTCTTTAAGAACCAAAATTTTTATCATAAAAGAAAAGAAATTCAAATTGAATAAACTTATAATTCTAAATAGGAATTGGAAATATGAGTATATGAAGTCAAGATGTGCTTTACTCTTTAAAAAATGTGTATTTCCCAGCTCAGTCCTTTCAGTGGACTGTAAAAACAAGACCTCACATTAAGTTGCAGTGAGGTTTCCCAAAGAAACCAGGACTTCTTAGAGCTAAGTGATTTGGAAAAGGAAAGTATAAAATGAGCCTAGAAAACTTTGTCGTAGCAACTGAGATCATGTCAAAAGGACCTACAGGCCAATTTGAGAAGGCTCTCACTGGCCCATGTGGGGGCAATTTGAGCATCAAAAAGAATATCTGTGGTAAATTGAAACATATCAAATATATTTTAAACATCCATAACTTCAAAATGGTATTAAATAAAGAAAAAAGTCTTTGGTCACCTTTGGAAGGTGATATGGAACCAGTTCATTCTGAAAAAATATGAATAAAGGAAAAAATCAAGTATTTATTCTACCTTTCCTTTACTCACTTTACCTTATCAAATGCCATTTGGTCTTTCACACCATAAGAGCCCTTACTTCACTGGTCAAAGAACCAATGTGGGGATTTTGCCTATTGCTCAATGTGTCTTTACCAATTATGCATCTCAGAACCAGGGAAATAACCACAGGGTGAGATTATGGACATGCTTAGCCCACTGTGAGACTGCCCAAACCAAAACTCCATTAATGACCTGGCCTAAAAAAATCTCTTTTCTGGTTGGTGAACCACAGTGCAATTTCTCAGGCCTCTAGAAATTTGTCAGTTCAGCAACAATGTCTAGTAATCCTGAAAATGTCTGGATTTCCTCTTTCCCACTGCATAGTCACCCTGCCAACTCTTCACAGGACCCTTAGGCAAAGGCCTAGAGGAAGTATATATGGGTGTATAACAGGGTCCTTCTTCAAAGGGAGCTGCTTCCACCCCATTTTCCTTCATTCAAGGGGCCAAACGTGAGAGTTGGTTGAAGGATCATAACTCTTGTAGTATTCAGATCAGGCTGCACCTCACAAGATCTAGAGCTTTTCTACTTTAGTAAATCAAGCAAGACTTTAGTAGGCTGCTTATCTGTTTCAGTTTGAGAAACAGTGATCAAACTAGCAAAACCCAAAGACCTCTGCAGATAAGACTCTTCTGATTACTGCTTTAACTCTACTATCCATTTCAGTAACCATGCCAACATTGTCTTTGAAATTTAATGCCACTACCTTGCCATTGCCATTGAGAATCCTAATCACTTTCATTGAATTCAGGAATCCCAGTTCTATGGAAGGAGGTCCCACTCCCACTGTTGTTTCTGTCCCACAGTGTATAGCTACCACAGAACTCTCTGGGCTTGCAGTCTCGGTGAAGAGAATGTCCTCTGGATGCTTCTGAGGGACAGAGCTGAAGGATGGATGAACTGGTTTTACATTTTAAATATCCACTCTAACCTTCTTATCTCCCTAATCCTTTGGTAACTTCCTTTACATCAGAAGTTCTCAAATGGGGATGATTTTGCTCTCTTTTCCCCTACCACCCCCAAATATTTGTCTCAATATCTGGAGACATTCAGGAATGCTCCTAGCATCTTGTATATAGAGACCGGGCATGGTATTAAACATCCTATAATGCACAGGACAGCCTCCCACTATAAAACATTTTCTAGCCCAAAGTGTCAGTAGTGTCACGGCTGGGAAACTCTGCTCTACACTATAAAAAGAAACTTCTGACATTTCAGTATAGGTCACCTTTAAGTACAGATTTCATTGAACTAACTGAGCAAACTTGAGACACTCAAGCTAACACAGTGATTCCAGAATATCTATTTTGTGAGCCCGTATTGATAAATTTGGGCTAATCTAACATTTTATTCTTTCCACTATAATCTGGCACCCATAGGATCCATTTTCACATACACTCCCAAGGTTTCTCTCCATATATAAAACTGGCAAAATCATGTAATCATTTTGGTGTATTTTACCTCTTGACAGATCATTTCTTTTTTTCTTTTCTTTTTTTTTTTTTTTTTTTTTTTTTTTTGAGACAAAGTCTCTCTTTATTGCCCAGGCTAGAGTGAGTGCCCAGCCTAGCTCACAGCAACCTCAAACTCCTGGGCTCAAGCAGTCCTGCTGCCTTAGCCTCCCCAGTAGCTGGGACTGCAGGCATGCACCACCATGCCCGGCTAATTTTTTCTATATATGTTAGTTGGCCAATTAATTTCTTGCTATTTATAGTAGAGACGGGGTCTCGCTCTTGCTCAGGCTGGTTTCGAACTCCTGACCTCGAGCAATCTACCCGCCTCGGCCTCCCAGAGTGCTAGGATTACAGGCATGAGCCACCACGCCCGGCCACAGATCATTTCTTATAGTTCATCCTCTAGAGCACGATAGACTCAAGTCTGGCTATAGGTTTAGAAGCATTGAGTGAGCATAGGGTAAATCCTAAGGAGAACCACCTATCCTTTGCAAAGCAATGTTCTCCTGTTACAAATTCCTCAGGTAAAGGAGACTTACCTTCCCAAGTAGGGTGGAGGGACTGTTTCTACTGGCAAAGAAAGCATAGCAGAATTTAAGAATTCAAGGCCCCCAGCTTCATTCTAGCCTCCTTGTTGTACAGTAGATCTTGAACTTTCTTCTCCTATCTAACTGAAATTTTATATCCTATGACCAAAATCTCTTCTCCCATCACCCACTCCCCCAAGCTGTGGTAACTATCATTCTTCTGTCTATTTTTATGAGGTCGATCTTTTTAGATTCCACATATAGCTGAGATCATATGGTGTATTTGTCTTTCTGTGCCTGGCTTATTTCACTTAGCATACTGTCTTCCAGTTTCATCCATGTTGTCACAAATTGCAGACTTTCCTACTTTTTAAAGGCTGAATAATATTCCATATTAATAATATATACCACATTATCTTTATCCATCCATTCATTGATGAACACGTAAGTTGATTTCATATCTTGGCTATTGTGAATAATGTTGCAGTAAACATGGAATGCAGATATCTCCTTGACATACTGACTTCATTTCTTTTAGATGTATACCCAGAAGTGGTATTGCTAGATCATATGGTAGTTCTATTTTTAATTTTTAGAGAAGCCTTCATATTGCTTTCCATAATGACTGTACTAAGTTACATTCTCAAAAGTGTATAGGGTTCCTCTTTTCTTCATATCCTGGCCAACACTTGTTATATTTTGTCTTTTTGATAATAGTCATTCCAACAGGTGTGAGGCAATAGCTCATTAATTAGCATGTTCCTAATTATTAGTAATATTGAGCATTTTTCTTAAACCTGTTGGCCATTCGTATGTCTCCTTTTGAGGTATGTCTATTCAGATCCTTTGCCCATTTTTTAATCAGGTTACTTGTCTTTTTGCTAGTTCCTTATATATTTTGGATATTAATCCTTTATCAGATATATGGTTTGCAAATATTTTCATCCATTCCATGTGTTGTCTCTTTACTCTGTTGTTTCCTTTGGTGGGCAACAAAGGAAAACTATCCTGTTTAGTTTGATATAATCCCATTTGTATTTGCTTTTGTTGGCTCTTCTTTTGACAATCTATCTAAAAAAATCATTGCACAGACCAGTGGCATGGAACTCTTCCCCTATGTTTTCATCTAGTAGTTTTACAATTCTAGGTCATATGTTTAAGTCTTTCATCCATTTTGAATTGATTTTGTCCCATCACCATCTATTGAACAGACTGTCTTTTCCCCATTGTGTGTTCTTGACACCTTTGTTGAAAATCAGTTGTCCATAAATGGGTGAATTTATTTCTGTTTTTATGCCCTTACCATGATGTTTTGATTTGTATAGCTTTGTAGTATATTTTAAAGATAGCTAGTATAAAGGCTCCAGCTTTGTTTTTCTTTCTCAAGATTTGTTTGGTTGGGCAAGGTACAGTGAGTGGCTCATGCCTTTAATCCTGGCACTCCATGAGGCCAAGGTGGGAAGATCACTTGAGGCCAAGAGTTGGAGACCAGCCTCGGTAATATAATGAGGCCTCATCTCTAGAAAAAATTTAAAATTTAGCTGGGCGTGGTAATATGCCCTGTAGTCCTAGCTACTCGGGAGGTTGAGACAAGAGGATTTCCTGAGCCTAGGAGTTTGAGGTTTCAGTGAGCCATGATCACACAACTGTACTCTAACCTGGGTGACAAAATGAGACTCTGTCTCAAAAAATAAATAAATAATTTTTTTAAAAACCTAACAAACAAAAAAAGATTGGTTTGGCTGTTTTGGGATCTTTTGTGGTTCCATACAAATTTTAGAATTGTTTTTTCTGTTTCTGTGAAAAATGTCATTGGAATTTTGATAGGGATTGCATTGAATCTAGATCACTTTGAGTATTGTGGACATTTTGACAATATCAATTCTTTCAGTCTATGAACATAGAATATCTTTCAAATTATTTGTGTCTTGTTCAATTTCTTTCATCAGTTTTTTTATAGTTTTCAGTGTAGAGATCTTTCACCTTCTAGGTTAAATTTATTCCTAGTTATTTTATTTTTTCAGGAGCTATTGTAAATAGGATTATTTTCTTGATTTCATTTTCAGATAGATCAACAATCAGTGTAAAGAGATGCTACTGATTTTTGTGTGTTGATTTTGTATCCTGCTACTTTGCTGAATTTGTCTTTAGATTTTAAGTTATATAGATCTTAGATTTCATAAATATGTATTTTAATATATTAATATAAGGTTAAATGTATTTGACTAATAAACACCTTAATTTCTATAATAAATGTCTTTGAATTTTTATAACTAAATCTTATTTCAAATGCTCTACAATGATTCATCCTTTTTAAAAAAAAACCTATTGATACTGTAAGAAAGAAAATTTCTTTCAGTTCTGTCTTCAATTATATACAAAACTATAATTGTCATGAATTATTTCTCCTCCAAAACATAAACTGAGGCAGAGATCTGGCATAAGTACAAAAGAAAGGTACTCCCACATGTGGCACGTGCGAAAGATTAAAACAGAGAGTAGAGATGAGAAAGAAGACTTGAATTAATGTAAAAGAAGATAGAGAACTATATCAATAATAGTAAACCAGATGGGCTATATTTATAAAAAAAAAAGTTATCCTTTTTTTTATTTGTGAAAATATACAGAGTAAATCTCAACATGAAATTCTAGTAGCTGTCATTATTTGGTACAATCACTAAATGACAATAGTACCTACTATGGTATTAACAAGGTGATACTAGAGTGGAAAGTCATCTATCTTTGGTAAAACTCTTTCTGAAGAGCTAAATCAAGATAACAAAAAGCTTCCTTAATTACTCAAACCCATTTTTCAAATACTGAGAAATATATTTTAGGAATAAGCATAATGATCTAGCTTGAGAATTTAAGGGAGGAAATAAGCTACAGAAAAAGAGATTCAAAGCTCAGCAGTAAGTAAGAATTGTGGAGGACCATATTTACTGGAACATAAATACATTTGTAACCAAAAATTAATATTAATAGTAAATGACATCTTTAATGATTTCTGGTTTAAAATTCTGTAATAACACATGTTTATATAATGAAATATATTTGCATTTGTTGCTTTTAAGATGCAACAATTCCCACAGAGATTATTTTGATTTGATCTTCACTGTTCAAGACTTTCATTATTAGTGTCATTGCTGAATTACTAATCTCTTTCTTCTGAAGCTCTCAATTTCACCCATTTGGGGTGAGGAAAAAAATTTTATAATTTCTGCTTCCAAAAAAACTGCCTAGTGTCTGTCTGTCTGTCTCTCTCTCTCCCTCCAACTCCCCCCTAACCCTTCCCTTAAAGGGTTTTAGATGCCTACACCTGTATTTAAAGTACAAATAATTTTTTTCTCTATTCCTCTTCTTCCATATGTTTTATCAAGCTGATTTTATCCAGCTGTTTCAATAATTTTTCTTTTACTTTTTCTCTATCTTTATGTGCTCACATATAAGCTTCAAAGGAACTAGGCCTTCTGATCTTCTTAAATTATTTTTATAAAAAAGATATTCATTCATATGGTATTAATTATCATCTCTTTGTTGAATTCTTTACCACACCCCCTACAGCTCTACATCTTACCTGATACTTGTACTTATTTTGTAACTGTCTATAGGACATTTATTGTATATCTTGTTAGTATTCTAATTTCTACATTCCAAAACCTAATTTACAGCCGGGCGCGGTGGCTCACGCCTGTAATCCTAGCACTCTGGGAGGCTGAGGCGGGCGGATTGCTCGAGGTCAGGAGTTCGAAACCAGCCTGAGCAAGAGCGAGACCCCGTCTCTACTATAAATAGAAAGAAATTAATTGGCCAACTAATATATATAGAAAATTAGCCGGGCATGGTGGCGCATGCCTGTAGTCCCAGCTACTCGGGAGGCTGAGGCAGCAGGATTGCTTGAGCCCAGGAGTTTGAGGTTGCTGTGAGCTAGGCTGACGCCACGGCACTCACTCTAGCCTGGGCAACAAGCGAGACTCTGTCTCAAAAAAAAAAAAAAAAAAAAAAAAAAAAACTAATTTACAACATTACATCTTCCAAATAGATTTCTACTTTTAACAGTCTTTTATGTGTTATTGATACCACTGTTTCACTAATTACTAGATATAAAACACTAGCCATCTTTGACTCATTTTTTGTCTTCATCCTCTTTCAACAACCAAATACCATTGATTCTTCTTTTGAAATGCCTTCTGTCTTTCAATTCCCAATTCTGACTCTAGAACTGCATTAGTTATCTATTGCTGTGTAACAAATTACCCCAAAATTTAAAGTCTTAAAAACAACATTTATTATTTTATAATTTCATGAGTCAAGAATTTTTAGAGTGACTTACCTGGGTAACTCTGGCTCAAGGTATCTCGTGAGGTTGCAATCAAAATGTCATCTGGAAAATTGTTGAGGGCTAGAGGGTCTACTTCCCTGCTTATCCACATGATTGTTGACAAAAGACTTAACTTTCTGTTTATGTCCAAGAAAGCTCAGTTCCTTGCAACATGGCCTCTCCAAAAAGAAGTTTGATTGTCCTCATGACATGGCAGCTGTCTTGCCACAAAGCAAACAATCCAAGAGAGAGCACCTTTTGTGACCTTGTCTCCTAAGTTATCTATCATCACTTTCTCTCTTTTTTTAGTTTAAATAGATTTAGGGGGTATAAGTGGGTTTTTGTTCCATAGCTGAATTGGATAGTAGAAAAATCTAAGCTTTTGATATACCCACCACCTGAGTAGTATCCTTTCTACCCAGTAGGTAATTCTTTATCCCTTACTTTCCTCCCACCCTCTCCCTTCTGAGTCTCCAGTGTCAAGTTACTCTTTATTATTATGCTTACCCTCATGCCCATTGCTTACCTCCCAGTTATAAGTGATAACATGCAGTATTTGCTTTTTTATTCCTGGGTTACTTCACTTTAGATAATGGCTCAGTTCCATCCAAGTTTCTGCAAAAGAAATTTCATTCTTTTTGATAGCTGACTAGTATTCCATGGTGTGTGTGTGTGTGTGTGTGTGTGTGTGTGTGTATCACATTTTCTTTATTCATTCATCCATTGGTGGTCACTTAGGTTGGTTCCTTGTGATTGTGAACTGTGCTGCGATAAACATATGGGTGCAAGTGTCTTTTATAAAATAACTTATTTTACTACGGGTAGCTACGCAGTAGTGGGATTACCAGATTGAATGGTAGATCTGCTTTTAGTTCTTTGAGAAATCTGTGTACTGTTTTCCATAGAGGTTGTAGTAACTTACATTCTCACCAACAGAGTATAAGCATTCCCTTTTCACCACATCTGCACCAGCATCTATTGTTTTTTGACTTTTTGATAATGGCCATTCTGACAGGGGTAAGGTGGTATCTCATTACAGTTTTAATTTACATTTCCATAATGATTAGTGATGTTAACCACTTTTCATATGTTTTTTAGCCATTTCTCTTCTTTTGAAAAATGTCCATGTATTTTGCCCATTTTTTAATGGGGATATTTGTTTTTATCTTACTGATTTGAGTTTCTTATAGATTCTGAGTATTAGGCCTTTGTCAAATCTGTAGCTTATAATATTTACTCTCATTCCATAGGTTGTTTATTTACTCTGTTGATTATCTCTTCTGCTTTGCAGAAGCTTTTTAACTCAATTATCCCATTTATTTATTTTGGATTTGTTGCATTTGCTTTTGAGGTTTTACTCATAAATTCTTTACCTACACCAATGGTGAGGGTTTTTTCTAAGTTTTCTTCCAATATTTTTATGGTTTCATGTCTTACACTTAAAGCTTTAATACATCTTGAATTAATTTTTGTATATGGTGAGAGATAGGGAGCCAGTTTCATTCTTCTCCATGTGGCTAACCACTTGTCCCAGCATCATTTATTAGATAGGATATCTTTCTCCCAGTATATACTTTTTTCTGCTTTGTTGAAGATCAGTTGGTTGTAGGTGTTTGGCTTTATTTCTGGGTTCTCTATTTTGTTCCATTGGTCTATGTGTCTACTTTTATACTAGTACCATGCTGCTTTGGTTACTATTACCTTGTAGTATAATTTGAAATCAGGTAATATAATGCCTCCAGATTGGTTCTTTTAGCTTAAGATTACTTTTGCTATTTGTGCTTTTTTTGGTTCCATATGAATTTTAGGTGTTTTTTGTTTTTTTTTTTTTTAATTCTCTGAAAAATGGCATTGGTATTTTGATAGGAATTGCATTGAATCTACAGATTACTTTGGGTAGTATGGACATTTTCACAATATTGATTCATGAACATAGAATGCTTTTCCATTTGTTTGTATCATCTGCAGTTTCTTTCATCAGTGTTTTGTAGTTCTCCTGATAGAGATCCTTCACCTCTTTGGTTAAGTATAGTCCAAGGTTTTTTCTTATTTGTTTATTTGTTTTTTCAACTATTGTAAATGAGATTGAGTTGTTGATTTGATTCACAGCTTGGTTGTTATTAGCATATAGAAATGCTACTGATTTGTGTATGTGGATTTTGTTTCATGAGACTTTGATGAATTTATTTATCAATTCTAGGAGTCTTTTGGAGGTGTCTTTAGGGTTTTCTAGGTATTTGATCATATTATCAAAAAACAGGGATAGGTTGACTTCCTCTCTTCCAATTTGAATGCCCCCTCTATTTCTTTCTCTAGCCTGATTGCTTGAGGTAGGATTTCCAATACTGTGTTAAATAGAATTGGTGAAAGTGGGCACCCTTGTCTGCTTCCAGTTCTTAGGGGGAATGCTTTCCACTTTTCTCTATCCAGTATGATGTTGACTGTGGATTTGTTATATATGGCTTTTACTATTTCAAGGCATGTTCCTTCTATGCCTAGTTTGTTAAGGGTTTTTATCATGAACTGATGCTGGATTTTATCAAATGCTTTTTCTGCATCTATTCAGATGATCATATGTTGTTTTGGGTTTTTTTATGTGATGAATTAGATTTATTCATTTGCATATGTTGAACCATCCTTGCATGCCTTGGATAGCACCCACTTGATCATGATGAATTATCTTTTTATTGTGCTATTGGATTTAGTTGACTAGCCTTTTATTTATTTCGGGATATTATGGGGGTACAAACATTTTGGTTACAGGTATGACTTTGCCTCACCCAAGCTAGGGTTAGAGGTGTGTCCTTCCCCCATACAATGCTCACCGCATCCATTAGTTGTGAGTTTACTCACTCCCACCCCAAAACACCCAATCAGTATTACTACCATGTAAGCGTTTACTAGCATTTTGTTGAGGATTTTTGAATCTATGTTCATGACAGATACCAGTCTGAAGTTTTCTGGGTGTTTTGCTATGTCCTTTACCCAGCTTTGGTATCAGGGTAGTGCTGGCTTTATGGAATTAGTTAGACAGGATTCCCTCCTTCTTGATGTTATGGAATAGTTTCAATAGGATGGGTACCAGTTATTCTTTGTATAAGTCTGGTAGAATTTGGCTGTCTAGTCCTCAGCTTTTTTTTGTTGGGAGAATTTTTATTACAGGTTGAATCTTTCTACTTATTATTGGTCTGTTCAGGATGTGTATTTCTTCTTGATGGAAGTTTGGGAGGTAATATATTTCCAAAAATTTATCCATTTCCTCTATATTTTCTTGTTCATGTGCATAGATTTGTTCATAGTAGTCTCAGATGCTCTTTTGTATTTCTGTGGTATCAGTTGTAATGTCTCCTTTTTCATTTCTGATTGAGCTAATTTGAATTCTTTTATTTCTGGTTAAACTAGCTAGTAGTCTATCAATTCTTCTTTTTTTTTTTATCTTTTCAGAGAACCAGGTTTTTGTTTTGTTGATCCTTTGTATTGTTTTTTAGTTTCCATATCATTTGGTTGTTTTTTGATTTTTGTTATTTATTTTCTTCTGCTATCTTTGAGTTTAATTTGGTTTGTTCTTTTTCTAGTTCCTTAAGATGTGACATTAGGTTGTTAATGTTTGATCTTTCTGTCTTTTGGTGTAGGTATTTAAGTCTATGAATTTACCTCTTTGTACTGCTTTTTGTGTATCCTAGAGATTTGGGGAGCTTGAGTCACATTGTCATTCCATTAAAAATTTTTTTTATTTCCATTTTGATTATATCATTGACTCAAAAATCATACAGCAATAGGTTGTTTAATTTCCATTTATTTGTGTAGTTTTGAGAGTTCCTCTTGGAATTGATTTCTAGATTTTTCCTCTGAGAAGATACATGCTATGATTTTGATTTTTTTAAATTTGATAAGACCTGTTTTATAGCCTAATATAGAGTCTATCTTAGAAGCATCCCATGACCTGATGAGAAGATACACCTAAACATAGAAAGGAAAACAATAAAACCTCTTGACGAAAATCTTATGATAAGCAAAAATTTCTTACACAGGACATAAGAACAAATTATAAAAGAAAAAACTTGATAAAGTATACTACATTATATTAAAAGCTTCTGCTCTTCAAAAGCCACCATTAAGAAAATGAAAACAAGACTGAGAAAAGATTTGCAATTAGTATATATGACAAAGGACTTGTATTCAGATTATTTTTTAAAATATAAAACTCAGTAATCGCAGTTTGATAATTTACTAAAGCTAAACATATTTACCATATGAATATGCAATTTTACTCATATGTATTTACCCAAGAGAAGTGAAAACATACCTATGCAAAAAACTTGTATACAAATATTTATGAGTGTTTTATTTATAATAGGTGAAATTAGAAACCAAGTGTTCATCAACAGGTACATGGATAAACACTCAGTAATAAAAAGGAATAAACTACTAATGCATTCAACAACCTGGATTAATTTAAAAAATGAGATTAAAAAAAGCCAGACATAGATGAGTGCATAATGTATTATCACATTTGTATGAAATTCTGAAAAAGGCAATTCTAATTTATAATGACAAAACAGTTTGATGAATGCCTAAATCTGGGATTGGGGGCTGGGGCAGTGACTGCAGAGGAGATGGGGGAACTTTTTAGCGTGATAGAGTGTATCTTAGAGCGTATCTTACTTGTGATTATGGTTACATGGGTATAAGCATTTGTCAAACTTCACCAAACTATATACTCAGAATGGCTGTACTTTATTTTCCAAAATTCTATCCCAGTAAGATTGATTTAAAAAACAAAACAAATACTTCCTTTGCATGATTCTCTGTGTCTCCCTTTCTCCTGGGATTCTGATTGAAGTCTGATTAGACTTTTACATTGTATTCTTTTTCTCTCACCTTCTTCATTTTCCACCGTTTTCTTTCATTGTACTGTAGTTTCTTCTAATCTACCTGATATTTCATAAATTCTCTCTTATGTTCAACCAGCTACTGTACATGCCCAAGGGCTTTTATTTTGAGGTATTTTTTATGTCTAGAAGTTCTAATTAGTTCTTTTTAAGTCTGCCATTTTATATTCTTATTACCTCCTGTCTCTTGCTGATATTTTCAAGTTTGTCATGGTTTTCTTGAAGAATGGTAGATATTATTATTTCAGAGTATGTTTATGATAATTCCAGTATCTGCCATCGGACATGTGTATGTCTGTTGGTTCCTATGTGTGTTGTCTGGTTTCTCTATCTGCTTGTAGTAATTGCCTGTGAAAATTTTTGTTATGGGGCTTCCATGGAGAAACTTTGCCTTTGCCTCTTCCAGGTGCCTGATAGCATTACTTATTGTAAGCACTTCAACCAAGGGCAGGGTTTATGGCCTACCCTAGGTATTTGTTCTTTGAGGTAAATCTATGGTCTGAGGCCACAGGTTCTCAGGAACAGTTTTTTCTTTTCTTCTCTTGCTTTACTTATGACCAAAGTAGTTTCTCTAGAGTCCTGTGACTTTGAGAGGAAGAGCATGGATTCAGATACAGTTCACCTTTACACTGAGGGGGTACTCCTTTGGGATCCCAGATCAATGACGGGTACCCCTTTCCAAATCCCAAGTGTGGGATACTGTAAATGCTGGCTAGAACAGAGGAAGTACTGATGCTCCAGTATTCTACCTGCTTTTCTCATTATGAGCTTTCATTCAAAAATTGTCTCAGGACTTTTTTTTTTGCTATAGTTTCATCTGTTTAATGCTTTTAAAGAGTTGTGGTGGCATTTTTAATGGGTTGATTAATCTGAATAATTTAATGTGCCTTTAGTAAATCCAAAGATATTCTCTTTTAAAATATCCCACCTCATTTACACAGCAATTGATATAGCTTGGTGAACACTCTACTGCCAATAATTTTGTCTTATACAGAGTTTGCATGTGTCTAAGGTCAACTGTAGCATCCTGGCAGTTGAAATGCACTATGACTACAAAAGTCATCAGAACTATTGCAGGGAATTAGCATCAGGGTCATTAAAACCAATGTTGCTCTTCCTATTTTACATATTACTTTTAATTAAGAAATATTAGCAGTTGATCTTAGCATTATTTCTTGACGAAAATAAATATGTGGCATACCCTTGTGTTTTAACTGTATTACCCTGTATGAGATATGGTGAGGCTAGATTCAGATAAAAAGAGAGAAAATGGAAAGAGTTTTACAGTTTGTTGTACTCACAGTTCCCTGGACAAACACAACAAACCACACAGAACCTCTCAGGGGAAGAAGCACCAGGGTCAGTCACAAGGCAGAGGGACAAGGGGGACCAGTGAGCAAACACCTTTATTGTGGTTTCTGCAGGAAAGAACAGATGAGGCCAAGGCAAGCAGGTTTAGAACTGGCTAATTTGAATAATTTCTATGGGCTCAATGGCAGAGGATCTGTTCCTGGTTGTCTGTTACCTGGCCCTGGGGTGATTAGGGCAGGAGTATAGTGACCCTGAGTGTGAAAGCCCAATAAGGGAAGTGCTTGGGTTTGTGGACTCAGCTGCTCCAGAAGAGAAACTGGCCTTTAGCCAGGGTCTCAAAACTAAGTCAAAACAGCATTTAAAAACAACTATATTGTATCTTGAAGGAATTTATAGTATAGGATCGTAAACCTTGGCTATAAGGACACATTGCTCTAATGGACCAAAAGTGCCTAACCTTGATTTATTTGTATCACTGTGTTGAAATGGTAGATAAAAGCACCTGTTACCACTGGCTGAGATCATCTTGAAAAAATATATCATAATTTTTAACTGTGCTTCTTTTTTAATGATGACTGCCCATGCTAAGGATGTCTGGTAAAGATTTAGCATCTTGCTTTCTAGGATATTGCTTTTTCATCAGTTATTACGCTTTGATGATTAGAAACTGTAAATCAACTCAGATATAGCTTTTGTCACTTAGCCGATATTTTGTGTCAAGTTTAAGAGAAAGGCAGTGCCACCTCTTTGTGGGTCACGTTACATTTGATTTTTCTAAAGTTCTCAGAGCAGCAAAAAAAAATAGCAAATAAATCAGTTTGGTTGAACATTATTTTTGCATTAAAAATAACATGTAGATTATTAAAATGATATATATTAACTCTGCAATAATATCAGCTCATTAATATTTTATATACTTGCTTTAATTTGCTAATAAACTTAGGTGAAAATATTCAAATCTGCTCTGATTCAGGAGTATAGTACTCCTGTAAAAGTATTCAGCAAGATTATTAGCATCTTGGTTCTCCTCCTCTTCACTCAGAATTATACCTTACAATTTAAAGTGTCTGATAAAATGTAACATGTGCCCAGTATTTGAGACCTCACTAAGAAACTTGAATTCCCATACCTATACCACTACCTTATAGTGAAACTTTTTTCTCATCTTACATATTTTTGAAAATGCTATTGATTCCAATAATTATTATGAAGACTATTGATAATAAGGGAATAGATACATAGTCCAGCACATAGGCACTAGGATTAATTGTGTGAAATAATTTTTAAAGATCAGTATTACTCATAATTAAGATAATGTTTCCAGAGGAGAAAGTATTGTATAAAACAATGTGGCTGGGATTATTTATCCAATCGTGTTTGAACTCCTGTTCTAAAATCTAAATAAGTGCACATTGATCATAAAATGCAGACCTCTGTGAACTATGCTTTTGTGTCCACAGGCACCAGTCCACTAGCAGTTATTGGCACATATTAGTTAAATGGATATCTATATATGAACATAAATATTTATTTAACAGTTTGTTAGCATAGTGTTGGAAGTTTTTTAAGTACTGTTTAAATGTATATATGTGATTTATTTCAGAATTATTTAAATGTGATTTTTTTTAAGGAGTTTGCTAACCAGCAGTGCAAAACCAAAAAGAATACTTTCAGCCTGAATTCTGGGATGCAATGCCAGCTTTATGAGCAAGCAGAGGAGGTAGCCCCTTATATGACTGACTTAAAAGAGTTTACTGGAATGAATACTATGTCAGAAAACTTCATCAATCCTGCTACTTGTTTTCGCACCACCATCGTTTAATTTACTTGAACAAATGAAAATTATTTGTTTTTACGGGTTGTTTGGTGATGTTTTAGCTACCATTCAATTACTGTAGAAACAGCCTGATAGATTCTGGTAGCGGTGATCTCGAAAACAGCTTCGATGTGGTCCATATAATGACTAGAAGGGTAGATTCCTCTTCTCTCTCTACCTCCTTTCCTGCACCTTCACAATCAGTCATCAAGGATGGTTGATCCTGGTTCCACAGTGTTTTCCAAATCCATTTGCCTCCATCCCCTTCATCTCCACTGCCCCTACCTTAGTTCAGGTCACCATCATCTCTCACCTGGATTACTGCAACAGTGTTTTGATCTGGCTCTTACATGCATGTTCAATCTCATTTCTCATCATTTTCCATTTTTTATTACTCTCCTCTACTTAAGAAAATTTGGAGAAACTTCTGTTACCTTAAGGTCCCTTTATTATAATATGAATAAAAGATTAATATTACTAGTTTTAAAGATCAATATGATATCAAAGGAATGTGGTACTTTAGAAATAGCTGCTAAGTAATAAGCCAGCCAGTCACTTCTCTTTGTTAAACTGCAGAGCAATGCAGGGAGTAGGGGAAGCACAGATGCTGTAATAACTGCTTTGCCATTATCCAGCAAGGAAATCATACCTTTTAAAAAGACAATAGCAGTAAACAAAACAGCCAAAAACCCCTGCCCCCACAGAGCTTTCATTATATGGGGGAGACAGTAAATAAGAGAAAAATAGAGAAATTAAATATAATAATTATATTTATTAATAATAATAATATATTATAGATAATAAGTACTAAAGAAAAAATAAAGCAGAAAAAGGGAATAGACATTGTATATATTTTTGAGAGAGTGCGATTTTAGAAAGAATCAATAGGGATAATTATCCTCCGCTCTCCTGCCCTTCCTTCCCTTCTTTCTTAGCCAAACATAGCTCTGGTTGAATCAAACTCATTATTCTCTCTGTACCTTCACCCATTGAGCTCAGGGTAGCTGGGAAAAAAAAACAAAAAAACACAGCCATGCTGAGTGGTCTCACTTTAAATTCATAATCACAAAAGGAGCCCTTAATGCTGCCAAGCAATCATTTTATATTCTACTCTTTGGTGACTACTTCATACTTTCTTCTTTTTCTTCAAATCTATTGCAACTCCTCCCTATCACCACTTTCAGTTGATAACTGCAATTCCTATTTCACTGAGAAAAGGGAAGAGATCAGAAGAGAATTTCTACAGTTTCCATCACTGCATTTATGTTCTTCCATGGCTCTATTCCCATCTACTCAACTGTAACAATAAACTTGCCATGCTCCAGTATAAGGCCAAACTCTTCATTTGTCCCTAGAGTCCATTTCCATTTTGCTATAGTGCCTCCTTGTTGGATTCTCAATTAAATACAAAGAATCTTTTTTTGTAAACAATTTTCCACAAAATAGAATGCCTAACATAACATAAGATGGTTAACTGCCCTAAGAGAGAAATAAATAGAAATAATCCATAGAATAAGCAATTTAAAACAAATTAACCAACCTTCTAAGGAACATTCCTACTTGAATGAAAGCTTGATTTATAAATTTATTTGGATTTTCCACCAGTGCTGGTCAGATATGCTCAGCAAATCACATTAGGTAACAAAGACCTGCCTGGTTTAAATAGTCAAGATAACTGTTACCTTGACTCCAACCGTATACTTGAATCCAGTATTAGGACTTTTACTGTCTTTTTATTCTATTTAAAAGTTTAGCTCCTTTTCTGCCCAGCCTTAAAAACCAAGTCTTGGTAAAGACCTTCCAAACCCTAAATAAGTTAAAACTACCAAATTTCTAGTAATTTAGTGATTTTTTTTTACCTCTTAGATAAAAGGAAAAAAGGAAATAGAATATTTCCTTCAAAACCAAGAGAATAATACCATCACTTGACATCAAATGTAGGTAAGATTATTATTTTTCTTATATTATTCATTTTTTAAAAAATAGCTATTAACATTGATACAGAAGTGAACACACATATTCCTGCCATCAATCGTATTACATTCTACTTGGGGAGTCAAACTATAAAGATCCTTACTAATGGAGGTTCACTGTGGTGCAAAGGTTTTAGCAATTTGATCTTTATTTTCAGTGAATTAATTCTTTTACCGTGAATTTGAATTTATGTCAAACTCAATTTGTGTGTCATTGCTAAAGACTTACATTGTTCTCAAGGCTTATTAAGTAGTGTGTCAGAATTATTATGAACTTTTGACTCATCCATTCAACACAAATAACTGAAGGCATTATATTCATTTTATTTCCAGTTTACATAGAATCCTAGAGGATGTGTTTGTCTTCCCAAAATAGGCTCTGTCTTTTATGCATAACTCTTAATTTGACAGCCTTTTAGATATTGAAGAACATAAGATTCAGAATCATATATTTATCAACGGCCTTAAAAAAGAAACTATTAAAAGATCGGTTTTAAAGACCTAAAAATTTTCTCCTAAATATGAGTACTGACTTAAGCTTTTAGTATAGAATTCAATTTGGGTATATAAAAAACTAAAACATTAGATTCAAATCCAAGCTCTGCCCCACAAATATGTCATTATGCATGAATCACTTTATTTTTCCAGGCCTCAATTTTATCATCTATAAAAATAAAAACTACATTAAGTTGCTAGGGTTATTTACAAAATAGTATAAATATTAAAGCATCTCATAAACCATAGAACATCATGCAGATGCTTTATTTAGTATTAGAAATAGTCTATACCAATTTTTTTTTAGCTTTTCAATTGCCTTCCTGTCCCTATTGCTAGTTCTTGATTGTCTTTGAGATATTTTCAATATTCTTTTCAATTCTTATCATAATCTCCTTTCAAGTTTAAGTGGATATTATTGTCATTGCTTTTTCTTCTGCCATTCTAGTTCATTGTAACACAGTTTGTAATGAATCCACAATAACTACCTAGGGAAAGAATCCTCCTTTGAACCATCTTATTAAAGACAAGAGGAAAAGAACCAAATTTCTCCAGCCATGACTTCTCCTGCTTTTGTGACAATTTGGTCTTTGTTCCATGGATTAGAGTGCTGTTTTTATTATATTTTAAAAGGCCCATATTCTTTGACATTTTGGGTAGGTTGAATAGGTTGGGAAGGAGTACTTAAAGTAAATTGGTTATCAAAAATAAAGTAAGTTACATTTTTATATGCTTCGAAATTTTTAGATTTAGTCATTTCTTTAGACATCTTTTTTAAAAGGAATAATTATATTTAAGTTAAATATTTCTTGATTATATGACAATTTTTATAAAATTATAAAAACATGACAAAGCATTATAATCTCACAAGGTTTTATTGTATGTATTTAGGATTTTACATAGGAAAAATTTGGTTTTTGTAGAATATATATAGTTAGTTCCTGATATGCTTATGTTGGTTGTCTAAACCAGTGATCCCCAACCTTTTTGGCACCAGGGACCTTTTTCATGAAAGACTGTTTTTCCACGGACCAGGGACGCAGGGGATGGTTTTGGTATGATTCAAGCACATTACATTTATTGTGCATTTTATTTCTATTATTGTTACACTGTAATATATAATGAAATAATTATAAAATTCACTATAGGTTGGGAACCCCTGGTCTAAACCACTGAAATAGAAGTACATGCCAGAAAGCCTTTTCGCATATCTCTGCTCTGTCACCAAAATTGTGATGTTATGCCCTGACATATCAAAACTAAAATGTTTACTTTCAAAGTAGGAAATATTTCACAAGATTTTGCATTAATATTTTCTTTTATAAAAGGATTGTATATTTAATAATGATGAAAAAAAGTAGAATATTTTTAGTATCTAAGGAGGCAGCACAGCATTACAGATAAGTGCTAACTCAGGAGTCAGTCAACCTGAATTTGAATCCTACCCAGCCCCAGCCCTCACTCACACCATTTTACTTTAGCCAGGGTGACAGAGTGAGATGCTGTCTCTCCAAAAACAAAAAAGAAAGAAAGAAAAGAAAAAATAATGAATTGATCTAACCATAAAAATTAAAATTCTATATGAAGACAATAAAGATAAATGGCAGGCCAGGCACAATAGCTTATACCTATAATCCTAGCCCTCTGGGAGGCCAAGACAGGAGGATCACTTGGAGTCAGGAGTTCAAGACCACCCTGAGCAAGAACGAGACCCCATCTCTACTAAAAAATAGGAAAAAAATTAGCTGGGCAACTAAAAATAGAAAAAAAATTAGCGTGGTGGTACACACTTGTAGTCCTAGCTACTTGGGAGGCTGAAGCAGAAGGATCACTTGAGCCCAGGAGTTTGAGGTTGCTGTGAGCTAGGCTAACCCCATGGCACTCTAGCCTGGGCAACAGAGTGAGACTCTGTCTCAAAATAAAAAATAATAAAAGAGAAGTGATAAATAGCATACTAGAAAAATAAAACAAAAGGTTAATATGCAAAATTCATCAAAAGTTACACAAATTAAGGAAAAGGTTAATCTAATAGAAAGATGGAAAAGTACATGAACTAGCAGTTCACAATAGCAGAAATGCTAATCTCCTTTAAACATAACTAAGCAAGTTCAGCTTCACTATTCATTGAAAGGATGCAAATTTAAACAATAATTTTACCCAGCAAATTGGCAAAATATAAAAGATGGTTAGCATCCAGTATGTACAAGTACATGGGGAAACAGGAATCGTCTTACAGTATTGGTGGGAATGTAAACTGGCAAATCTTTTTTTATAAGGTAATATGGCAACTTCTAATGAAATTTAAACTGTGCAGATCATTTTACAATTCCCAGTACAGGAATCTGTCCTACAAAAATACTTGCATATGTATAAATATGCAATAATATACCTATCCTGCAGTTGGTCAGGGCCCTCACATCTTTAACAATGGCTCTTAAAGTAACCTCCTTCACTCTGGTTTCTCTGCCATCATTTTTTCCCCACTGTATTCTATCTTTTATACTGCTGTTAGAATTATTTTTCTAAAAAGCAAATAGCATCCTGGCCCTGCCTACTACTTAAAAGACTTTTGTTTTATTGTTGCCTACAGGTTTTTCACAATCTTTCCTCCACCTTATTTATTTTCTCTACCTCTGTCCTTCATGTTCTTTGTGCTCCAGCCAAACTGAACAACCACACCAATAAACCAAATGTGCTTGGCCAGCCCTTTTCAACTCCTAGTCCACATCATTCACTCATCACATATTTATTGAGCAGGCACTGTTCTTGAAGTAATGGGATACAGCAAAGACCAAGGTCCCTATTTTTTTGAAGATTACATTATTGATGGGGAAGTCGAGATTATCAAATAAATAGATGTGTACATGTTTAAAATCAGATAATAAATACTGTGCAGAAAATTTAAAATAAGCCAATGTGATAATTAATGGTTGGAGACCTATGGATGGATAGACAAGGAAGACACTGTGAGATAATGAATCTTAAGATGAACTATAATATTTAAAAAGCTCCTGTCATTTAAAAATCAGGTGAAAGCATTCTATACAGAGAGAACAGCTAGTTCAAAGACTCCAAAGGCATACTTGGTATCTTTGAAGTATAAGAAATACTATCCAAAATGAAGGCAATAGTGGTGTAAGAGGAGGGCAGATTTAGGTGCAATGTATTATGTTAAGCAATGCCAGCTGCCACAGCAAACAAACTGAAATCTTAGGGACTAAACACAACAAAGGTTTATTTCTTGCTTATGTTGCCTGTCTAAGGAAGTTGGGCAGAAAGGCTGTGCCGTTGGAGGTTCCACCATCTTGAGTACATGATTTTGCAAAATCACAGAAACAGGAAGAGGGATGGAAGAGGAACACAGACTCTTAACTAACTCAGCTTTGAAGTGATATATATCACTAACTTTCCCTTGCATTGGCCAGAACTGCATGGGAGTCTGGGAAATGTATGGCACACTTGGAATGTTTAATGAATACTATTTTCTCTGCTGCAGACAAGGACCTGGTCTTACACAGTTTGATTAGCCAGAGTTTTAAGTGCAAAAGAAAACCATTGGACAGTTTTAAAAGGAGGAGTCACCTGATCTGATTTTTTGTTTTGATTAAAGATTACTCTGGCCACTGTGTGGAGAACAGAAGTAAGTCAAAAAGCTGATGAACAACTTAGAAGGCTATCACAAGAGTCTAGTTAAGAGATGGTGATGGCTTAGACTAAGAAGAAAGAGAAAAATAGATTAGTTGGGGGTCTTTTTTTTTTTTTAATTTAGAGGTAATAAAAGGTGCTGTGGGAAGGAAAAGATAGGAGTCAAAGATGATTCTGGGGCTAGTTTCACATGTTCTTTCTTTCTATAGATGTCTTCTCCAAATCTCCACCTGGAAAAATTTTCTTCCTTTCAGACTCTACTCAAATATCATTTTTTCTATAAGGTATTCTTCATTCCCCAACAGATTGATTCTTTTCTTTTCCTACACTCCCATACCATTCTCCCCATTCCTTTTCATGGCACTTACTGAATTGTAATATTTCATGGCACTTACTGAATTGTAATATAACTATCATTTATGTCTGTCTTTTCTAAAAGATCATGAGGTAACATCTTACATGGGAAATTCAATAAAATTAAACCATTCAATTAAATTGTATTGAATAAATGAATGAACAAATGAGTATGTAATATATAATATTTGCTTCTCTTGTCCAAAACAAACTCTCTTTCTATATACATATGGTGAATTACACAGCATTTGAGCCTAAGGAGTTCTCTTTACTCTCCCAAACATTGTAATTCCTTGGCTATATATCTGTAATGTTTGGCTGCTGTAACTATTTTTTTTAAGTTTTTTTTTATTTTTTTTTTTAATTAACAGGATGAGAAGCAGCTGCAGGTACTGGCAGATTACAAAATGCATAATTACTAAAAGTAACTGAAGCATATTATAGTATAATTTAACAGAAAAAAAAACATCTGGCACATGCTAATTTATCATAAGAGAGCTTCGAAGAAAGTGCTTGTTGCAGCTGGCAGACCCATCATTTCCCTGAAATGAATAGTACACCTTTTGTTTTTAATTCTCTCAGATAATGTAGAATAGAACCTTATACAATTTAATCTTCAGTCATCACTAAAGGATTTCATGTGTTGAGGAAGTTTACCCTTATGCTATATCAACCAAAATCTACATGGCTCACCCTTATCTTAAACTGTATCTCAGTAAGAACAGAATGATCTGAGCAATTATAGTAATTATGCCTAAGATATCGGCCTCAATTTAAACCTCTTATCCTATACATTAAGCAAGCATAATTTCTCTTATTTGTTTTATTTAAAGTGTTTATGGCATTTTCAAAGAGATGGATACTTAATAGGGAAAATTTTGCTCTTGCTCATTTCCATAGCATTTCTGTTAGTGTATGTGTCAGTGATATTCAGAATTAAAGTACGATTAATGTGGAATTTCTGTCTTTCAATATGGATTAGGATATTCATTTCTATGGTAGAGACAAACACAAAAGGGCTAATTATTATTATAAAACATCTTCTAATGCAGAGCTTTTTGAAATAATCTATATTCCAACTCTACTGAGCATTTTCACAGGTGCCTCAAACTCAATATATTCAAAGTCGAACCCATTATTTCACCCCTTGCCCAAGTTTTTATTTCATCCTATATTTCCTATTTCATGATTGGTAATATCATGGATATTGGATGCTCAACCAGAACTCTGGGTATCATTCTGAACTCTCCTTCTCCTCACATTCCCTAAACCCAGTGCTGCTAATTCTGCCTCCTAAATATCTCTTAAATCTGTCCATTTCTCTCCAACTGCTATCGTTCAGGCTATCAACATCACTCCCTAATTTGACTACAGTCAAATTATTTCCTTACTATTTTTCCTGCTATAATCAGGAAGATTTTCTGATGTTCAAATCTAATCATGTCACTTCTCTTAAAATACTTCACCTCCCTGGTGTATTCAGGATAAGTCTTAATTTCCTATGATGACGTAGAAGACTTTTTTGTGATCTGTATTTCATTGCATTGCCAGCTTGTTCTTCTCTCACCCCCGCCCCCACCTCCTAGTAACACGCTAGCCCATTCATACAGAAATTCTTTGTTTCCTAAATTTATTAGCCTTTCTTATTTCCTGGCCTTCACACATGGATTTAATTGTCTGTAACACTCTTCCTTCCCTTGCCTTTGTCCATCTAACTTCTATTTATCTTTCATGTATCAGCTTAAAAGCCTACTTCCTCGGAAAAGACTTCTCGAATCCCCAAATTCCCCATATGTGTTCCCATAACACCATGAGCTTTTTGTAGCATTTATTATACTACCTATATTTTAGGCCCAGTAGCTCGCCAGTATTTCTGATAGTTCCTAAGTTTCACTATGTCAGTGACTAGATTTTGTTCCCCCTCATCTCCCCGGCACAGCAGCATAGTAGGTGTCAGGTAACAGGCACTCATTTCAGTATTTGTTGAATGAATGAACTTTGTAGTACAAACTTACTCTAAGATAAGCATGTAACATTAGATGTGAGGAAATTTCACCCATTACTTTGTAACTTTGAGTTCATTCTTCAAATAATTTTTAAATAAGCTTCCTATGAATGGTCTTTATAAATAAAGCTTTAGAACACGTGTTGTTGCTTGTCCTAGCAGGAGTCCCCAAAATTCCTTATACCACTTGATGGCTACTTTGAAAATAAAATTGTAGAATTATCTCATTAGCTCTGATATGAGAGCAAATAGTTAGCAAAAACTTTGAGAAAGCAAGATATAGGATATTAGAAATAATATTATTGAGTGGACTATTCAGTTGATTCTAAACATGCCTTAGCTAAAACTACCTTATATTTGCCAGGCACTGTTTTAAGCCTTGTGAATGTAGCTTCTCATTAGGGAGCTTTCATGCTAATGAGAGACAAATAGGAACGTAAACCAACAAATAAACAAGATAATTTTAGATGTTTTAAGCTGTGTGAAGGTAATAAATGGGGTACTGAGATAGATAGTAACTGGGACAGGGGTAGGAACTAGAAAGGCTAGACTATTTTAGAAAAAGTAATCTGAAAAGGTACCATTTAAACTGTGGCTTGAAATATGAGAAGAAATCAGCTATACAAAAAAGTTAGGAAGATATTTCAGGCAGATGGAAGGATAGCAAGTACAAATCTTTTAACAAAAGATAAAGAAACACACAAGATACTGCATGTAGTTTCAAGGTGTTTCTGTACATTCCTGAAGCCTGTCTGTGGACCAGAGGTTAGGAACCCTTGCCTTAGGTTCTCACCCTTCACCTGTGCCACCCTAAATTGAAGAACCACTAATTTAAAGCCCGAGAAAATAAAGAAAGTAAACTATAATCTGGACAAGAGATAATTTCTATAGATTATTAAATAATTCTGACAACCCACAAATGGTCTAAATTGGTGACATCTCAATGTTGATTATAGTATCTTGTTTACTAAAGTATTTAATGTTTTAATAGATTATAAATGGTCTTATTTAGAAATTATTTAGTAAAATTTTACTTATACAGAAATTATATTATGCAATTATGTTTTTATTTTCTAGACTTGACTAAGACTTTCTATCACATAAATATGAATTATATAAGCGAACTAAAAATGTGTGGGACTCTGATGAGCTAAGCAATTCCCAGTGATACTCTAAAGGATTTCTTATTCTATACATATTTTAAAATTAGTGGAAGATAATAATTAAAACTTATAACACATTAATATAATATGCCAGAAATTATAGAGAAATTGGGTACTGTTTTATTTAAATTATTAGCATAAAATACTCTTTAAGTACCATAATGGCATACAGAAACTGAAAATGTCATCTATGTCTGTGTCTTCTGGCAGGCTACACTTAAATCATCCCTGGTAGGTAAGAATGTTTCTGGTTTTAAAGATTTCCAGAGATGAGATTATATAGCTTTACTTGGCATGTGTTTCGACTGTGAAACTTTCTGGAAAGTCTTATTGAATGTTTACCCTAAATCATTCGTGATACAGGGAACTCTCAATTATTTTCTCTAATGAGGGGGAAATTTTTCATAGGTAATATAGAGTTGGATCATCTTCCTGGGTCTTCCTTTATCCCTGCAGTGAAATATCCTGACAGACAAATAAGCAGTCACAAAGTACTGAAAACAGACTCTAGGAAGGTCTCAGGGGATAGAGTGGGTAAAATCACTTTTCTCTTCACTCTTTAATACCTTCTAAAATTTCATTCAAAAGATAACTGTAAGATTGAAACAAATGCTTAAATGAAAAATAAAGTTTTCTTAGGCACTTCAAATCTTTTGTGGAAAGGTAGAATATAAATAGGTCTAAATGAATGAAAATAATCTTTTTCTAAAATATGTTTTTCTGATAGATTCCTTAGTAAAGGAAATGTTTATTGAGCAAATAAAGAATAAACTTTTCCAACTGCTAGGTTTTCCATAGAAATTTAGCTGTAAATCAGCAAATACAGTCATCGTCTGCAAAACATCATTTTGGTCAATTTATTATTTATTTTTTATATTTTAGAATGTACTACTTATTGAAAAAAAAAAAGTTAACTGTGAAACAGCCTCAGGCAGGTCCTACAGGAAGTATTCCAGAAGACATTGTTATCGTAGGAGATGACAGCTCCATTCATGTTTTTGTCCCTGAAGACCTTCTAGTGGGACAAGATGTGGAGGTTGAAGATAGTGATATGGATAATTTATTATTGAAGAAAGAAAATTTTTTTTATAAATTTAGATATGCCCTAAGTGTACAGTATTTATAAAGTCTGTAGCGGTATACAGTAACGTCCTAGGCCTTCACATTCACTCACAGACTCACTCAGAGTAGCTTCCAGTAGTACTGTAAGCTCCATTCATGATAAGTGCCTTATACAGGTGTGCCATTTTTTATATTTTATACCATATTTTTACTGTACCTTTTCTATGTTTAAATATGTTTTTCTTAATTTTTTATTTTAGCATATTATGGGGGTACAAGTGTTAAGGTTTAAATACACAAATACTTACCATTGTGTTACAGTTGCCTACAGTATTCAGTACAGTGACATGCTGTACAGGTGTGTAGCCTAGGAGCAATAGGCTATGCCATATAGCCTAGGTGTGTAGTATGGTACACCATCTAGGCTTGTGTAAGTACACTCTGTGATGTTCACACACAATGAAATCCCTTAACAATGCGTTTCTCAGAACATCTCTGCCATTAAGCGATGCATGACTATATTTGTTGAATCCCTATGTGTAAAGCACTGTGGTAGAAACTGGAAACTAAAAATAATCCTCCTTGTGAAAGTTTCCATTCTACTTAGGGAAATCATGTATGTGTACTGCCTATATGGATACACACACATATAAGGCACTAATTAGCATTTTAATACAGGATTAATAAATATCTTATTATATAAAATAAATATCATAAAGGTTTGATTTGAGAAGAGAACCATCTGATTAAAATGAACTGGAAGGAAGCATAGAAAGAAATGGACCAAGGGTGAAGTCTTAAAGAATGGGCAGGATTTTAATGGGAAATCTAAAAGAGAAAGAAGGTACAAAAAATAATATAAACATGAACTTGAAGCTGGTACATAATATGTTTTCAAGACAGTGAGAGCCCAACTGAAGTGTAAGGTTCCTATTAGAGATAAGGTTGGAAAGATAAATTACACAAAATTTTGGAGGGTTTTGAATCCTACTGCTGTTTTGTCCAATAGCAGAGTCACTGAAGGTTATTGCTCAAGGAAGCAAATTATTAAAGTGGTGTTTTAGAAAGAGAAATATGCTAGTGACATATGGGTTAGAGAGAGAAAACCAGTGTATTGGTTGAATAATTCTATATGTACTGTGCTTGAGTGTTTTATACATTTTTTTCATTTGATATTGAGAAGCCCAAACAATTGGTTATTGGAATAAATTTAAGAATTAAGTTCTAAGAACTTGAGTTATGATAGTAACATTGAGTAGGAGTGAAAAATAGATGTAAGAGACATTTCAAATGGAGAATCTATTTAGGGACAAATGAGATGTTGCATTTAAGACAAAGTGAGAAATAGGGGTTGACTTTAAGGTTTTTAACCTAGACAGCTAGGACAGAGATGTCAATATAAAAATTGAGCACCTAGCACTCTGGGAGGCCGAGGCGGGCGGATTGCTCGAGGTCGGGAGTTCAAAACTAGCCTGAGCGAGACCCGTCTCTACTAAAAATGGAAAGAAATTAATTGGCCAACTAAAAATATATACAAAAAATTAGCCAGGCATGGTAGTGCATGCCTGTAGTCCCAGCTACTTGGGAGGCTGAGGCAGGAGGATCACTTGCGCCCAGGAGATTGAGGTTGCTGTGAGCTAGGCTGGGCACTCACTCTAGCCTGGGCAACAAAGCTAGACTCTGTCTCAAAAAAAAAAAAAAAAAAGAGCAGAAGGATGAGAAGCAGGTTTTTGAGATAATACAAAAAGTTTAATATTAGACATGTTAAGTTTATTTTTAAATTTTTTTGTTTGGCTTTTTTTTTTTATTTCAGAATACTATAGGAGTACAAACGCTTTGGTTACATATATTGACTTTGCACCACCTAAGTCAGAGCTACGAGCATGCCCATCCCCCAGACGGTGCGCACCATACCCATTAGGCGTGAATCTACCCCTCCCCTCCTACCCCCTGCCACCTGCCCTACACCCTATGAGTGTTACTTCCATATGTGCACATAAGTGTTGATCAATTAGTACCAATTTAATTGTGAGTACATGTGGTGCTTGTTTTTCCATTCTTGTGATAGTTCACTTAGAAGAATGAGCTCCAGCTCCATTTGGGATAGTACAAGCGGTATTAGTTCATCACTTTTTATGGTTAAGTATAGTGTACTCCATTGTATACATATACCACATTTCATTAATCCATTCAGGTGTTGATGGATACTTAGGTTGTTTCTACATCTTTGAAATTGTGAGCTGTGCTACTATGAACATCAGAATGCAGATGACTTTTTTTATAGACTGTCTTTTTTTCCTTTGGGTAAAAACCCAGTAGTGGGATTGCTGGATCAAATGATAGTTCTACTCTGAGTTCTTTGAGGTATCTCTGTATGACTTTCCATAGAGGTTGTACTAGTTTGCAGTCCCACCAGCAGTGTAAGAGTGTTCCCATGTCTCCACATCCACGCCAACATTTGTTGTTTCAGGACTCTTTGATAAAAGCCATTCTCACTGGAGTTAAGTGACATCTCATTATGGTTTTGATTTGCATTTCCCTGACAATTAGAGGTGTTGAGCATTTTTTCATGTGTTTTTTGGCCATTTGTCTTCTTTTGAAAAGTTTCTGTTCATGTCCTTTGCCCACTTTTTAATGGGGTTGTTTGATTTTTTCTTGTTGATTTTCCTGAGTTCTATATAGATTCTAGTTATCAGCCCTTTATCAGATATGTAGCATGCAAATATTTTCTCCCATTCTATAGGTCGTCTATTCACTCTGATGATAGTTTCCTTGGCTGTGAAGAAGCTTTTTAATTTGACCAGGCCCCATTTATTTATTTTTGTTGTTACTGTGTTTGCTTTTAGGGTCTTCTTCATAAATTCTTTGCCTAGGCCAATGTCAGTAAGAGTTTTTTCAACATTTTATTTTAGAATTCTTATGGTTTCATGCCTTAGGTTTAAGACTGTTGTCCATCGTGAGTTGATTTTTGTGAGAGGTGAGAGGTGTGGATCCTGTTTCAGTCTTCTACATGTGGCTATCCAATTTTCCCAGCACCATTTATTGAATAAGGTTCTTTTCCCCAGTGTATGTTTTTGTCTGCTTTGTAGACGAGTTAAGTTTAAATATAAGACTGGACTTTTAGGAAGAAGTCAGAAGTAAAGATTTAACTTGCTAGGTTTACAAGTAAGTATGTAAATATTTATATTCCTAGAATGCCTCTCATGTACATCCTTCCCACCCCCACTCACTCACTCATTTAGCAAACATTTAGCAGTTGCCTGCCATGTTGCAGTACAGGGAAGTGGTTAAGAGCGTAGACTTTGGAACCAGAGGACCAAGTTTTTGAATCCTGACTCTACCACTGACAAGATAGTTGACCCTAGGCAAGTTACTTTACTTTATTTTTAAATTTCTCTCTCTTTTAATTCTCTCAAATCTAAAAATGGAGATTTCACAGGTAGTTGTGAAAATTAAATACAAGTTAATTTATGAAAGTGCCTAGCACATAGTAAGCAACCACTGTGAAGTATTTTCTGTTAAAACCACCACCATCATCTTCACTGTTGCCAAGCTCTGTTTAGGTTACAGATTATAACAAGATTATAATACAAAGATGAATAACAAAATTGCTTACCATCCAGTGGCGATAATAGAGCTTGATATGCAAAGTGATAAATACTTACATAGATCAAAGTTACTTAAAGTATATTTTCATTTAATGATTTATATCTTTATGATTTTAAATCTTGTGGAAAATCATTACTATTCATCATTCAGATAATTGTTTTGGGTAAGTAAGTTAAGAGCTTAGGCATCAAGTTATGCAATAGGAGTTTTCCTGAAAATGTTTTTTATAAACTAAAGGTTAGCTAACTTCATAAACATGATCATTGTCTCATCATAATCTCACAGATTATTTTTCATCAGTACTAATATGCATAATTTTTACTTTTAATTACATTTGACCAAAAGACTGGCCACTTTTGTCATTTTGGCCTTCTTTGTTTTGTTTTTTCTTGTTTTTGAGAAAAATAATTTTAAGCTGTACAGTATACTTTAAGCACAATAATTTATTCTCTATTATCATTACCACCAAAATAAAACTAAGACAAAACATTTAGGTTTGTTTGTCATGGAATTAATGACAGATACTCAAACTCCTCATGGTCAGTGAATGGGTATTGATAAAGCTTCTGAGTTAGAATAACCAGTCTCCTTCTTAGTCTGTAAATTCTGTGATGGCAACAGCTATGTTTATCATCATGTGCTTTTTACCCAGCCCATACTGAGCATTCAGCAATTATTTGTGTAATTGAGTAGTAGAAACATTACTTTTTGTTCTGTCATATATATTTATAACAAATTTACTTGCTACTTTTAACAACTATCCACTCACATATAGGCCACTTGAGAGGCAAGTTTTTAGGTTGTTTGTGTTGGCTCATTTGAAAAAAAAGCTGAAGTTATTTTAGAAGTGTTAATCTATTGATTGATGTAAGAAGCACAAAGAAGTTCAAAGGATAAAAGCCAATACTGAATCAACCATTTTAATACTCAGAAATTGATTTGATCTTTTCTCTGATTTAAGTTATTTTAAGACTACAGTGTATCTACTCTTAACCTGAGACTCCTGAAGTGATCTTTCGCCAAAGGCAATATAATTCCTATATATTGAACAACAACAACAAAATACATAGTTTAATGCATAAGATAATTTCAGCTAATGAAGAATAAAAGATATGAATGAGTAAAATATAGTACATACACAACCAAAGCATAAATAACAGTCCTAAATATACTGCATTGAAATGATGTTGGCATGATTAATGTTACCTTGAATTTCCAAGAGTTGAGCTCCCCTAAAAAGTACTGTATATAAATCTTAAAAATGCACAACATAGCTAGGAAACAGGGGAGCATTTGAGATTTTGTAGTAACAAACACTGTATCTCCTTAACATGAATATACTTTCATTTTAATGCCTAATAGTTTCTCAAAATAATATTAAAGATAATTTTCTACCTTTAAAATATGTGTTTTTATTTTTTTATTGTGGTAAAATATACATAAAATTTACCATTTTAATTGTAATAAAATTTTTTAATTGTGACAAAATTTACTATCTTAATTATTTGTAAGTATACAGTTCAGTAGTGCCAACTATATACACAATTATAATCAACATCCAAAATATATGTATATTTATAAAGAAACAAATGAGTTCTTCGAGATATGGTCTATTAATAAGTAACTTTATTTTGCACATCAAGATGATATTTTTGTTCAAAACATGAGTATGTATCTTGCTAATAAAGATTCCATTTTAGATTTTGAATAATTATATTAATGTATTTTTTTTTGTTGGGGGGCTTTCTTGTTTAATAGGAGTGAGCTGAGTCGACAGAAACTTCATACTCAAGAGCTGCTTTCTCAGCTGGAAATGGCAAATGAAAAGGTAGTTGAGGTAAGATAATGACTCCCCTGGGAAATACTTTCTGCTGCAGCTTATACAAATGTTATAGAATTTTACCTGAGCCAAATTCAAATTAATTCTC
Source organism: Microcebus murinus (assembly GCF_040939455.1). Taxonomy (NCBI): domain Eukaryota; kingdom Metazoa; phylum Chordata; class Mammalia; order Primates; family Cheirogaleidae; genus Microcebus; species Microcebus murinus. Next base: position 54,223,715 of record NC_134118.1, read on the forward strand.
TACTTAGAAATAACCATACAAAAATCATCCATAACCCTAAAAGTCCACACACAATATGTGAATAAAAGCTTTGAAAGTCAGTGATTCATTGTATGTAAATGATAGAAGTTAGAGCTTTTATTTCAGTTTACCAGTATAACTTGTACAGTGATTCAGAGAATATATTAAATATTATATTAGGATCTTCTTTATTCTTATACATCTTTAAGATTATCTTTTTAACCCATTCCTCTTATTTTGTTTTAGTCTATCACAGAAAACACATAGAAAATACTTTTGCCTACTGAAATGTGTTAAAATATATTTAGGTTGATGCCTTTGAACTAAATGTGGCAAAGTTCATCATGTTTTTTCTTTGAGGCTTTAAAAAAGTAAACAATTTTTGAATTATGTTTCGGTTTTCAAGATATCTAGTTCTTCATTTGATGCTCTAACTTCAGATGTGTTTTTTGGAATTTCATTAATAGAATATATGGTCTACTCTCTCATTATAGTCTACTATAGTAGGCATAGTGAAATCATTACTCTTAAGCATCATGGCATTATAAATTGATATGAGCCATTTGGAAAACAATTAAGGAATAGCCATTAACACACTCTTTAATGTAGCTCCCATGTCCAGAAGTCTGTTCTAAGGAAGTTATTTAAAATATGAAAAAATTTAAAGGATGATATTCAGCATAGTAATAGAAGATCAAAAGCAACCAAAATTACCAGTTGAAAATGAACAGTTGTATATGTTATGATTCACTCAATTGGAATTGTCCCTTAACCATTATAGTAGTTATGGTAGCAGTATAGAAAAATGTGTATTATATGTAGTCTGATTATAATATAAATATGAAAATGATTATTATAGATGATGAGATTTTTTCCCCAAGTTTTCTCTAACATATTGTGTGTCTCTTAAAATGTAAGACAATGTATTTAAACATCTTAGTAAATTGGAACAGCCAATATAGTTCTCTTCATAAAATTTAATTTTGCTTTTGGATATAATAAGAAATACAATAAGCTCATTTTAGCAGGGTATTGTTATTTCAATATTTTATATTACTGTATTAGCCGTGACATCCACTCTTATCACTTGTATGTTAGGACATGGGAACTACAGGTATCGGGCTCTTCATGAAAAGTGTATTTTTCTAGCTATTTCTGATTAGGCTTATATTAGTCTCTTAATTCAGACAAGTGCCAGAAAAACCATATAAGAATTCTAGTTTGAAAAAATATTTTTTTTCGGATACACTATAACCAGGCTAGTAAGTATAGAGAAAGCTAATGTGATTTTTAACTGATAGATTATTTGAACTTGTCTTCATGACAGTATGTTGTGACAGCTTTGAATTTATGATGCCTGTATAGTTCCTGCCTTAACAAAGTATTATAAACTGGGTGGCTTAAACAACAGAAAATTCTTGTTCTCACAGTTCTAGAAGATAAAAGTCCAAAATCAAGATGGCGTTGTTGGTTCCCAGCCCTACGAAAGCTGCAGTTGTAAGGCCCCAGCAGTCTATGTTTTCATAAATTCTCCAGGTGATACTGAAGCAGTGATCTAGCATCTCAAGGTTACCAGATCAAAAACTGAAAGTCTGGTTCTTAACTTCTGATTCAATTTGTTTTTGGATTTGTTAATTCATTTTCTTTGGTGGCATGTAGAGAAAAAGACCCAATTTAATAAGAATATAAAACCAGCTTTATGCTTTGAAGCTTATAACCTGAAAAATGTAAATTTGGAAATAATATTATCTTTGTATTTTATAAGTGGTAAATTGATGTCCAGATTTTTCATTGATTATTCTACAAAATGTCTCCATCTCACATATGGATTTCTAACTTGTTTGTTTTATATTTTTCCTTAATAGAATGAAAAGTTAATTCTAGAGCATCAAGAAAAAGCCAACAGACTTCAAAGGCGTCTAAGTCAGGCTGAAGAGAGAGCTGCTTCAGCTTCCCAGCAGGTAGGGAGCATCCTCATTATCCCAAGATAATAAACAGTCTGAGTACTTTAAAGCTAAAAAGTTTCTTAGAAATTCTGAGAACTAGTAGTTTTGTTTTTACTTGATTTATATATTTAAAATTAGTCCCTTTAATATTTGAGATTGAAAAAGTAAACTTTAGGAACAAAAACAGACATCAGTATCCTTCAGTTGACACCTACCTCTAGAACTGCACTGTCCACTAAGGTAGCCCCTAGACACATCCAGCTATTTAAATTTAAATTAAATTAAATTAAATTAAATTTAAAATTGAGATCCTCAGTCACACTAGCCAGATTTCAAGTGCTCAATAGCCATATGTAGGCCGGGTATGGTAGCTCACGCCTGTAATCCTAGCACTCTGGGAGGCCAAGGCAGGAGAATCACTTGCGGTCAGGAGTTTGAGACCAGCCTGAGCAAGAGTGAGACCCCGTCTCCACTAAAAACAGAAAAATTAGCCAGTGGTGGTGGTGGTGGTGGTGGTGTGCGCCTGTAATCCCAGCTACTCAGGAAGTGGAGGCAGGAGAATCTCTTGAGCCCAGGACTTTGAGGTTACTGTGATCTAGGCTGACACCACAGCACTCTAGCCCAAGTGACAGAGCAAGACTCTGTCTCAAAAAAAAAAAAAAAAAAAAAAAAAATAGCCATAGTAGCTATGACTATTGTATTGGACAGTGTATATATGGAACATTGGATAACACTGCTCTAGAATTATATTCTGTCTAAAACTAGGCAGAAGGCCAGGTGTGGTGGCTCACACCTATAACCCCAGCTACTCCGGAAGCTAAGCCAGGAGGATCACTTCAAGAGTTTGAAGCTGCAGTGAGCTGTGATTGAGCCACTGCACTCCAGCCTAGGCAATAGAGTGAGACTCTGCCTTTATGAATAAATGAATTAATGAAGGAGGAAGGGAAAGAAAGAGAGAGAAAGAAAGAAAAGGAAAAAAGAAAGAAAGTCCCTGACAAGTTCAAAAGCAGATAACATTGCTTTGAATGTAATATTTCAAATTGCTCACCTTTGCTTTTATTTTAGTTTTAGGTAGAAAAAAATTATTTGTCTTACAGATTAACTTTATTTAATGTACATTTTTATATGACCAAGTAAACCAAGTAAATCTAAAATACAATGTAAAAGTTGTCCAATGGAAAATAGAATAGAAAATGCAGGCCATCAATGAAATACTAAGGAGTGATTTCTCATAATGTATACATATTATATAAATGAAATGGGCTATTTGTTCTAAAGTAGGAGCAGTAGTCCCTCCCATTAGGAACAAAATGAGACCAGTCCAGTGATTAGAAAGATCGGCTAGAAACAAATGGATGTACAGATAGATAGATAAGGCAGGCAGATGACAAAAACAAATCAAGTTACTACATTATTAACTACAGTTGGTTACGAATGTACTACTTTAAGTTAATATTATTCTTAACTACTACAGCATTTTATACATAGTAAAGCAGCTGAATTGAGTTTATATTCATCATATTTATAGATTTTTTTAAATCTACTTCTAGTATGAGCACAGCATGATGCAGAAAATTCAATAATAATTTGTCTTTCTATTTCTCTCCGTCTTGAAAGTAATTATATCCTTGTCAAATAATTTTAATTTCTTCTGAAGTTATTAATTAATGCATTAAATAATTATTCAAGAATTCATTCACTTAGATTATAGGGTAACAGGAGTAAAGGTGCACTGGGCAGTATCTTGAGAGTATGTGTTTTGGTGTCAGTCAAATCACCAGGTGCCATTCAGTCATCATGTGACTTTGGGCAATTTTAACTTTTCTAAGCCTCAGTTTCCTCATGTTTAATGTAGAATAATAATACCTCCCTCATACAGTTATTGAAGGATAAAAAGAATTAACACATTTGGCATAGTGGTAAGTAGATATTTAGATGGATATATAAGAAATTAAATTTCTATATCTTAATCCTTAAAGCTTCACAATTATCTTTTTTAAGGGATATGGTAAAGAAATACCTACTTAAAGTAAACTACCTTGATTTTATAGTTAAAAGGGTACAATTATGGAAACGTAGTTATACAATCCAGTTGGCATCTAGTTTAGTTCCTCCCCACCCCGAGAGAATTAAACCTAAAGAGCCCAACACTGATGTTTCTTCTGTTATTGAAACTCTCCAATGACAAAAATTCCACCACTTTTGGGGAGCCTTTTTTTTTTAATGTTTTGTCAATAACCACTTCACAAAACTGTAACAAATTTTTCCTTATGCTTTTCTCCTTCTATTCTGTTCTTATTTGAAGATGGAAAGTAATCATTCAGCATTCTTCCCTCACAGAAAAAGGAATTTCTTCTCTGGAGTTAATATTTTTTTCTATTTTAAATGAGTCCAAGTGATAAACTTTCTTTACAAGACATATTCTCAATTTTTTTCATCTTTATCTTTGTTCCCTTCTCTGAATCTTTTCTGCTTTCCCCATTTTTCTATAAAAACTGGAAACTCCTATTAGAAATAATATCCTACTAAGGCATTAACAAAATGAAAGGAATTTAAGAATTATTATTGTCTCTAACACATCATACCATAGTGCAGCCCAGCATCATGTCACTGGTTCTATACAAGACGTGTATTGTGCTGATTCAGTCATGCTCTAAATGTGCTGCTCTGATTAACTTTGTCTATACGTTATTCATCCAGTCTAAGTGTATCACTCTAGTCTAAACTGTTGAATGCCACACTGTGTTCTTTTGACAGTTTGACAGTTTTTTAAATCAGTGTGGAAAAGCCTTTCTATTCAAGAACACAAAACCCAGAAGGTATTTAAAAATTTAATAAATGTGACAACATACAGTTTCAAATTTCTTCATCAGAAAAAGTCATAAAGTCAATGACAAACAGAGAAAAATATTTGTAACACATATGACAAAAGACTAATACCCTAAACATATATAAAGGGTGCTTAAGTAGAAAATAAATAAATAAAACACTATGAACACTACATTTGTCCAGTAGACAAGTGGATAAAGAACATTTATAGGAAAGGAAAGACAGATGGCTTTTAAACATTTTTTTAAATGTTCATCGTCACCCTCACCCACAATACAAAAGCAAATTTAAACTTATAATGAAATATTTTTCACTTATCAGATCATGAAGTTTGGTAATACATTGTGCTAGGACTTTTGCACATCATTGACATAAGTGCATGTTGGTACAGTCTCTTTGAGGCACAATTTGACAGTATCTGTCAAAAATTATAAATGTACATAAAAGTCTTTGCCAGGAAGCAAGCATGTGAAAATACTACTTGCAGCATTGTCTCTAATTGTAAAAGGTTAAAAGCCATCCAGATACCCACCAATACCAGATCGGTTAAATTATGGACTATCCGTTCAGGGGAATAGTTTACAGCTGTTACGAGGAATAAAGTAAATCTAAGATAGAGCTATTTCTAAGATAAATCATTTAGGAGGAAGAAGAAAACAAAATAAAAAATGTGAATAGTACTTTATCATTTTTAAATAAAAAAGGAATGAAGAAACATATACATATATTCTCATTTAGAATATTTCTAGACATATACTTTAAAACTGGAAATAGTGGCTGCTTCTGGAGAGAGGGCTATGGAATGAAAGACAGCAATGGGAAGAAGGCTTCCTTTTATGCTGTATATTGTGTTAGATCTTTTTTACCATGTGTATGTGTTGTCAATTCCAATTAATATTTAGTGTATATGTTGTCAATTCCAATTAATATTTAAAGATTATTTTTCTATTAGACTTTTCTTAACTATAGTACAGCATCATCTTTTTATTACTGGCCCTGCATTGTGCTGGCTCACAGTTTGTGTTTTAGATACTTTTCTGATTAACTTTTATCTAGATGTTTTTTACCCATCTATGAAATATGTTTTAGAATTCTAAGTATATCACTCTGAGCTATGGAATGTCATATTTGACCTGCATTTCTCTAATGGAATAGACATTTTAAAGTCTCAAGAGTAAAGTAGAAATGAATATAAAGATATACAAGACCCCTTCCAATAAGATTATTTTCAATAATTGTAGGTTGCTATGCATTATACTTTGTATTAATCTAAGATTTTCCACAGAAAAAGTAACTACTTACTGATTGTTTATTTTAATTGCAGCTCAGTGTGATTACAATGCAGAGAAGAAAAGCAGCCTCCATGATGAATCTGGAAAATATTTAAAAATATTCATAGTTCACTCACAGACCTTTAGAGTTGGGAAAGCAGTTGGACTAGAAGTGTATTGAAATGATAAAACCTGCATAGAATGGTTAAGGCTTGTGTCATTTTGCATAAGCATTTTCCATTCTGTTTTGAGGGTTATTGGAGAACAAAACAGTGACAGCTTCCTGTATGTAATGAAAATATAATCCTCTATTGAGCTTCCCTGGAGAATAAAGCCATCTGAGAAGAACTCAATGCCTTCATCTACGTGTCTTTTTTTAATTCCTCTTTTTTCTCCCTTGGAAGAACATAATAATTTTCAAACTATGCTAATTTTTTTTCATAAAAAAGAGTTTTAAAGAAAATTCTAGAATTTAATATTTCAAGTTCTGAGATTCGAGAATTTTACATCAATTGTTACTCCTAATTCATTTTAAAAGTTTCTAAGTATTCATTTATGAACTCATGAATGCAATAAATTATGCACTTTCTAAAATGATGCTGTCATGTATTTTAATGTATAATTGTAGTGATTCATTTTTAACTTACATGGTTTTCAGTATTTATAGAACTTGATATGTAAGAATTTGAGAGGATTTTTAAAATATATTACTCAAAGGAGTACTAAAACAGAGATCTTGGATTCTGAGAATGCATGGATTTGAACTATTATAGTCCTATTGATCTTAATAGATCCATGTGGTTACTCTCTGCTCCTGGTTTGAACTTGGTGTACCCTGTTTTCTGGTGATTAGAGCAGATAGGTTTGATCTGGATAACCAGTTAGGAGACTGTTGCAGTTGTCCAGAGAAAAGATAATGAATTTGAGTTAAAGGCAACATGAAAACATTTGTGTGTAGATATTCAACCATAAATAGGAAGGTTAGGACTGGTGCTAAGAAATTGGGATAGTCATAGGAGTCTTTGGCATGGAGCTGAGAACTGAAGCCATGGAAGTATAGGAACTTGCCTTGAGGCCTTATGTAATATGGCCAACTACCTCTTCAGTCTCTTCCTGTACCATTCTCTCCCTCTATTTCTTATGCTGTAACCTTGAGGGCCACCTTTTACATCCATCAATATGTCATCCTCCCTCCCAACACAAGGTATCTTCAAATACTCTTCCATTTATACATTCTTCAGATCTCTGCTCAAACATCACTTTATCAAAGGAGGCTTCCCTGAGAGTTAGGTTAGGTCCCCTTGTTATATTGCTTTTAATAGTGTGCTATAATTTTCCTTCATAGCACTTATCAAAATTTGTAATTAACTCTTTTGAATTTTTTTCTTAATGGTATCTCCTCCCCAACAGACTGCAAGCTCACTTAGAACAGGATCATGTCTGCTCTCACTCATGATTAGGTCCTTAACACCCAATATAGTTCCTGGCGTGTAGAAGGTATTCAATAACTGTTCATTCAAAAACTGAGTGTTTAAGGACATGACCTTGGGGAATGTCTTTATTTGCTGAATGAGCTCAGGAACAGAAGTCATTATAGGAGATAGAATAGGAGCAATGAGAAGGATATAGCAAAGAGAATCCAGTATGATAAAACATCCAAGGAAGGGGCAAATGGTTGTTAGTGTCAAATGCAATGACCATTTCTTAAAGAATTTTTTATTTGGTTCTTTAAAAGTAAATTCCCTCCCATCCCATTCACAGAATAATTCCCACATGGTAAGAGTTAAGTTCATACGCATGTTTATAGAATATAAAAATTATTTTTAAAACTTTTAGAGACGGTGTTAGAATTCTGACAAAAATATGAGACTGTAGAAGAAAGCACTTCAGAAACTAACATCCTAGACAAGTAGAATATAAGTATTATCTTTTTTCAAAAGGAAAATCTAACCTTCCAGACTCATTTCTTCAAGATAAAATCTCTGAACATAGACACTGTCTTTAAACTTTAGCCACAGGCAACTACTCTTTACATTCTAATACTAATAACCCCTCTTTCTAGTTGGATCTCCTTCTTGACTACTTAGATATTCTCCAAGAGAAGAATAGGCTACTAGAATGCAGATAATATGCCTTTCTGGCCTCTGTTGAATTTGAACAGAATTAAGGTATATTTAGCAACAGAACTAAACATTATGGTTATTTTTCTTTAAAAAAAATTTTTATTAGTTAATAATTTCTAATGTGCAAATGTAGTGGAGTTTTTAACATTTCTCAATATTGGTCAGTCTTGTCTTCATTTACAGACAGTATCATTTATTCTGTGAACTGTATTTTAGGAGACCAGAGAAATGAGAGGAAGAAAATTATATAAATTTGAAGTTAAGTACAATACAACTAGTTCATTTTATTTATTCATGTTTCTTTATTGTGTCTCCCTGAAGAAGAAAGGAGATATGATTACCTCCTTTTCCCTTTGTATAAAGATATGCAAATTGGGGCAGGCAACAATCTTCTAATTTCTCCTCTGGTGTGAGAACTACACCCTAAATATGGGAGAACATGAGCAAGAATTCAGTCATTTGTTTAGTCAACAAATATTGAATATTTCATAGCTACACAGTCTTGCCAAATCTACTCTCAGACAAATCAACAAAGAGTGAAAAAACACTCTAAACATTTTACTATAAATTCTGTTCTTTAACCATAATGTTTTATCATTTTTTCCAAAATAAATCTGTAATGAGCTTTTTTGTAAAAATTTATATAAAAAATAATTAAATTTATGTAGTTTACCTAAAAATGTATATACACATATAGACATGTACATAAAGACAGAAACTGCCAAACCCTAGGTTACACGTAAAATCTGTCTCTTACCATCCTTTAAAACATAAAAATGTATAGCTTTTGTGATAATATTAATGCTCTTAGTATTTATATACAGTAGAAAAATAAACATTTATGCTTAGATGACAAAAGTCATAGGATAGAAAGCCATCTTCAAAGTAATTTTGACAACACTAGCACCCTCTAGCCCAAGAATTCACCACAAAACATTCACATGTCCCACATTCCCATAGGCACTCCCAATGTGTCCACTATAACCCCGTTTTTGTCTCTTTCACTGAGAAAGTATATTGGACTGTAAACAAATGAGACGAGCATAAGAGATAACTTTGTTTTGTTTTTGAGACAGGGTCTCACTCTGTCACACCAGGCTGTAGTGCAGGAGTGCAGTGGTGCAATCATAGCTCATTGCAGCCTCAAACTCCTATTCTGGAGCGATCCTCCTCCCTCAGCCTCCCAGGATTACAGGTGTGAGCCACTGCGCCTGGCCCATAAAAGATAACTTTGAATCTGATCTAGTTTATTTCTTTTTAAATACACATTCTTCAAGTACAGCTCTTGTTCCTAGTAATGAATTACTTTTGATATCGTGCACAGCTATTGAAATTCCCCAGTGCAGCTCACTTTCCCTTGTGATGGCCCAATCCTCTTTCCAACAGCTTTGACCGTTAGAAAGCTCTTCATTACATTGTACTGAAATGTGCCTTCCTGCCTTAGTCTACCTTGTGCAACAGAGTAAATCTAAACCATCTTCCACATGGCAGTTCTTCAGCCTTTTGAGAATAATCGTCCTGTGTTGAGTAAACATCTACATTTTCTCAGAGAACTTGGCTGTGAATTTTTGTGTCAACCAGACACTGGAATCTGAATGCACTCCGATTTGCATATGTCCTTCTTCACTAATTCAGTCAATAAAAACTGATGGAACACCTGTGCTACTCCAGGTATGCTTAGGATAGATCAGCCTCATTCCCAAATAAAACATTATATTCAAAATTCGTATTTCTCTTGTTCTAGACCATGACTGAGAGGGGCCGAGACAGGGTAAGTGATACTTGCCTGACTGTGAAGGAGACAACCTATTAGATCTCTGGGGGATAGATATGGCTTTAAACTATGAGCCGATTCCCTATCCCCCAACCCAAGAAGATTCTGACATATTCTCTTAGGAAAGCCTGCTTTGAGCATCACTAAAGTTAGTGATTCATGTAAATGTATTATACATATGTAATATTTCTCAGTGTTGAGGATGAGAAAAAAATTAGAATTACTGTTCTATTCTGGAGTCTACATTTCCATTAATGCAGCTTAAAATTGTGTTAGCTTTTTCTTGGGGGGAAGTTAAATCACACTGTTGGATTGAGCATATTTTTTACTAAAATCCTAAGTCTTTTTCAAAAGTTTTGTTTCTAAGCCAAATCTTTGCCCCAGAAGTGGGACTGGTCATTTATCCCTGTTAAATCTCATTACATTATTATAATGACCTGCTGAGGTCATTTTAACTCCTAATTCTATCATCTAGTTTGTTAGCTCTAAGGATAGGGGCCTTTCCAGTTGCATTTTGTTTTACTGTTTTATTTCTTGTACCCCAGACAATTTTTGATTCACAGTGAATGCCATCTACAGATTTGATAAGCTTGCCACACATATTTTCATGTGTGTCATTGAAACAGTGAGGAAAACCAGACAGATCTGAATACAGTCTCTTAGAGCAGAGGAACCACCAACTCTCTTAATGGGAGATTAAGAATCAGCAGGGCGCAGTGACTCACACCTGTAATCCTAGCATTCTGGGAGGCCGAGGCCAGATGATTGCTTGAGGTCAGGAGCTAAAGACTAGTATCTACTAAAAAAATAGAAAAATTAGCCAGGCATGGTGACATGCACTTGTAATTCCAACTACTTGGGAGGCTGAGGCAGGTGGATAGCTTGAGTCCAGGAGTTTGAGGTTGCTGTGAGCTAGGCTGACACCATGTCACTCTAGCCCAGGTGACAGAGCAAGACTCTGTCTCAAAAAATAATAATACTCATCAGATATGGTCATTCAAATTGTTTTTCATTTGTCCCATATTGCTGCTTATACACTATCATAAGAACGTCAAGAAAGACCCAGCCATCTGCCTAGCAAAAGTTCACGGATGCCATGCTAATCATATTTCCCAGCTCTAATATAGCAATCCTATCCAAGAAGAAAATTAAGCCTTCTTAGTAAATCCATGTAACATCCTAGTAATCACTGCATGTTTCTTTTATGTTTATTAAAGCCCTTCAATTCCTTTGATAAGGAATCATGGAAATTTTCATTCAGTGTTTTCAGTCTATGGCAGCAGAGTCTTTTTTTCAAAGAATAAAAAAGCCATCAAAGCATAATATAATGTATTAAAAAAAACCTGTTAACATTTAGATCTGTGAAGATTAAAAATGAGACTAGCATCTCCTTTCATATAAACTACTCTAAGGGATAAAAGAAAACGAGGGAAGTTATAATCACACTTCTACAAATAAACCAAAAGAATCCATTGGAGAATCTTTTCTCTGGATCTGCGATAAATGTGCTGATCTGTATTAATAACGTCTATTTATTGAACATCTATCATGTGCTTGGCATTGTACTAACATTTTGCATTTATTATATAATCCAACAACCCTTCTAAGGATATGAGGTATAGTAAAAGGAGAAATCATTTGCCTGAGATCGCATAGCTGGCAAGTACTGCTGGGTTTCAAACTAGGAATTCCTTATATGATGCAAAATTGCATCTTTAGAGTTTGCAAAATGTGTAATTTTGACATGTCTCCCATTTGCTGACAGTGATTTAGCAGAAGCCTTTATAAGTTCTCCGAGTGCCCTGGGATGTAACTCATCTGGGTCAGGAGATGAGCTCACCATAAAAAGCTAGATGCTCTTGTACAAGTTCTTCACACATCCTAGACTTCAACTGACTTTTACCAGTGTCTATGCTACCTTTTTAAGTTCAAGGATCAAAATTCTTGATGGATGCAGAACTCTGTTCTACTTCTACTTTTTCATTTGCCAACCTTAAAGCAAGTCTGAGCTATGAGCGTTTTTTGTTTGTTTTGTTTTTTCCTTCTTTTTCCCTTTTTGACTCTGACAATAACTCAAAAAGCCCTTCTGGTTGTCAGATTATGTATATAATATATATATAGGAAGCATCCTAGAAAAACCATCTTCATATCTAGTAGGATTTGGTAATTTTCCAAAACCTAGGGAAAAAAATGGCCATAGCTTAAAATATATGTCAAGTAACTTTAGTGGAAAATATGGAGCTAAGCAAAGGAAGTTACAATAATTAGTTGACTACCTCCTTTGAAGGTTTCCAGATTTCTGTAATGAATGATGACAATTTCACCAATTTTAATCTACAAAAAAAACCATAAATATATGTTTAATTTTGTTCATTAATTATAAAGTGGCTAATATATTTTATGATTTCTTTTGTCAAAATAAGCATGGTATTTTAAACATGGTTTTTGAAAGGTATTTATTCAAGCCAAGATTATTGGCTTTATTTTATAGGAATTCGTTGAACTAAAAGTTCACGTGTATAGTCTTCGGTATAGTCAAAAACACACGTATTACTTTACATCAACTATTTTTTGTATTCTGAGAGGCAGGAAAGTGTAGAGGGCTCACTCCCAGATGGGCTGGGCTTGACTCCCAGCCTTATCACCTATTACTGACCTTCAGCAAATTACTTAACTTCTCTCTACCTCAGCTTCCTCATCTGCAAATTCCAGATAATAGTGCCTACTTCACGTTATAAGGATTAATTAATATAAAATACAGACCAGTGCCTGCCACTTGATAAGCCCTTTGTAATTATCAGCAAAAGTCAGGAGGTTCCCTTAAAGGCTATGTGTAATGGCAACATCAGTTTTTATTTCAGAAGATATCACTATGGAGATAGCCTTGGCAAGGTTGCAGCCAGATGGGGTAAGGAGGAATTAATGTCAACAAGACTCGAGTCGAGGAAACCAGGTAAGAGGCAGCTGCAGTAATCCAGGCAAGAAATGAAGAGGCCTGAATTATATGGCAAGTGGTAGTGGGATCAGGAGAAGTGAAAAATATTGGGGCAATATTAGGTATAATACACAGACCCAGACCTTGATCACTATTTGGTTGTGAGAGTTGAAGAAAGGACTCCTGGTTTTCAGGCTGGGATAGCATTCTCTAAAATAGGACAGAAAAAGAATGAGTTTCAAAATCTCAAGTGCCTGTATACATCCAAGAGAAAATGCCCAATAAGCAGTCTATTAGAACTCAGGAAAGGCTGGATTCAGAGATACCAAACTGAATGGCATAGAGAACAGTTCAAGTCAAAGAAGTAAGTAACATATTAGATTTGCTTTTATCCTTTTTCAATGACCAGGCAATCAGAGCTCTTCTACTTTACCTCAGACTAGAAAACATCATCTAATATAGTTCTGAGCATTAAAGAGAAATCATACTAAAGATTTCAACCTTGAAGTTAATTGCAAAGTTTGTTGCAGATGGCTAATGTTTCAAAGGTAGAAACCGTTTTCTAAGTGATTTGAATGAAAACATGAACATAAGTCCCTGGTGCCACATTTCCCATCACAGATTGCAGAAGTGCCAATGATAGGCCCTTCCTTTGGCTCCTGGGGATTTAATTTCCTAAGGGAACTATTATGGCTATTCAACTTGAAGACCTTGTAGGAAGAATCACAGTTATTTCTCTCTGGGGTCTTACTCAGAGCAAGCAATATGGAAGTAAATAGTCACTGAGGAGAAACAAGGAGAAATAAACAAGCTTTTAGCAAAATGTATGAACAATTCATGTTAAAAAAACTGGTCAGATTTTTTACAGAAATTATAAATTAGACCAAGACAGCTACCCTGTTGTGCTCCGTAATCATTAAGAGAATGTGTAATCCACACCAGTTTTACTGTTCCCAACATGAAGAGAAAGAAAGGTACATTTCAGTATATGCTAATTTCTGCATGTAGTGTTTGTATAAAAGACTATTTCAGACCAGAACTCAAAACTGGAAATTAGAACTAGGGTATAGGCCCAGTTCTGCCAATGCCCAATGTTGTGATCTGAGACAAGTCGTCTTTGTAGACAGCAGATAATCTCTCTTCTTTGCCCTAGTATTCCAGAGTTCTGTGATCAAAAGAAAGCATTTAATGAAACTGCTCTTTGAGAAATTATTTTTTAAAGTGCCTTTTAAATGCAACCTTCTCGCCATTCAGGAATAACATTTTTTGCTTCAGAAGGTTGGTCAGTTAATGTTGCAAATATCAGTGCTGTTCCTAGTAACAAAATAGCCTACCATTTGCTAAATGCCTAACACATGCTCTGTATGAGATGCTCTTATAAATTTGCTTTAAACATACAACATCCTCAGCAAGATACTAAGAGATGATCCTCTTTTTACAGATGGGAAAACTGAGGCTCATAAAAGTAAAGTGAGTTGGCCTAGTAGCTGGTAAACTATAGTTCAGCCTTTAAACACAGGTCTCTCTGATGCTAACGTCTACATTGCTTCAACAATGAAATGTTTTCAGATCCAAAGTTGTATTCTGGAAAGAACCCCAGGTAGGGAAACTAAAATCAAACCATTATCACTTTTCAGTCTATGAGAGCTGAGCCAGAAGCAGCCCCGGGAATATGTGCTCCTCCCAATCTTGTCATGTTCTCTATAGTTCTCATTCCTGATCTAAACTGTGAGACTGTAAGATTCAGGACTAAGTCATACACATCTTTAAATATCAAGCAAAAGCAGATTTCAAAAGACACTTAAAATGTACTGCAAAATGTACAGCATTTATTCACATACAGACAAAAAGGCACAATTCTACTAAATAGTTAACAAAAAAATACAGCTGTCCTCAACTAGTTTTATAAATACTTTCAAAAAGGGGGTAGAAATAAATACAGGATTGGGCCATGTAATATAAAATAGTCATCTCTACATATACTTTAATTTCTGATTTTTAACTCTTCATGCACCTTTTTTTTCAATTTTAGCTGAATGGACACCAAGCTAGGCACATAGTGAAAAATCCTCTGTACAAGGTTACAAATGTAATGACAAGTTTGTCCATTTCAAAATAATTAAGATTTATACACAACACATAAAACCCTTCATTTAGATTTTGTGTTTATAACCTAACAAATGACATTCCAGGCAACTTTACAAAAGTTTAACTAGCCTACGTTTTGACATAATACATTGATCATAATCAAAGATATTTCTTGGTCAGGATGCACAAGGAAAGATAAAGCTTAAAAAAAAAAAAAAAAAGCAAATGATTCCATACTAATAGAATGCAAGTGGGTAGATTGGGCTGGTTGCTGCTTATGGCCACCTCATACAGAGTTCCCAGCATGACATGAAACTAACTTACAAAGCTATCATTATACTGTCAGAGAAACCGTGCTCTATACCATTTGCATTTTGAAGCAGGAATAAAAAGTGTGGGCTTTTTATTTTTTTGTGTGTTTTGTTTTTGTGTAGGTTTTTTATTTTTTTTGTTGTTTTTGTTTTGTTTTGTTTTTTGGTTCAGCATAACTTGGAACATTTGAAAGCTTTTCAACCTAAATGTGGGGAAAAAATAGGTAAGGCATTATTTTTGCACAAAACTAGCATTCCTAATAGTGCAAATGAATCTGATACCTCTTAAAATGGTGAGAGGTCATACACTTACTAGATTAATTTAGATTTTCTTTCTATGGCTTGACAAATTACCCCTCTATAAATTCTACTCTCACCCAGAGCTGTTGCTGTTAGTCAAAAGATAACTGTAGAGTCCAACCTTCTCCTGTATCCAGCAAAAGGCTTTTGCTCATACGCAAAAAAAAAAAAAAAAAATCTAATTTTTAAATTATGCTACAAGTGAATGTACAACTTGGATTCATAAAAACCTTCTATTATCTGTAGCAACAAGCTGATCTGGACAGCAGTCTTTCAAAATGAGCCCAATAGCTCAAAAATAGTCAATCTAAAAACCTGGGTCATTCTTTCCCCTCCCCTGAATTAGCTACTAAAATGTACTTGAAAAGTTAAGACTTGGTTTGAAAATGTCATACATACAATGGGGATGCATCAGATCTACTATTTGATCATCTGATAAAACTTGCATAGCAAGATGGAATTCAATAAGCCTTTTTTTGTTGTTGACAATCATCTGGAAGACTTGAAAGTTAACTACAGAACTCAAAGTATTATTTATTTATTAAGGATCATAATGTCCCTGCCACATGGAAACAGATGTGTAAATCAATCAAGAATCTGAATACTGATACTAACAAACTAAAGAATAATTTGGGGGAAGTTGGGCTTGTTCCAAATGCCCATAATTCTAAATCTCATTGCTATTTAAACTTTCCTTCTCTTAAGTTTGATTCACAACCACATTGAATTCCAAAGAAAATTAACAAGACCTTAACACTATCCACTGTCTTAATACATACGCACTACAGTGAGTGCAAAAACAGAACATTGTACTCAAATTTAATGCTAAATTTATTATTGCTGATAACTTACTAGTTATTGCCATTTGCAATTAGACAGTCCAAGTTACGAATGAGAGTTTAGAACTCTGACTCCAGAAAACCTATTCAAGGGTACACTTCAATCCTTTTCCTGTATAACCTTGGTCAATAGTAAGAGCTTAACACAATTTATTGCCTCTCTATTGTTTTTAAAATATAACCTATTTTGCTTTTTTTTCCCTTTTTTCTTTTTCCTTTTTTTTTCTTGTTTCTTTTTTTTTTTTTTTCTTTTTTCCTTGTTCTTAAGGAATCCGCTCATGTTGGAAGCCCGGATTCCCCGACATATGCACTAGTGGTTGGCTCTGGGAAGTATGAGTCACCAGAGTCTGGAAGTTCATCGCTTGAACTTGAATAGCCATTGTACTGTTGGAAGCCAGATGGCCAGGTACTGGCAATGGCCAGGGACATTCCAAGCTGGCCCAAGAGCCAGTGGTTAGGGAAGAGGAAGGTCAAGAGGACTGGTCAAATTTGTACCTCAACTGCCCTTTCTTAGATAGAACTTTCCTAAAGGCTTCATTCTTCCCCAGTCCTATATCCACAACCCACTCACAGGCTTCAGGCAGCAGGACCTTGCTACACCCACCCTACGTCTCCACGCTGCAGCAGCTCTACCCTGTCCCCTCAGCTCTTCCAGTAGTGACCTTTTCTAAAATGCTCTCTTCCCCTACTGCTGTATTTACACATGAATTCCCTAGTGTTACTGAAGCTTCGGAGCTGCTGCCTGTATACTATAATGCAACAAAAACAGCCTTGTGGGCCAAAATAGAAATATGATTTCAAGATCTACCATAGACCTGGAAAATAAGCTTTACGGGCTATAAATTGTATTGAGGGTTTCTCAAGAACCATATCTGATTCCGTATATTCAGGTAACCATGAGTTTGTGCTTTGGGAAGAATACAGAAGGCAGTAAAAACTCATGAGGCTTATTTAAGCCTTGCCCTCTTTAAAACTTATTTAATTCACTCTTATTTTAGTGTTTAGTTCAGGTTCTCGTCTTAGAAGTCTCTTACGGTTACAGTCTACTCTTTTGTTTCCTCAAGTTGCAGATAACACAAACTTTTCACAACAATGATTTATAAATGACTCTGGAAAAGAAATTCACTCTGAATTGCAAGTAAAAGTGTTTGTGTAGTTCAGGAGTAATGGGTTTCTGCATGTCCCCCACATCAGAGCTCTCCTCTAGCACAGCCAGTGACGGGCCCACAGGGCTGCTCACGCCACCTCTGTGTCATCAAGAGGCCAAGATGCTTCTCCTGATGATGTCTGTCCTCCTGCTGATAGTGCTGCTGGCATGTATACACTTTTTTTCTGATGCTTCACTCTCCGAGTCACTCATTTCCACGTCAGGGACATACCCGTCATTCTCATTGTCAGATTTTAACTTGCTTTTTGCCCTTTCCTTGGCTGGAACTCGGCCTAGGCCCAAATATGGGTAGTCTGAGTGCTGGTGGCAGGCCCCTTCATGGGCCTCTCCCTGCTGCTGCCGTTCCCCCTTCTTTGGAATCCGGAATCCTCCCCAGTTTTTCACCGGGCTGGCAGGTGTTGTAGGCACTTTGACTGCAGTCTGATTATAGTTTACTTTGATTAGGGAGCCATTGCACTTGGGCACTAACTCCTTCCTTGTGCCAGGGGCTGACTGTCCCACTCCGGGGGAGGTGGCAGCTCTTGTGTTGTCCAGATGCCTCTGGGACATGTCTGTAGACCTGAGAGGCTTGTGACTCTGTTTAAAAGGTTTGTCCTTTAAGTCTCCTTTAATGAGATCACAATGAAAACGATTGTCTCTTCTTTTCCCATGGTCTGGCATCACCACACCGTTTTTCTGTTGTGCTGATATGAGACGTGCTTCTGCAAAGGTCTTTTCCAAACTCAGAAAGCTCTCTGGGACCACCATCCCCTCCCTTCTGCCACACAGGTCTGGCTGCTTTAGCAGGGCTTTGCCTTCACTCCCACAGCTGTTCTGCAATGGGTCTCGCTTATGGGGCTTTTTCAGTGAATGAACCAAGGAAGTGCCCATTTGTTTCCTGAAGAACGCAGAATGCCACTTCAAGTCCTCTATCTTGGGAGCATCAGGGCCCACAGAAGGACTGTTAAACAAAAGCATGTTTTCCAGTGAGGAGGAGGAGCAGGAAGAAGAAGGCACACCTATGAACAGAAAACCGCAAATAAGAAAAATTACAGCAGAAGCAAATTGAAAAGAATAAAATTCTAGACCCTTAGTGTGGCCCAATTTATGCAAACGTTCCACCCAACAGTACAATAAACACCTACTTTGTGGAAATTTGGTTTTTATAGTAAAGATATGATCTGCCTTGAGAATCTGCATTCAATCTGCATACTCAATATGCTATGTTTTCTAAAACAGCTAAAAGTGCACATAATCTTTCATAAAACAGTATCTTTTCGAGGAATACATTTATTTCCCTTCAAACAAAATAATGGATCTGATTTTCAAAGGGGAATGTATGCAGAATCTGTCAGGCGGTTGACGGCTGCCTCTTCCCCCTCTACCCGGTTCTACAGCAGCCGCTGCACCAGGTATCACCGCTGCCCGGTCCCCTGCCGCCCATGTGAGATGGAGCCCCCAGAGGGCAGGGACTGGGGCTTCTAAGTTTCTTTTTCCGAAGTGTCTATAACCTTGCAGGACTATTTTAAGGACAAATACATGTAAATATGTGAAGTGAATAAAGGAAAGTGTTTAAAATCATTCTTGACACATAGTAATCAAAAAAAGTTCACTATTATTATTACATAGAAATCTATTTGTAGGATTCAACTGAAATGTCATCCAATTTGAGGATAAGTTAAATTGGTGTTTTTCAAACTTTTTGTGCAAATTATGGTAAGACTAAATTTCACAGCATAGTAAAAGTTCAGATTTTATGAAATAATATTAACTCTCATCACTCTGACATTTTTTTATTATATATTGTTTTTAAAGCTGGTCATGACCCACTGAATTCATCTCACAACCCACTAATGAACTGTAACCCCCAGTGTGAAAAACACTGGGTGAATTCATAACACATCAGAAGGACCAACCATATTTCTGCAAAAGGCTCAAAAGCATCTACAAAGAGCAGTCCCCATGTTTTCCATCTCCCATAAGGTATGAACCAAGAAACAAGATTCCGTCCCCAGAGCATGGGAGAGGAGCCCATCTGAAAACTTAGTGCCTATCAGACGTGGACACTGCAAGCAAAGGAAACACAACTAGCTAGCAACTTTCAACACAGACCTGTCATGACCAGGGAGGGATTTTTATAATCTGCTAGTTTGGAAGTACCTAACTTTTCAATCATTAGAATCAACCTTCATGCCACACTTAATATATTTCCTTTACTGGATCACCTACCATGGGAAAACAGGTAAGGAGGGACTGACATGTTCTGAACTCTGATTTCTATCTACTTGACTTGGAATCTGTGTCTCTGAAGAGCCCCCACCTCATGACCTTCCATATGCTTGTGTTTCTATGGAGGACACTCACATTCAGCAGAATGACTCTGCCCGCTCTCAGAATCACACACAGTTTAAACCACAGACCCTAATGACATATATAAATCATGGCCATCTGCTTTGTTTCACTTGGAATCACCTATCTTACAAGGCAGGAGACTGACTTGAGGCATGACAACTGATAAGTTTAGAACTGGAAAAAGAAAAAGCATCCTAAAGATTTTCAACTGCATTCCCTGTAGCACCCCACAGGAAGATTAATGTTGTTTTCAACTAATCATACCTAGTAATGGTTCTTAGAAGGAAGAGAGGATTTGTTTTCCTTTTCTGGAATAGTAGTAACACTTCTGAATGCATATCTACATTACAGCTGTGTTAACACAAAACACCTCCCAACCTTG
The DNA here is from genome assembly GCF_040939455.1 of Microcebus murinus. Classification (NCBI taxonomy): domain Eukaryota; kingdom Metazoa; phylum Chordata; class Mammalia; order Primates; family Cheirogaleidae; genus Microcebus; species Microcebus murinus. Next base: position 54,244,012 of record NC_134118.1, read on the forward strand.
TTAAGAATCTCATTCATTCACCCAAGCAAAAACCGCAGCCGAGAAATGCAAAAAGCTGCCTATAATATGCATGATAAATGATGGCAGTGAAATCAGATGAAAATGCTCTTTGCAGCTTATTTTTATAGGTAATCACTCATTATAAAAGGACTTAACACGAGTCATAGAAAGCCCTCCAATGGCACAACTCCACAGGTACAATTTGCATTAACGATCCCAGGCAACATCAGCTCGGCATCTGCTGGCCAGAGGCTGGGTGATCTGCACCAGGCAGCCTTCCATGGGGATTATTTATACAAGGGCACAAAGATGTGTGATAAAATATACCCCGATTATTTGTATTAATGTAGGAATAATCAAGAGATGGAAGTTCACTTTAAAACAAAGAATCTGAATCAAACTACTTTTACATATGATACCCTAACTAGAAAATTTTATTTTAAAAGTATTACAACTAAACTCTAAGCTCCAGCCAATGACATATACTTGATACATCTGGAAAATGTTTAATCTTATATTTCATGTTGGTAAGAAAATATCTAGAATAATGTTAGTAAGTTAATGCCATTCAAACTATGTAACACATCATTAAAATCTCCCTCAGCCTTTTTGTATTTGTTCATCTGACCAAGTTCCTGTAGTCACATATGTCTGGCTGGTTATAGACAAACCAGAATTTGGATTCCACAAAACAGGTTATCTAACAATTTCTTTGTTGTTTCTATGTTTCATAATAATCTAGATACAGTGACAAAAAGCCACAATCACAGAAAAGTGAGAGTGAACTGACTATCACTCTACAACGCAAACCCCAAGAATGTTGCTGCTGTCACTTCAAAGGGCAGTGGAAGGTGAGAGAGATACTCACTGCAGTGAAGTCCTGTCCAAGACCCACCCGGTTCCATGAGTTCCGTGATTCTGCCTGATCCACGCTCAGCAGATCTTCCTCTCTGAAATCCCTATACTACGTACTCTCTGGGGCTTACGATCACAGGATGTTGGTGCTAAAAGGGACTTTGGAGGTCATGATTCTAGACCTAACCTCTTTTTACAGATCAAATGAATCCCAGAAAGGTTAAACAACTTGCCCAACTTTGCCCTCGATCTCCAAGTAACTGATGTGTTTGTTCTCCAGTGTGGAGGAAGGATGTATTTCAGAATTGCCTCTATGCCTAGCCCACAGTAATGCAAAATAGAAGGCACTTAATAAAACACTTGGTGCTCAATCTCATAAATATTAAAAATCCCATCTGCACCAAAAAAAAAAGCCCACTGTGAACATTATCTAAAAATGGACAAGGGTCTTAAGTACACAGTCTTAAGATGTATTTACCAGATGTTACAGGTAGATCCAAAGGCTAAATAATCTGTGTAGGTATCCCCATGATATATTTACCAAGTGCTCTGTAATATATAAGTCACTGTTTCACTTGAGTCTCACAATTCCAAAAGATACCTTGAAACATCATCCCCATTTTACGTGAGAAGACACTGGGGGACTCAGAATTAAGACTTGCTTGTATTTGCCCAGTAAGTAGAGGATACAGGATTCAACTCATGACTTTGAGGCCAAATCCATAGCGTTCCCCTAAATCATGTTTCAAATCACTAAAGATTTTCTTTAAATATGAAAGTCTGTGCTTCTTAAATTCTTCCATGGGATAAAGAAAATGAAAGAAATTAATTTTTTTTCCCTTAACAGTGTTAAGGCTTACAAACCCCTGCCCTGTATTTTGACCTACCAGGGCTTAAGGCATACCTGAAACTCTTTCTTGCTCCAAGAGCTTAGTGTAAAGATTGAATATCTGTTCCTGGACTTTGCACACAGATCGTTTAATCTTTTCCCTGCGGGTCACCATGTAAGTGAGGTTCCGAACCTAGAATGTAGAGAATAAAGATTCTAAGTAAGCAATACATTATGACAGTTCTTTGGTGCTTCTTTATTTTCTTTACCTGACAGAAATTGGTCCTACTAGGGCCTTGAAAGACATGTGAAAACAAAATGTACTTTAAACAATTATCCAATCTCTAATCTTTTGGGCAGATAGCAAGTATTCCACAAATACTCCCCAGTGTAGTCAACAGCAACACAGAAAAAATGGGTTAGATCTCAAGAGGAACATCTACAGAACTTGTGCAAAAGTCCTGCCTCCTCCACCTAGCCATCCCAGCAAAGAGAAGGCCACTGGTGCCCAAGCCAAGACTTGCTCCCTTCTGTCAGAGGACTTTGCTTACCACCCATCAGTATTTTCTTCCCAATAATTCTATTGCCAGTGGCTTTAGAGCAGTTCAGAAGCCACTGTGCTGCACCTTATCAAGCATCTTCGGAAGGTTGAACTGGGTAAACACTGGGTCAAGGGCCATCAGAGAGGAGCCCTGCAGAGGGCCCACTAGAAGACCAAATGGTCACCGAGAACCCAAGTAAACTTCTATGTCAACTGGATACTGAATTTTGAACTGCCTGAGCGAGCAGGCAGCTTACGTGTTCCTATGAAGTGTCTAATACCTAGGACACTGCCTTTCCGGCTTCACCAATGATTTGCTAGGTCAACATCTCCCAGCCAGCTCTCTGCATCACTACTTGAAAAACTGATATTGCCCTCTTCCTGATGCATTTGCAACTGAAAAGACCCAAGTGCTGAGAGCTCCACTTGCTATCTGCTTCGGATCACAAGTACATGTGCAGTAACCCATACTGAGTAATCTACACTTGGATGTGTTCCCCACTTTTAAACCTGCCTGTCGCCTCTCAATACAGAAACAAAATTTAAAGAATTAGTCACTATACCCCCTTAATCCTTTGGTTCTCAAATCTTTTATTGGTAAACCTGACTAGATTACACAGGCTTGAAAACACAGATATACAATTAAACCTTTCAGGAAGATGTGGACAAGACCACCTAAATAATCTCAGTGGCAGGAGCGGGAAGTGACCACGTCTTCCTCTCAGCTCCTACAGTCAAGGCCCTGCCTACGCTCTCCTTAAACTCATGTCTTCCTAAGAGCAATCCCTTCCCAGCCACCTTACTTTATTATTTTTTTTTCATAAACTCAACCAAGTGCTATCTCACCTTACTTGTAATGGAAAGAGTTCAAAGGTCTTTTCTGGGACAATGAGGACAGCAACCAGACTTTTCTGGGACAATGAGGACAGCAACTAGAGTCAATAAGCCGTGTCAGGACACAAAATTTTGTATTCTGGCTTAAGTACAGGCACTTCCCCTAAGGTCTGCAGTCCTTTCTGAAGCCTAACAACTTCAGCTGTGTGCAAGGCTCTCATTTGCAAGAGGACAGGAGGCTTTATTGAGAGAAACAGAACAAGGGCTGACTGGCTTTTGAATTGCATCATGGCATAATCTCCGGGCCTGAAGCAGGAAAATGATCCTAACCAACTGAGGGTCTCCCTTTTTTTCTACATCAATCCCCTATATTATTAATACTTCTTGTTTTAAAAGAAATATATTTTAAAATTAAAGAATTGAGAAGAAAAGCACTCTCCCTGTCTCAGCATAAATATGTTATTGTCACTCAGCCTGGGTGAGGCAGTCCCTTCTCTGACGGTTGTACACCTACCCCCAAGCCAGGAAGTGGGTGTCCTTTAGAGAAATCCTGACCCACGTGGAAACAGAGATGGCTCACAGACCACTCTCTTTGACACATACCGCCCCACCCAGGGGCAATTAACAGTGGAAACTCAAAAATAAGGGGCCAGACCTACATCCTTGTCACAGATTTAAACCTTCTGGAAAACACAAGAGTTTTTACATTAAGACAAGGAATCTGACTTCTGGAAATAGGAAATGGAAACAAATTCTCTGACATCCTAAGAGTAGACAGGTTGTTCTCATATTCAAATCAGATGTATAGCAGATACTTATTAATAGATTTCTCTTATTTGAAGTTATCCATGAAAATGGAAAATAGTTAAGCCAGGGAGCCTGAACTTTATTCAAGCCTAATTTGGGTAGCTCTGACCACTTCCCCGGGGAAAGGCTTCACCATGGCTGCCAAGTGGCAAAATCCCACTTCTAATCTCCATGATCTCTGGTGAGAAGTACCTAAATATAAATCCCAAAAGCAAAGGCCATGATTTTCAACTGGAACTTACCAGCCCCTGACTAACCACACTTTAGAGCAGTGACACCCTAAACCTGACCTCTGTATGCACAAAGTCTGTACAGGACATTAATCAGCAACCTGTGTGTAGAGTTGAACTGACATTCTACTGTCCTCAAAACACATCCTGTTGTCCCATCCTGTACACTGGTCAACCAAACTTCTCTGCTTCATCTTCTTCCAACTGCCAGCGAGGAAGCACCCCAAAACAGCTCCTAGTGCATTCTCACAGCACCTCACACACTAGGATCACTTTCTCTACAGCAGTGGCTCCCAAACAGAAACAGAGTGCTGGCCCCACCTTCTGGTGGAAGGGCCCAAGAATCTGCATTTCTACCAAGTTTCCAGATGATGTTGAAGCTGGTCAGGGACCACACCCTGAGAACTACTACTGCCCCAAGAATGGTTTTTAACAGGTTTTCTTCAATCCTAAACACTGTTTGCAACACTAAAGCTAAACATGCCTTTTGTTCAGGGAAAAACTGTAGTCTCTATCAGATTTTCAAAGATGACCATTCCACCAAGTGATGAGGACTGTCCCCCAGGGCTTGGCTACTTTCCAAACCACTAGCCAGAGTGAAAGGTGGCATGTCTTTATGTGGACAAGTACCCATTTGCTGAACTCATGTTTACTGCATCCTTTAAAAGACAGTATTTAGGGGAAAGGAATCACACCAGAGTGAGCCTTGGGAACTTGATGTGTCCTCCCACATCAGCAACCATGTCTTCTCACAGTTGTGGGCTCCCAAACCCTCTTGAAATCCTTTCCTGTCACTTAACTTTCAGATGCAGAACTGGTACCCAGGTGTGCAATGCCCCAAGGTGTATAATTGCAGGAAAGAGCAATTACCATAATCATCCTGAGTTGTCTGCATTTTTAATGAAGGCCACTCACTTGTCAGTTTAGCAATGACCATATGCCTCCCTTATAGTCACATGAATTAAATAATTTTTGAGTATCTACTATGAACTGATATTGTGTGAGTTAAACAGAACACTGACTTGAGAAAACAAAATAGCAATAATTTTTGATGTTCTTATTATTATCCCTGCCCCGATGAGCCCTTGGCCTGATACACTTATTGTTTATAATTACAAAGAACTGTGCAACTCTCTGGGGTATGGCAAAGATTTCAATGTTTTAAAGCCTCCACCATTGAAGGCATCATGACAAATTTGGGGAAAACACATTTTTCATTATAATAAACCTGTTTTAAACTGAGACTAAATTCCCTAACATCTCTTAGACTTTTTAAAAAGTAAATGTAAGTAATGCAACACACACACACAAATCCTGATTTATTCCCTGTTTCTCATACATCATCGGCATTGTTCTACTTCAACAGCGACAGTGATGACTCCAAAAAAAAAAAAATGTTTGGAATTTAATTGCAAGTGCATGTTAATCTGAGTAACTCAAGTACAGAAAAGAGTTAGTACACCACAAGCATTTTCTACACTTTTATTTTGTGGTGATTGTGAGACAAACACAGTCCAAACATTAGACTTCTCGTCCTCCCCTCCCAAGGACTATCTGACTCCACAGCTCATGCACCCCAATTACAGCGGTTGTCGGGCTGGGATAATGGATTCTCACCAGGATTCCAGTTTATCCTTCTGAATCCCTTCTCATCCCTTAACAAAAATGCCACACAGACATGTGGTTGAGGTGAGGTCTTCTTTACACTCACCACCAGGGGGCGTGTGGGAGCACAAAAGCCTCACCAACCTGCTCCCAGCTCCAGCCGCCTTCCCAGGAATCCCAACCTGGTCTGGCGCTCAGTCACTGCTCAGTCACTGTATTCAAAGGGTCTCTATAGAGCACTTAAAAATACTTTCACTTCTACACCATCTCTAGCAGGGCTGTGCAGGTCTCTGTGGATCTGGTTCAGTACTTCCCGTCTATCCCTATTCTTTGCCTCCACTCCCATTTCACATCACCTATGAGTCAGACGCTTTCCAAAGCAGGTGAGTCACTCCCCACTAATAAGCAAGGTGCTTGAGGGAGACGTGTTAACTGTTTCAGGCCACTTGGGGGCCTTTCAGTGCACACTGCTTCAGGCCAGAAAGCCTCAGTCCCTTATCTTTCACACTGATGAATTTAATCAGGGGGCAACAGACAGGGGAGTCGACACAGAAGGTGCTCTAGCAGCATCCCCAATTAGAAACCACCAACAGGTGGGGGAAGATGGCCCCTGGGGGAAGATGGCCCACTCCTAATTATTCCAGTAGCAGGAAGGGAGGTCCACACTGGGACCCCAAAGGTAACAGAGAGCGGGGGAGGCACCAGGGGAGGCACGAAGCAGCAAACAGCTGAGGTGCCAGCAGCTGAGGCTCCAGCAGCCCCCATGTTCAGCGATCCAGTAGTGTGGTGAACAGAGCATCTGCAGTGTGCAGAGCAGGACCAGGGCTCCTCACACAGATCGGATGCCCCTGTGCACCAGGAATCCCCCCACCCCCGCAGACACACCACAGAGACATGATGGACAAATGGACACATACACACACACACACGTATTATATACACAGCCTCAGTGATGACTTAGCACCTCACTGCCAGGAGTGTCTTCTGTAACCTACGTGCGTGTGTGGAGTTCACGCACACACAGCACCCACAGCCTGCTCTGCTCCGTGACAGTGCTGGGAATGCCCCCGTGAATTAGCCAAAATCAAAGGTGGGCCAGTGGGAGGCAATGCTTAGCTCTCCTCAGTGAGCCCATCACCAGCACCTAGTGTTTCCCCAGACTGACCAAGAGATTTTCCTATCTCTGCGCCCCCGGCCACCACCATAAATCAAATCCATTCTGGTTTCCTAAATCAGTTGTGAATAATTCTGAGTCAACCCCTTGGTAATTTTCCTGGGGTTCAGTTCCCTCTAGCACTATAATGGAGGAGGGGAAAAAGACACACCCCATTTGATCTTGCAGAACAGAAAAGATTAATGGGAAAGTGTTTTTAAAAAAAAAAATCACAAAGAAGCTCCCCACTCAGTGGCAGTCTTGCACATATGTACAATGAGTTTACCAGCCCGTAAATATATTTGACCAACACAACCTCATGCTGCGGTGTGTACAAGGGTCTGAGAGTAAATGACTGGCTATCATTTCTTGCTCTGGGCGAGCATTCGCCTCTTTGCATCTTCTTCTCTAAGTCACTATAAGGTGTCAGTGTCAATCATTACCCTCTCCAGGTCCTGCCGCAGGTGTGTGAACAGCTGCAGCCTCCTAAACAAGACATCCTGCTCCCGCTTGGCTAGATTGTCCTCTTCGTCTTTCTTTGGGGTGATCAGGGGCTTGTTGAAGTTGACCTTCCTCTTCAACTTCCAGTACTGGTACAGGAAATCCACTACTTCCTCAGGCAGCCGCAGGGCCCTGGCGACATCCAGCAGGTTGACGAAGGTGTAGAACTCATCCTCCAGCTGTTGCAGCTTCTGCTTACGGACACTCACCCGGTGGGCCTCCTCCCGGTTCTGCTCAAGGCTGGCAAAGGGCTCCAGCGGATTCCGGGGGGAACACTCAGGGGCCCCATTCTCCTGTGTGCCCCCCTCACCGAGGCTCTCCTCCGGTTTCCTGTGTGAGCTGTGCTTCGGGCAGTAGGACTTGAACTTAACTTCATCGTTCTCTGCCAGGATGGTCTTCATCTCCAGGCCCTGGTCAAAAGCACAAGTCACGTGGAAGGCTGTGCGGCAGTTCTTCACAGAGCACTGGCAGGAACATGCAGAGAACAAGAGAAAGGACCATTATGGACCAACCACCAACAACGGAAGCCCCTCAGTGCCCTGCGTACCCATGCACAAGGACCAGCCACACTTCAAGCGTGTGCTGTGACAGAAAAGTGTTACATGGATGAACCCTGGCAGACCAACTCATGTTTTATGAGGTAAGGCTTGGGTCTAAGGGCACTCTTCAGAAGAAAGGAAAGATTTTATCAACCAAACCCTAATTTCGTAGGAAAATAAAGGCATCCAAATCCCCTCTTAAAGCAGACACGATTATACAAATGACACATGTAGATGAAGGGTAGCTTGGCACTCAAAAGAACTTGTACTCAATGTGCAGAGTTTACATTGAGATATTCATATGGTTTTTCCTATTGATGAGCTCTTTAAAGCTTAAATAAGAATCTCCTGAGAAAGAACGATTCCTAGTCACGGCTTTAAAAGGAACATAAACCTCATTCTGACTCCAGCCAGGAAGAGTCCCAATACAAGTGGGAAAATAAACTGTGCGCTTGCCCTTCCTCAAAGCAGCCCCAAGGGGTCACGGCTGAAGAAACTAAATAAAAACCCCAAGGGACTGGAGACAAGGAGAATCTAGCACAGGAAGGGTGGGGAAAGGTCCCCATACCAGGGAGGAAGCCCTGCTGGATGCACGGAGGGCTGCCAGCCGAGATCCCTGAGGTGCGCACCACGCCTGGCAGCTGCAGGGGGTGGCAGAACCCTGAGGGGGCCACTCCTGTGGGTCACCAGGCATCATCAAGCTGAGCAGAACACCTCCCGTCTCTGTTGCCTAAACAAGGGCTACAATTTAGTGCCTTTGATCCAGACGGCAAGCTTCTGGCCTTGCAGGAGCAAAGTGATTAACTTCTCCCTGTCTGATCTTGCTGAGCAAATCCCTGGAAGGAGGTTCCTCGTGGTGACTGAAGCCAGTCCCTTAAAAGCAACACTGTATTGTGCGAGGCCAAGTGATCCCTGGGGCATGCCAGGGCTACAGAGAGGAGCAGAATCCGGTGGCTTCAGGCCAACTGAAAAGCTTAATTAAACTCATTCGACTGACCCTGAAGCACATAAGCAGGGATGGCAGAGTCTAGAGTTGGGGCTTTTCCCCCTAATCATTTCAGTATTTAACAGGAGACTCGCTGCCAGCCATGCTTTCTTCCATTACTATAAAAGTCTTTTACTCTGAAGTATAGAAAATCCAGCTCCCTTCAACATTCCCCCATTACAAACACCTAAACCACATGAACTGACATAAATCTGTAATTTTATCTATAAATAACCTCAATTCCAAGAAATGTGTGAAATCAGCTTTGGTGGCAGAACACACACACACACACACACTCACACACACCTGGCCACTGTCATGAAAAGACAAAGTGTCCTCCCTCGTAGCGCACAGCCAAGTGGGAAGTAAGAGTGGGAACAGATGACTGAGACACTATCTGTGTTTGGCTTAAACTACACTTAACCCAAGCGCTCCAACCTTAAAGAGAAATGAGCTGCAGCAGAATATTTATACAGGACTTTGTAAAGACGCCAAATGGCCTTCCTCTGGGTTTTCCCATTCAGGTTGACTCAGCAAACAGATGTTACAGAAATGTAAACCAGAGCCTTCACAGCTGCAGACATTTCAGAGAGGAATTCTTTTAATAAAATCAATCCATTCTGTAAAGATATGAAAAATCATCAGCTTCGTTGGCCTCTTCTTCAAATTAACGTTCTGGGAAAAAGAGGTCAACGGCAACAAAAAAGTCATTATGTTGTCTCTCTTCAGAGGGGAACAAAGATCCCATTTGCCCACCTCTTGGAAACGCCAGTGCTGGACAGGACTGGCACGCTCAGGGGCAGGCGCACCGTCTAAGCTCAGGACGTCAGGCAGTGTGGGCTGCCACAGCCGCCTCCCGCCGGCACACGTGCGCACACCCGCTCTCACGCCTTTCTGTTTCCCCAATCCAACTCTCGGGTCATGTTTTAATTTTAAACATATTCTATTCACATACCAAAAAAAATCTTCACTATTTTCAAGGTCCCCAGCCAAATCCTACCAGCTGTCTCACGCCCCACCCTCTGAATATGTCTATTACATTTTAGCTTCTCGAACACCAGAAGTGATAAAGAAGAAAAGTGGAACCACTTGCCTTGTAAAAAATGAAAAGTTTTTAAAACCACCAATCAGTGGGTACCTTACCAGAAGAAGTATTTATCAGCCAAAATATAAACTGATTGTGCCAAATGAGGTCATTTCTCTAAAACCCACGGCTGGCAGTTTAGCCATGCTTGCGGAGTTTGTGTCTATGTGAGCCATTGTGTTTTCTGCACTGAACAAGAAGCCGTTCCACAACAGTGCCTCTGCTCCAGAATTCAACAAGAAAACCGAGGAGGAGCCTGTGGCCTGTGCTGGTACATCCCAGAGGAAGAGATGGGCTGGACCTTTAGGGCCAACACCAACTACACACAGCATTTCAGGCCCCTCAAATCATGACTGTCTAGATGTCAATAATGTCAGGACCAGAAATTAACTTCTCAGGCATAGTTTTAGATAACATGAATAAAAATAGCATGCACGCCATCTACTTTCCCTCCTTAATCTACCTACCTTGTGACTTTCTACACTCATCTGTATCTGGACATATAATGCAGGCAGCATTTTCACATATAGGTCCTCCCTGTCTCTGTCACACACCCACACACACACATACACACACACACACACACACGGTGCCCAAAAGAATCAGATACCTGGGTTGTGTTTGGACCAGATAAGTTATGAAAGAGTACAGGGCAGCACCTCATGCACGCCCTCTACCCAGTGCTCCAGGGAGTCTCTGATTCTCCAACTGCAAAAGCATCAGCATGCCCGGCTGATCACACACAGGTGTGTGCACACCTGGGCAACCAGCAGTCTCTGGAAGCAGCCACAGGTCTGCAGCTACATGTGTGATGGCAGGGGGAGGGTGGCCACCTCTAAAGTGCCATGGAGTGTCTAAGACCTGGTTCTTCCCAAGACATGCCTGCCTGCCTGTGGGAAGAAGCTGTGATGCCAGGCATAGGGCAGAAAGGGAGAAACTAGAGACAAACGGGAACCGCCTCACTGCTCAGGCTGACTTCTGAATCACCTTGTGATTATTAAGGCTCAGGTTCCAGTTACACTGGGTAACGACCAGCCAGCTAAAGGCGTCTGCGCTGCTGGAGTCATCCGTCAGAACCTCGCCGTGCTTGCTGGACTCTAGTCCCCTCTCTAAACCCTCAGACAGTTCACCCCACCCTCCCTCATGCTGCTCCCTGCAACGCAGGAAAGGATGATGAAGCCATTCTTACAAAGCCAATTACCTGTATGGAGGCCCCAAACTTCTCGTTGCAGAGGCTACACACCAGTGCCCACCGACTGCTGGGGATGTGGGACACCTTTGTGATGGGCTCCATCTTCTCAGGGCTGCCAATGCTCACCTACAGGTCAAAAATAGCAAGAAGGGGTGCCACGTAGGCTGTCAGAGGCTGAACATGGACATTAGAAACTCAAAGATCCATTACGTTCCTGCATCTCTCCTACCAGACAAGGGGGGCAAAGGCACTCACCCTCCTGGGACAAGCAAACCCCTACTTTAAAAACATCGGGACAGCCCAGGCGTCCTGACAGCCCAGCTCTCAGCCAGTGACAGCAGAGCCAAGAGCCCAGTCCGCATCTGACAGAGACACACCTGCTTGTAAAAAACACTCAGATAAACTCTTATGTGTCCGGACAGTGCAATCTACTAGACCTTTGGCCCACAAGAGTTTGGTCAAGACTAAAATTCCATCTTAAACATATTTAAGTAAGTTGTCAACAATGGGGTAAGTAAATATATGCTGTTTTTAACCTCTCTCACTAAAAAAAAACATTTTCTTCAGAAAACATGACTACATTCAAAGTAGAAAACTACCAAGATACATAAGGTAGCGTCTCTATATTCAGCCTGGTTCCCTGAACTATATCCTGTTAATACCAAACCATGAGATCTGGTGCTACCAAGACCCAAATCATGAAACCTCAATCCAAAATCATCCACAGATAATTTTCCTCAGGAGGAAAATGTGCCAAAATCACATACCAAAAAAAATGCTAAAATTTGAATCACAAATGATATTCTCATAGTGAGCCATGCAAATTAAATTAGTCAAGGTCTGGGACTTGAAATAAATTAGACCAGACCTGAAATTAAAAAGGTTGAGGCAGAGTAAGAATTTAAATGAAAAAAATCACAAAAGTGCGACCTAGAGCAGTGGTTTTCCAACCATGGTGCTGCCGCACGCACAGCTTGCCAAGCACGGATTTACAGCCACACCCAGGCCGCAGCTGGTCAGCGCTGCCGATCGCTCACTCCGGGGAGCGGGTGTCAGCAGCGGAAGTGTGCCGTGCTGGGCAGGGGAGGCGAAGTCTAAGCCCCACCAAACTACAGACCAACTCACTGGTGAACACTTCCACAAATTTACCATCCTGTCATGATGCCGCAATGTAACAGTGTGCTTGAGGTTCAGTTTAAGGAAGAAAAAAAAAAAGGTAGCAATCAAAAGGTATCTTTTTACTCATCAGCTACAATGCCTTCTCTTTATGAATGGCTCCCCCACCCACCTGCCCTATCCCAGTAGAAAGCAGGACCCTGTGAGCTAAGGTGCTACTGAGAACCACGCTTACCTCAGGGATCCACAGGGCACAGCTGACGTGGACCCACTTGGTTCCGCTGCGGGTGGGCTTCATAGCTCCACCTTTCTTGGGACACAGCAAACATTTTGGCTGAACCCCCAAGGCACATGTCCGGCACAGCCAACTGCCCTCTGGTACCTTGAGGATTCCATAACAGGCCTGTAATACCACAACGCATCCCCAAGGAAAAGACAGAAAGAGAAAAGATTGATTTTTTTCCCATTATATCTAATAATCTTAAAACACCCAGAAAAATTTTTAACAGAATCACCACCAAAATGGAGATACTCTCACATCTACCTAGCTCTGACCCTGTTCCCTCAGGAAAAATGCCAGGTAGCCTCCAGCTGCACTTAGGAAGTGTGTGAGCTCCGCAGACACAAAACGTATTCATTAGCTGAGGGTGGTCCTGTTAACTAGAGGACAGAAAGGTTTACAAAACTCTGTTTCACATGTTGTTGCAGAAACCCATCTATACCAAGTTTCAACACTCTCTGGGCTTAGGAGGAGGAAGCTGTTTCTTTCTCCTTTACTGATAGAGGTGGGACACAAAGTGTGGAGAAAAAACACAAGGCGGCTGAGAGTGTCCCAAAACCCCTACAAAATGGCAGCGGACACAGGAAACAAACTAAGGAGCACCCTCCTCATTCCCTACGCTAAGCAAGCTCTGCTAGCTAGATCCCAACACTCTCCGAGTGAACACAACAGACACAGAAAAAGGAGACATTCTAGACAAAGAGAATGTAGTCTTTTTAGCTGATATTTAAAACAAAGTCCCTTTTGCACAAGATGGCAAAATTACAAAAGACAGCATAAACTGCAGAAAGCAAGGGTTTTACTACTAAAGTAAGACAGTTCAAAGAGATAAGGCAAATGTTAAGTAAGTGGAGTAAAGAAACAAAGCCATGATGATACCACAGACATATTCAGAGAGCCCTTTAAAAACCAAACTGTTCAGAACTTTATCCTTAAATGAACTGGAAGCCAGGAAGTCGAGAGTCACAGTTACATAGCTCTAATTCTCCAGACAGAAAAAACACAGCCGCTATGCAATCTGAATACCCAGGACGCAAAAAGGAAACCACAAGGATGAGAGCTGAGCAAAATAAAGTAACACTAAGAGTGGAGCCCAGCAGCGTTGTGTCAGTGCCACGAATAAGCCACTGTCAACACAGACTTACTAGAAAAAAAAATTTTCTTTTTAATGGAGCTAAATGACACTATGAAGATTTCAAATACTAAAGGTCTATAGGTCTATATCAGACATTCTAGAGTCACATTTGAAGACAGAATTTTTTTAATGAAAAAGTAGGTCTAAGCTAATTTAAAAGATTAAATAAAGTATGCCTTAAAGACAAGCCATGAAGGATTTCTCAAAAGAAAAATGAAGTAAATGGTAAGAAAAAAAAGACAACGTGGCACAGCAAAAAAAACAGAAGATGGGGAAGGGGGTGTCAACAGCCCAAGTTCCAGTTCCAACTCTGCCACTGACCCATTACGAGACGCTGCGCAGCCCTGCCCTGACATCCATTAGCTCATCTGTAAAACAGGAGGTGTGACCAGTTTTCAAGCAGAACCCTTTTGTTCATAACAATTTTTGTAGGAAAAAAAAAGAAATAAGAAGAATGATAGGAAAAGACTGAGAAGTCATCCAAACAAACACAAGAATCACCAGCAACAAAAACCAACAATGGTAGCCACACTGCTCATGATCACAGAACAAAACCACAAGAATTCTTGCTATCCCAAGGAAATTTTCGAGACCATGTAAAAATCCAGAGCTACAAGACTGGCTATAAAGCAAGAGTCTTAAGTCTCCTTGTCAAGATGAGCTGGGACAAGGCCACAGCTAGTGAGGTCCTCAGACAGAGGGAAAGCCCAGAGGAGGACAACTCACACAGCAAACTTGATTCTTCTACCCAAGAGGTCACTAGGCATCTAGTCCACACAAGCCTTCCTTTAAGTTCATTTTAAATCTCAGCATCGACAGGTGTATTCAAAGGAAGTATCCCAAGATACCCTCTTAAATCATAAGAATATATGGGGGCACATGGGCCCATACAAATCAAATTACTTCATTACTGCACTAAAAAAATTTTAAAACTGTAAGAAGCACTGATATCATCATAAACTTTTTTTTTTTTTTTTGAGACAGTCTCACTCTGTCGCCCTGGGTGGAGTGCAGTATGGCGTCACTGTAGCTCACTGCAACCTCAAACACCTGAGCTCAAGCGATCCTCCTGCCTCAGCCTCCCAGAGTGACAGGATTACAGGTGTGAACCACCACACTCGGCCCTTGTCATAAACTTTTAAAATTATCCAGTGCCCATCCTCACTGAAGTCCAAAGATTTACCTTTCGGTGGATGGTAGCAAGTAACCACCCAATCCCTCTTGCCATCAGGGAGGATGGTTCGGGTAAAAGGGGCTTGAAAAAAGGGGCTGCTTTCCTCTCCATTCATAGCTCAGTTTATACACTTAACCCATGCTAGCAAATGGTATGGGTTCAATGGTGTCTTCTGAAAGATATGTTGAAGTCTAACCCCTACTTTAGAAAGAGTCTTTACAGATGTAATCAGTTAAGAGGAGATCGCAATGGAGTAGGGTGGGCTCCTCATCCAACGTGACTGGGGTCCTTCTAAGAAGATGGCCGTGTGAAGACAGAGACACAAGGGGAGAACACCATGAGGTGACAAGGGCAGCTGGCAAGCCAAGGCATGCCACATTGCTAGCACACCACCATGAGCTAAGAAGATGCAAGAAAGGATTCCCCTACATGCTTCAGAGGAAGCAGAGCCCTGCCGACACCTCGATTTTGGACTTTTAGCCTCCAGAACACAAGACGAGGCACTTCTGTTGTTGTAAGCCACCCAGCTTGTTGTAATTTGTTTGTTATGCAGGGTAGCCCTAGGAAACTAATACAGCAAACTAATCACCTTTTCAACGGTTTACTTTTTTCAGTGTTATTAATACCTAAACTCGGGTATTGGAGCAGGAAAGAGGGGGCTCATATATTCTTTTTAAGTAACTTTCACCCCTATGGATAAGAATAAAACACTGTATAAAAAAAGAGGATTTCCAAAGAAGATCTCAGTGTTCTGGCTACAAAAACAGCAGGGCATACTTCAAAGATTGTAAGAACGTACAGGGGGGAAAAAAGGAGTCTACACGGATAACAAAAGTGATCCATGTAACCAAAAACAGTTGTACCCCTATAATATTTTGAAATTTAAAAAAAAGTCTATAGGGCACTTTTCTTTAAATCGTGTAGAAAAATGGACCCCATTTGGGCTCCGGGCAGCATGCTCCCACTGACAGGTAGGCTCGTACCCCAGGTGGCTTCTTCCTGGCCTCACTGCGCCACGTACCTGGTGCACACAGATGTTGCATTTGTCACAGAACACCATCTCATTGCCGTCCTCGCCGTCAGGTGACTGGCAGACATCACAGACGACATCTTCATCATATTCAATGCCCAGTCCTTCTTCAGTCTCTATAGCATGATTCATGTTGTCGTAGCAGCGCTGTTCAAATTCCTCCAGGACCCTCTCCATGGTGTATTCATCCAGTTCAG
The DNA here is from genome assembly GCF_040939455.1 of Microcebus murinus. NCBI lineage: Eukaryota > Metazoa > Chordata > Mammalia > Primates > Cheirogaleidae > Microcebus > Microcebus murinus. The sequence continues at coordinate 54,260,099 of NC_134118.1, forward strand.
GCATTCCTGAAGGAAAAAAATACCATAAAACCCATTTTAACAAATCTATATTAATAAATATTATGATAAAACAGTATGAGTTTATTTATACTTATAGATAACTACAATGAATGAATTATATTATAAATAAATCCATCCCCGCATGCCCCCGAATTTTCCACTGAATGCTGCTCAGACCGTTTCAGAAAATGATGTTTAAATTTTAAGATTTCCACACAACAGTTTGCTCCAGGAACTGAATATATAGCATAGCAAGTAGAAAAACAAAAGGAAAATCCCCAAAGATTCAAGGATATTAAATACATATACCATTAAGTAAGTCATTTCATTATAGTTATTACACTTAACAACTAACTTGTAAGTGACTTCAAAACCATGACCACATATTATGGTTTGGGTAGTTTTTAAAAACTTCCCTTTCTTGTTGCTTTTTAAAATGGTTCTCTAGAAACAGATTTCACTGTGAGCACTAAACGTTTTTAAATGGTTTATCCCTCTCCTCACCCTCTGAATTGTACTAAGTTGAAAGGCATAGTTAATCAGATGCCTAAAAGACTGAAACACAAGGCAATGTCTAAGCAAAGACGACAGTTCACTGTGAATCAAATAAAATGCATTCTTATACAAGAATGATCAAAAATAAATTTCAAGCAGTTATCGTGGCTACAGCTAGTGTTGGGATAAGACTTTTATTTTCTTCTATTTGTGGACATTTTCCAAACTTCCTGCAATGAAAATACATATACAGAGAGGAAAATACAAATTACAAAAAATACTCAAATGTGATATTTAAGTGGCAAAAAACAATGGAAGTGTCATTAGAGCCTATGACAATGTATATGAATTATCATAAATTTTTAAACTATCCAATTAACTTCCCAAGTTTTTAAAAATGTGGTTAAATAATAACTGAGTTACTCAGTTTGATGGAGAACACGTTAGAGTTGGCACTTGGTAAGCCCTAAATACATATTCAAAAGGGCCATGCTATTTAATTATGAGATGGCTTCCCATGGCCGGGCACTTTTCATCCATATTCCTTCAGTTTAAAAAACACCACTGGCTTTGAAAATATAATACTATACCCTATAATTAATTTTTACCATAAAAAAGACCAATAACAACTAAGATCAACATCTTTACGCATGTGTTTAATTTATATTACACAACTACATACCTTATTTTGCCAATGTATTCAGCAATATCTTTAAGGCTGATGAACAGCCCAGTTCTTACTATTTAAACCATTCGCAAAAGTCCCAAGAATCTTTGGGCCAAGTCCTCTGACTTAACGTAGAACACCTAGAGTCAGTCATGTGTATTACACTGGTCTTTATAAAGCTGTTTACAAAGCAGAACTTTATCATCTATGAAGCTAACATAAAGTATTCAGTTCCATGAGATCTCTGAGAACTCCTGAACAGATTCTGTATAAACAACCTCCTAGCCTGCTAATGTTCAGGCCATTAATACCTAAAGCAAGGACCAAAAGGAAGGAAATCTACTTTGTCTATCAAAATACCTGAGTAACCAAAGAAGTAGAAAGTAACAACATGCCTGGCACAGTCTACACTAATGTTCCCACCATTTAACAGGAGGCTGGTGAGTAATGACAACAACTATATGCCAGTCCCTGTGCCAGGCTCCACAGATAAAAGAGAAAACAGTCTTTGCCCTCCAAGGCTTTGAAATCTACCACTCACGTAATGATTTACTATTTGTGCTACACTGCAAACAAACAACCCTTGCCACCACTTCCTCACCCTGCACCCACAGCACAAATGCTAATTAATCCTCAGTCTTCCACACCGAGCCAGCCTTGACCTCACTGTCTGGCTCATTGTGACCCCCTCCCCCACAAGGCACCCGTAGCCATCAGAATCAGCGTGAGACCTCAGGCCTAGAAGCCACCCCCATCTCAACACCGCAGCACACAAATAATGGAGGTGCAGACACTCCAACCTCTATGTGCACTAAAATCAGCAACTCGCAGCAAAGAGACCACGCTGGGCCGTCTGCTGAAGGAAGGCCAGGACAGAGACAAGCAGGTGAGAGGGAAAAGCAGGCCAGGTTTGAAGCAGGACTTAAAAAGAAGATCACTGAAGTGAAAACACAAGTGATGTGCTTGGAAAACAGTGAGGGTGGCTGGAGTGGGGTTCACTTTGAGAAGCAGCAGGCACAGCTAAGGAAGAAGGACTCTGAATGGCGTCACAGTAAAGAAAATGCCCCAGCAGGAATTTATGGACCAGACAGACCCTTCTGCCTCTTAACTTCCCTGGGCCCCAGGGAAAGTGAGTGAGTGGGGATTAGACCGGAGCAGGGATGGGAATCGCAGCGCTTGAGCCACGAGGAGCCCTGCTTCCACCCGGAACCCACCTCGTCACATCTGCCGCAGCTGGACAAGCTGAGCTCTGCAGAAGCCTATGATTCTGTGACTAACGGAAGCTATGACGGAGCAGGCTTCACCAGGCAATGGCAAGTTTTACTACTCACCCACACACCTAAAATACTTCTCTATTCATCATTGCTTAACAAAATATTAATAATACGACACAGTCTCTTACCCATCTCCTTAAATTCCTCATTCGTCAGCTCCAGCCATGCAGCATCCATGTCATTGAGGTCATATCGACACACGCTGTCGGCCAGCGTCCGAATATCGACATAGCCCAACTCTGAAGGCTCAGAGCCTGACGAGACGATGTACTTCTTGGGCCTAATGAACATGAGGGATTTCTCTTCAGACACGACCCTGGTTAATAAAAAAACAAGGCAGCCAGGTTACCCTTTCTGCCACACAGCAGGAAGCCTGTCAGAAGGCCCCAAGTATGGCTTCCTCCTCTACCCTCAGAAGCCTAGGACATCCCTAGGCTTCATAAAAAACATAAGGCTTAAAGCCCGACTATCACTGCTAATAAACCCCCAACCAGAATTAGTTAAAGCTCCCAAAATGGAAATAGATTCTAGTGAAAACACTCCGAAAGTCTTCAAAATCAGCTTCCCAGGACACCACAGTGCCCTGCCACCATGTTGGCTGCGGTTGCTCTGGCCTGCTGCCAGACCAAAAACCACTGACCCCCTAAGTTTCAAGGGTTAGTCACTGAATCACTTTCCATTAACCAGCAGGCCTGCCCATCCCGGCTGGTGGCAGTTACAGCCAGCGTCTACCGCCGGGTTCTCAAGAACATTAGAGGAGACGGGAACAGCCACACACACCACACAGCCACCCAAGCAGCGCATGCACAGCAGAATGCTGGGGGCCAAGGGAGGCACCAGTCAACTCAGCTCACAAAAATAGAGGAAAAAGAGAGAAAATTAGGCCTTAGCCATTACTAAAAAAATGTAAGAATCAGAGTCCTAGCCAAGTAGGGGACTCTCCAAACATAAACCAATGATCCCTGGAACAGAAGCGCAACTTTCCTGTTCTCCTTGTAATGTCACACCTGGAGAAGTGCTTTCCACCTCAGCCCACGCAAAATAAAGGACTGCACGTGAGAAGAGCAATCACTCCCAACTTGGAACCAAAGGCCCTCTTCCCAAGGGCCCCAGGGGTCCACAAAGTCCCTTCACATCTCTGTGTGTCAGCAGGCTGCATTCATAGCAACAGGCTGCCCAAAGAGAATGTCAGAGTATTATATTTTCATATCCCTTATAAGAGTGATTTTATCTACTGGAAACTGAGATGTGTAAACTGAAAAGATTTATTTCTCCTACTTAACCAAAAGCAGGAATCCAACTGAAAACTTCCACAAGCTGTGTTAAAGCTCACTTATTTTATCCTGAGCTCCCAAATGAAACTGAACCATTCAGAACCCATGGGCTGGGACTGCCAATGCTGACGTGGGCAGCATTGCGTCTCAGATACAGACGCTGAGGCACATGCGCCGCGTCTGTCCTGCAGAGCCCAGCCGACACTCGCCAAGGCCAGGACTCGGCCCACGGAGGCCATCTTCGCACTCTGGACTGTTCATCCAAGCCCACAGATCAACGAAGGACTATAATAAGATAGGGACATTCGTCACCACTGGATAGACTCCTCAGTGATTCCAAATGACAGCAGTCAAATTCAATCATTTCAAATGCCTGAAGAGACACAAAGTGGGTGGGCCAAGAGACAGATTCCACCTATACGCACACGGAGGAAGGGGCCACCTCGAAAAGCAGGAAGCTGACTGCTAGCGTGGCAGGGAAAGCAGGTGCTCACTAAGCACAGAGGGCACTCGGTCCTCTCTGCCCAACAGGACACTCCAGGTCACACAGAACTGGACGGCAAGGAAAGGAGCAAACAGGCTGCAACCTGATTCGGAGGAGAGTTAGCCAGGACTCAACCCTAGGGGACCCTTGAAGAGGTTAAGTAATTCATCAATAAATCCAGAAGGCACCAAAGACCAAGGCACCACAGTAACAGATGCCTCCTCAAAAACTCCACTTCCCACAACAAGCCCTAACCTGGCAGGCCTCCTCACACCTGTACCCCAGAGGTGGAGTCAACCATTGTGGGGCAGAGGCGCCACCCTTGCTAGCTCCCAGTAAGACCACACTCTTCTCCCCAGTGGAGCTGCTCTCCAGAGTGAATGAACACAGAGTGGAGGAGAGGAGCAAGCAGCCATGTGAACATCCAAACTTCCCTCCCCAGCCAGTCACTTCCCAGAAGTGTCTTCCTCTCCCAAGAGAGCAGCACCTCCCCAAGATGGCTGTAATGTTAAGTTTGGAGGACCCTGGCCCTCAAAATCACTACCCTTCATGCCTGAAGTGTGTTGCTACCACATTTCTATTTGAGGCCTCGTGTTATTTTACTGCTAACTCCGGAACTGCCTCTTCTCGGTTACTTGGCTGTCAGGGAAGAAAGGTGAGAGAGAGTGGAGAGGCAGCTCTTCTCTCCATGGGCATCTCTACCTGGCCACGGGCTGAGGGATGGTCCCTGGGCTCACTGGCACCTGGACCCCTTTCTCCCACTCCTGTCTCCAGGGATCTGCCAGCACATAGTACTCATCCGGGTTCAGCTGGTAGGAGTCATGCAGCTTCATGGCAGTGATCAGGTCTGTCCTAAACACCTGGAAAGGGAGAGAAAGGGACAATGACATTTGATATTTGCATTCTTCTTCAGATTGCTGGCAGCTGCAGGGTAACCATGGAGCTGCCATGTAACAAGGTCACTGTATAACAGGATAAGACTGACCTATCACAGAAAACCCTTTGCCTGACACACCTTTTACCGCGCTTGGGCTTAGGGTGGCAGTGCTGAGGGAACGCTGCCCTCTCACTCCCTCAGTCAACATGGCAGTGTCTACAACTATGTCAACAAAGCAACAAAAGAAACCTGCTGTCCTCTGAAAAACTTCCAAGAACTCTCAATTCACCAAGAGGACTCCTGAAAACATGCACCTGAAAACCCCTAGAGAGAGATTTCGTTCAAGGGTGCTCTTTGGTGAAAGTTTAGAAATAAAACTCCACTAAGCATAGAACAACTTCAAACCCAATCCTGCTAGAACCATCAGGGCCTTGTCTGCCTTACACAGCCTGCCCCTACCCAACCCTGCCTCCCAGGGCAGGGGGGTTTATGGCATCTGGTGAGGTCAAGGTCAGGTTGGCTAGTGCCAGGCTGAAGTACTGGCCTGGCAAAATGGAGGAGAGAAGTGACCACAGGCCGCTGGAGTGCCTAGTCAGAGGATGGCCTTGCAGAGAGCGTCTGTTTGCACACCCTCACCTGGCATGACTTCCACCCAGGAAGTGGTATTTGTGGGGACAGGAAATAGAGAAAGAAAGAATTACAGTCACTACCCTCTCCCGCAACCCTGCCAAAAACAGACCCACAACACTCAAAGTGCCCCTCTGCCAAGAGAGCTCCCCAGTTCCTCACCACAGCCCTAAGGGAAAGCGCAGGAAGGGTGGCCCTCCCACAGTGCCTGTTCCTCCCCAGATTTGTGGCCCTGTGGCACCCACGGACAACGAGACCCAACCCTGGGCAGGGCACAGCATGGCACCATCTCCCAGCCAGGGCTGCCCAGCTGGTTCCCTCTCAGGCCCGTCCTTGGTCCGCTCGCATCCGAGGGCGACGCGCGGAAGCCTGACCTTGGCATCTGCGCCAGCCCACAGTTGTGTTTGGCAAGAGCGGGCCTGCATCTGTGAGCTGCCCTCTCTGCCTGCACAAGTCACAATGCTCAACTCTCCTCCTCAGGACAGGGCGTTCTTTCTTGTGCTGCTAAGCACAGTTCACATCATACGCCTGCTAATACATCCATATTTGTTTTTCCTGGTGGCTTTTCAGGCCAGTGATCTCTTTAATAAACTTCACCATAATGAAGTCTGAGGCAGTGTCTGAACAGAAAGGCAATTTCTCCTGCCTGCCATTTCCAATACCAACTTCTCCCCAGTGTGCCCCTCCTCGTTTCTGCAGCACCACTAACAAGCACGAACCCAGATGTGCGCCTCCCACAAAATCACGCGGAACATCAGGCTCCCTTCAAACACGAAGCTGCCGAAGCAGGTGCCGGCCCGCATACTGCCTTCAACAGCCTTGCCCCCCCCACCCCGCCCCCAAGAGAAAAGTACTTTAAACCCAAGCCATGAGTCTACGCCTTCAAGAAGCAAATCAGGTAAAAACATATTCCAACTAACTCATCATTAAAAGGACAAAGGACTTTGCCCAAGAAGAAAAATCGAACTTAAGCACCGTGATGACAGACGGCAGCCAGCCATCCTTTACTCAAAGACTTGGAGGAACTGGTCAAAAACTGAAACATGGACATGAACTCCTGAGTCCCTGGCAAAGTGCAGCATTAGTGCTTTATGTATAACATGGTTTAAACTCAGAGCTGAACTCAGAGAAATTTTAGAAAAAAATCTGGACCAAAACATGGCTCTGGGACAAGGCCAGCGCAGCGTCCCATGCTGCTGGGGGTCCCAGGCCGCCCAGCCGCTCCTTGCAGCTCGGTGCCTGCGCCGGAAGGGAGGTTCCAACTATACCACCAGGCACTAGCGCTCATTACACAGGTCACAGCTCCTTATTAGAGTCCCCCTTGGATTCCTGTGCTTAAATAATAGGAGCATAGTGTGAACATCAGAGAGGTATTTTGGAGGTTATGGACACAGCACAAGGAATTAAAGAAATCAAAAGAGCAGCAGAGACACTCCAGGACCACAGAAAAGGAAGGGAGCACTGTAGGTTCAAAGGACAAAAGGCCTGGAATAAACCAAGGGGACAGAGTAACCACCTTCCTGTGAACATCTGATCTAATGCTTAAGTGCCTCCTGGGATGGTTTTCCACAATTCTAAAGGATGAACGCTACTTCCTCATGGATGTTATCCCACAACCAACTAACTCTGCTCCTCAACACAGCACCCTCCTGACAGGCCCTGTTAACAGTCTGGGAAGTTGCTTCGAGGAACATCTGCTCTGCCTGGCCATTACAGGATGAAGTGGTCTTTAAGGTCATCCCTTAAGAGGCAGCATAAAACAAAGCATTCAACAAAAAACTCTCTACCCCATAACCTGCTCGCTTGAAAACTGACAAAAGCCCTTTTCTTCAATGATTTAAAGCCTAGCAAAGGTTTTCAGAGAAGGCAGATCTCATAAAGGCCAGCAGAGAAATGCACCTAAAAACAATTTTAGATAGAGATAGGTAGGTAGGTAGGTGGGGAGAGGGGAGGAGGGTGGGGGGGGGGAGAGAGAGAGAAAGAAATAGCAAAATGGGGGAGCAGGGGAAACATAAGATGAGAAACAAATTGGGAAAGGGGGGGAAGCCTTAAGCGTAATCCCCAAAACAAAACTCCCAGAATTACATTGGGTTGTTGCCAAATAAGCCACAGATTCATGGCTAAAACTAACTTGAGGCTGGCAGTGACTTGACAGCAGCTGAACCCGCTGATCTCCTGGCCAGAGGAAAAGTTGTTGGGAGCCAGCGAAGATGGAACAGGAAAGGAAAAAAAGAATACAATTAATAATAATAGCTAACATTTACTGAGCACTTTTTACGTGCCAGGAACTATTCACGTGCTTTGTACGTATTAGCCTATGTGTATTAACCCACTGAAGCCTCGAGAGTCCTACAGGGTAGATAGCGGTGTTATCCCCATCTCACAGATCTGGAAGTGGGGCGCAGGGAGGTGAGGCAGCTCGCCCAGGCCTGCACAGATAGACGCCAATCAACCAGGTGTGGGGCCGCATGTACTCATGCACACACGCGTATGACATGCAGTCAGGCCAGCGTTCGGGAAGTACCTCCGAAGGCTTTCGATCTTCATGCCTGGAGCAGGAACTTCTCCTGTGCTGGGATCGGGAATTCTGGGACCATGTAGTTGACAAGCCTAAAGAAACAAATGTCCAAACAGGAAGCATTAGAAGCTGCACAGGTCACTGAGTGTTCTCAGGGGTTTTCTTACCCAAACTCATTCAGGCTCACCTCAGTGCTGCCTCATGACAGGACTGAGATGTGCTCTCGGCTCTTGCAGTACTCCTCACTCCCATCACCTCCCAACCCTCATTTCCCAAAGAGGCCTGATGCGATCCTTCTGGTCCACGCTGTGTCCAGAACGCTGTACCCCAGGCACGGTGCACGAGCCGGGAGAGGACTCTAAGAACATCACGCAGGCCATGCTTTCACCCACAAGAGCCTGCACTTCCCTAAGAGGTTCAAAGTCTCACACTGATAAATACAAACTGAAAAATACCTTACTCGGTTTTCAGTCAGCTTTCTAAATGCTAAGATCATTCATTATGCTAAATCCTAATGCCACCTGGAAACATGTTTTTAAAAAAAGGTTTGGCTCTTAAAAAAAAAAAAAAGGTAAAATTTAGCACTCACTAGAACAGGGAACCTCAGACCGATAGGAAGTATTAGACCTAATAGACATTAGCAGAAACTACATGGCCAATGGCCAAATAACCTTTCAAATTACCTACTCCACTTTCCCATGGAAATATCAATTGGCTCTTTTCTCTACCTTTCTTCCAAAGATCCTCTAGTCCTGTCATCTGGCCTCTCCCACACCAAGGCATTGCCGCCTAACGGGGGGGGGAATCTGAGCTCTTCTCTGGTCTGAGACGTCTCTACAGCACTAATGACTCCATCCTGCATTTCAAAATGCTCCCTGAGCCTCTATGGCAATTCTCTTTCCTGGGGTCCCCACTCTGTGGGTTCTTCCTCTTCCATGTTTCTCATCAACATTGGTATCTTTCATGAACTCTTTCCTCCTCTTGCTTCAAATGTTCTCCCTGGAGAACGCTGACCTACAGTCACACCCAGCACACCTAGGGCAACCTACATTCCTAAACTAACCTCCCTCCCAAGCTCCAGATCCTGTTTCACTTTCACATTAGACATCAACCCTAAGGTGGTCCCTTAGATTTGTCAACTCAGCATTACAGAAACCAAGCTCTACATTTTACCCAAACCTACTCTGCCCCTTATATCCCCACTTTAATGAATATCATCACCTACCTGAAATCAGAAACCTAAGAGTTGCCTCCTCTCACTCAGGCCATAGCCAATCAACAGCTGAGTCATATGGCTTCAACTTTCCAATACCTCATAGTTCTAGCCCCTCCTCTCCACCTCTGCTGCTGCCTCCTGTGACAACTGCAAAGCCCCCTGTTTGTGGGTGCAGTGCTACTGCCAGAAATCTGAAACAGCCCTTACAACTGCCTGCAGCAATCGTCCAACTTCCTAATGGCACACCTTCACCTCCTATATTTATCATCTCCCCAATCCTGAACACCTACTGCACATTTTTCCAGAAATGAACACCCAAAAAAAATAAAAGCCAAAAGCCTGAGGGAACTGCCATTCTACCAGTGAAATCACTTGTCACTCAAATAGGAAGCTCTTATCTCTACAGAATCCAAAGACAGGGACAGAGAATCAAAACACCCTTAAGACCTTGGGGACATTAAGGAATAGACTCTGCACATAAGCCTATCAGCAGATTTGCAACGACCAAGACTAAAGGGGATGGCCAAGCATCCCTGATAGGGAGATGTCGGCACTACCCTTGAGCCCCCGTTCTGAGGCCCACGTCTAGGTCAACTGACTGCTGTGACGTCAGTAGAAATGGAATTACGACCAGTGGCCCTGTGGCATTTCAGTAAGTATTTTAGAAAATTCTTCTTTGTAAAGTAATAAGTGTGTCTCCTTAGACTCCAAATGAACAAGGATATTTCAGTGAAAGAAATATTCTGAGCATGCTGGTGTGAGCCCAACTTGCAGAAGCTCTAAATGTGGTCACTACTGCAAAAAGGAAAGGCAGAAGCCAAGTTAGGAACCTGGAGATGAAGGTGGCCGGTGTTTCCTAACATAGAGAGAGGCCTCGTTCTCCCTCTGGTGCTGGAGGCCATTCCAGCCAATCTACGGCTGGAAAGAAGAGATGAGGAAAAGTACACTCAATGTCTGCATGGGATTTCCAGGAGGTGCGGGGAGGGAAAACGAAGGGCAAAAAGGGATGGCCCCTCTATTTTGAATTGCTGTGGAAAGGGTCATAAATAAGGAACAAAGCCAGAAATTTAAAAAAACAAAAACAAAAAAATCAGTCTTACTCTACTTCAGAGTTAAAGCAGAAACAACAAATTTGCTCATTCTTGGGTTTTGTGACCCTCTTATCTCTTCTTGTAGACTTGTCAAGGTTCCTCTCAAATAGTTTCCAATGTTCCCAGGAAGCTTGCAGCCTTGCTGGCATAGAACACAACCCAGGTAATGATACTCATTTGAAAGCTTTTCCTGGAACTTTTACATATCTTGAAAAGTGATGTGTGCAACATATTTTTTTTTTTTTTTTGAGACAGTCTCACTCTGTCGCCCAGGTGAGTACAGTGGCGTCATCACAGCTCACTGCAACCTCAAACTCCTGGGCTCAAGTGATCCCCGTTGCCTCAGCCTCCTGAGTAGCTGGGACTACAGATACACACTACCACACCCAGCTAATATTTGTCTTTTTTGTAGAGTCACTCTTGCTCAGGCTGGTCTTGAACTCATGGCATCAAGCAGTCCTCCTGCTTCAGCTTCCCAGAGTGCTAGGATTACAGGCTTGAGTCACCATGCCTGGCTTCATATTGGCTTTTAAAAACAGATATCCAAAGACTACAAATTTGGTATCCAATAATATTAACGAAAAGAAACTCTGGACCACTCAAAAATAGTCTGTGCCTCTTCCTCTTAACTTACCTAGTGTTGATATAATGCAGGAGGAAAAAAAATGATAGCTAATCCCATTAGCTAATCCCATTAAACTCACTTTTCAGAAAGGGAAAGATTGGGGGAAAAAAGCTAAATTTATATTATAACTGACATAAGAAATGTTCTTAGATTATTTATAAAAGCTAAAAGCCAAAAACCAAAAACAGCATAAACACCCACCAACAGACTGTGAATGAATAAACTGTGGTACTTCCATACAATGGAATATTACCCAGCAATAAAAAGGAATGACCTATTGATACATGCAACATGAATGAATGTTGAAGTCATTTTTTTAGTGAAAGTGAGACCAAAATAAAAAAGGCATATACTGTATTATTCTATTTACATAAAACTATGAAAATACAAATTAATCTATAGTGATGGAAAGTACTAATAGATCTGTGATTGACTGGGGAAAAGTGGGAGGGAAGGATTTTCTTGATATTGATGATTTCACAGATGTAAATACATCAAAATGTATCCTTTTTTTTAAGGTCTCACTCACTCTGTGGCCCAGGATGGAGTGCAGTGGTGTGACCACAGGTCACAGCAACCTCAAACTTGGGCTCAAGTGATCCTCCCACCTCAGCCTCCCGAGTAGCTGGGACCACAGGCATGCACCACCATGCCCAGTTAACCTAGATACTTTAAATATGTGGGGTTCATCTGCATGTCAATTATCCCTCATTCAAGCTAATAAAAAATTATCACTGAGATGTCATCCATTAACAGTAGAGGGAAAGAAAATTTTCTATTTTAACTTTGCATAGGTGGTTTTATCAAACCTAGACTTTGCTGCTGACCAGGTGAGATCCAAGGAAACGGCTCTGCCTTCTATGTCCAATAGGCAGATATTTGTTGCTGGTTATCTCTTCCTTCGGATTTTCTTGCTCACGTCATAAACAGTTACTCTATTAAGAGCCATTAGTATTAAGACACAGGATTTACAACATATAGCCAAGTCTGTGTTGTGCACACCGCAGATTCTCAATAAGTTTTTGAAAAGTGGACAAAAACTTTTCTTAAAAATTGTCATTGTTCGGGACAGTCATGCTCTAAGAAGAACCATCAATGTAACCCAAGAATGGAAGGTGGCAGGTACAAGCAAGAAACATGCTTCTTTCTGTTTTACCTAACAGAAGATATGCTTTTGAGCTCAAGCACAATGAGGTCAAGGAAAATAAAGCGGTAATACATTTGAATATAGATCAGGAGGGCTGCTTCTTCCTTCTTGGACTGCTGCCCCCACATCTACAGACACATTCATGAGCACCCATAGGCTGGGGACTCCAAGCGAATGACTTGACACTGCTACACCTACACCCCTCCCTGCAACCATGCTCTCTCCAGACATTTCCCAGGCGGTCAGGAAGCTCCCGGAATATTATCAAAACAAAAATAATTCACATCCTTTTTTAATGGAAAAAAAATGTTGTATTATAAACTTTTTAGAAAGTTTTTGGGGGGAGGGGGGTGCCAAACCAGAAATGAGAGTATTTCAAACACCAAAAAGACAGGAAGACAGTGATTTATGCTATAGCAAAAACAGCAGGCACTTGTTAAAAACTATGTGCTAAAATTATGCTAGGCAAAGTCATTCCCAAGCAAGACTAGAGTATTTAAAAAAAATTTTTTTTTTTGCTTTCAGGAGGGGAGTTAGGAACTCTAAAAATTTGGAAATAATGTCTAAAATTATTTTACTGCCACTCACAAGGTAAGATTATTACCTAAAGTTAAGTCTACTCCAGTGACAAACATAAGTGACTTAAAATTCTTGACATTGTATGAATAATTCTATTTTAACTATATGAAACAATGAAAAGAATGAGTGGGGGGAAAATATTGTCTTGTTTTTAGTATCTCAAACTTCCACTAAAAAGGAACCTTTTGGGTTAATATAAAGTTATAAAAGGCTCGCAGATTGCAGCACCATGAACACGGACCCTGTGCGTGCATACTGCTCCTTCTAGTGCTATTATACAGACATCTCAAACACTCCCCTTTGAAATATTAAAAATAGCCATCCCTGTCTTGCCCTAGATCTAAAATAAGAGAAAACCTCAAGAGTAAATCTAATACATATTGCACACCTTCCACATTCGGTAGCTCATACGTGATACGCTTCTCATGTTGTGCCACGCATGAAAGGTTCAGAAATTAGAATGAATGGTGGTCCCAGTGTTCACAGCGCCATAAAATGCAAACTACGAAAGAACCTCACCACTGATCAAACAGCAACCCTCCTGTCTCAGACACTGCTTCTGGGCACTAACTAATATGCTGGTATCTGTCTTTAGGAGTGTTAAACCAGCTTAGCAAAGTAAGATGCTTACGATCAGCACATAGAGTCCGGCAGTCCACTATCACAGCAAGGGTGCAGAGACCTGACCTACACACCCGTGCATTACTTAAAGGTCAACTATCCTTGTACAAGTAAAGCAATGCTGCATTAATTCTCATCTGAAATTAAGCAAATTTAATCTAGTTATTGGTTATTTGCTTTAACTGCCTGATGGACAGACATCTAATATAACTGCCATTTTTATCAGGGACTGACCCTACACCTACTAAAGATTTTCTATCCCAGTATAGCTTAGCTCTACGGCCCAACTCACTGCCACCTTGCAACAAACAAAGGCATCATATATATGTTCAAAGAACTGGCCCAGAAATGTTTCAATACACTAAATTACGCTTGGGCCTTCAACCAACTGATGCACAAACATACCATAGTCACCCACCATTCCTGCTGAGGTCCAAGTCCAAGGCATTACCAACTGGGAAAATAGTAAGTTTGAATTTCAGTCTGCTCTCCTTTCTGCCCATTCACTATCACAGTGGAAGGGGCAGAGACCAGCTCTGATAGTGGGGAAGGATAGAAGTATTTCCAGCTGAGCTCAGGTGTGGAAACCAGGAGACTAGGGAGGGACCACACGGCACATGGCTCCCCCAGGGAGGCCAACAGAGCCCTGAATTTTAGTAAGTCAGACAGGAACAAGAAGCCCTGCTTCACAACTTCAGGAAAAACTTAACAGTATCAGCACACTTCTGTCATCCTCTGTGAAGGAAAGAATGGAACCAATTTCCCTCTGTATCTTTGAGAGGTACCAAATATAAAAACAATCAAAAAAAAAAAAAACCAACATAAACACCATTTGTATTTGGGTAACTTACCCTAACCAAAGACTTCATGTTCTGGGAGGAAAAAATTGCCAATGAATGGTATTCATTAAGTACTATTTAATTCTTATCTTATTTTTATAGAAAAAAAGATATATATATAAAGATGCTGATCAAAGCTATTAATTGACATGAGATAACCAATATATAAATATATAATTCCTGCTAAAAAGGCAAGGACATTTGATGTTTTAATTAGTCTCTGCAGGTTTATTGAAAATAAATTGAAATCTCCTTTAGGTTTTAGAAACACAGGTAATCCTCAACCAACATGGGTTTAAACTGCGCAGATCCACTCATAACTTACATGTGGACTTTCTTCTGCTTCTGCCACCTGTGAGGTAAAAAGATCAACCCTCCTCTTCTTCCTCAGCCTACTCAACATAAAGATGACAAAGATGAAGATCTTTATCAGGCGTCTCAAACTACGGCCCTTAGGCCACATGCGGGTGTTTTTGCCCGTTTGTTTTTTTACTTCAAAATAAGATATGTGCAGTGTGCATAGGAATATGTTCATAGTTTTTTTTAAACTATAGTCCAGCCCTCCAATGGTCTGAGGGACAATGAACCGGCCCCTGTTTAAAAAGTTTGAGGGCCCTTGATCTTTATGATGACCCACTAATAGACAGTAAATATATTTTTCCTCTTCCTTATGATTTTTATTTCTTTTCTCTAGTTTATTACAGAAATACAGAATATAGTACATGCAACATACAACATATATGTTAGCTATGTTATCTTACAGTAAGGCTTCCAGGCAACAGCAGACTATTTGTAGTTAAATTTTGGGAGAGTCCAAAGTTATACACATATTTTCAACTGTGTGGGGAAAGAAGGTTGGGGGTATAAGATACCCTATACCCCTAAGTTGTTCGAAAGTCAACTATACTGAAAATAACTGGTAGATCCTATTTCCACACTTGCCAAAACCTCTAAGGACAGAGAATCCTGGCCTGGGAAGCAGAAAATCAAGGGCTTGTTTCCCTGAGGCACGCCCTGGCACAAAGTGTAACTTCACACACTGGCTGGGCCACCCAGTCCCAAGGGCCCAGCAATTATAAACGCTGCCTACAAACACCCCAATGATACTCCATCCAACTGCAGGCCCAAGGTTCCAGGGCACCTGGAGAAAGGCTTCAACTATGACTGCAGCTGGATGAGCACTTGTACTTGGCACAGAAAATACCCACCCGTCCCCAACTGTAAATACCACACTGGTATTTCCCTGGACCAGGCCAGAAAACAAAGCAAAGCGCTCCGGACCAGAGGCCAGCAGGGCCCAACCATGGCTGTGGCCGGTGCTGCAGCCCCATGCTGACGTCTGCAGCTGACTCCCCTCCACTTGGACATGCTCTGCATTGGGCTGGGAACTGCTGCCAAAATTCTGTCAGGCCTGCAAGCTGGAGAGGCTGGGGTGTCGCCACTGCACAGACCACCCTTCTTGCAAGCAGGGTTTAACAAATGCCCAGGTCGGCTGAGGAAGGGCAGGGTATCGAGAGCTAACCCAAATAGGGCTCCTGTTTTGTGGACCTGATTGCAGGGACAAAAGGTTCACCCACCCCACAGGCTACCCAGGTATACAAAAGGACAGACTCCAAAATGCAAACAAATGGGTTGGTGGCAGGGGCCTACATGGTGAACCCGCCACCCTCAGAGAGGACAGAAAGGGGTGTGCTCCATGGCATGAATATGTACATATTTTTATGTGGCCTAGCATTCAAGCAGTTCTTAATGAGAGCTGTTTGTTTACAGCTATCATCACCCACCATAATTATCAAATCATTGAGCCTGGACAGACAGCATAGCCATAAAGCATCAACATATTCTTTATACTGAGCCAACTGTATGACAACAGGATAGCTGCCACCTCCTACCAGCAACTATCATTCCTCTCCCCCAAGCCAGGAGATGTCACATCTAAGCCCAGGGCTAGGGTAGAACTGAACATAACAGTCTAGGCTAACCCACCAATAACCTAGAAATATTTACCTTAATTTCCCACTCCCAGCTTCTTGAGGGAAGTCAGCACAAACATGTGACTTCTGATATACAAACTTTTGGTGGGGACTTTGGACACTCTCTTTCTCCTTCCTCTCTAACCAGAGTTCTAGGTGGAAATACATTTTTTGATGAAGTATTTCATCTACTAGGGCTGTTTTGGGCTGAATTGTGTCTCCCAACTCCAAATCCGGATTTTGAAGCCCTAATCCTCAATACCTCAGAATGTGACTAAAACTAGAGAAAGAGCCTTCAAAGAGGTGACTGCCGTGAGGCTGTTGGGGTAGGGCCTAATCCAACTGGAGTGGTGTCTATGGGAGGAGATTTAGTCACACAGAGACACACTGGGGGCGCCAGTGCACAGGAAAGACCATGTGAGAGAACACAATGAGTGGGAAGGCCATCTACAAGCCAAAAGAGGCCTCAGAAGAAACCAAACCTGCCAACACCTTGATCTTGGACTTCCAGCTTCCAGAACTGTGAGAAAATAAATTTCAGTTGGTTTACACCACTCAGGCTATGGAACTTTTCGTATGGCATCTTGAGCTAACACAAGGGCCTTCTGGGCTACTAAGAGCCTCTGGACAATTAAGAGAGACTAGAGCAGGCCAGAGTCCAGAAATGCATTGTCCAATAGAGTGGCCACTAGCCACATGTGGCTTTTTAAATTTAAATTTATTAAAATTAAGTAAAATTTAAAAATTCAAGTCAGGGGGGTGGTGCACACCTCTAGTCCTCCCAGCTACTTGGAAAGCTGAGGCAAAAGGATCAACTGATCCCAAGAGTTTGAGGCTGCAGTGGGCTATGATCTTGCCACTGCACTCTAGCCAGGATGACAGAGATTCCATCTCTTAAAATAAAAACTAAAATTTCAGTTCCTCAGTTGCACTAGATTAGAACATTTCCAGGTCCAGAAAGAAGACTCTAAATCTGAGAAAACATTCCAGAAGAACTTTTTCTAACCCTTCCAGGTCCAGAAAGAAGACTCTAAATCTGAGAAAACATTCCAGAAGAACTTTTTCTAACCCGGCTCTCCCAAGGAGGAAGACAGGCAACGAGGAGAACAAACAGAGTGAGTATACACCTGTTGCTCAACGCCCAAAGAAAAAAAAATAGGACTCTTAGCCTTTTATTGGGCATTACCAGTATGAGGAGATAATTAATAAAACCTTCTTCTGATTAATTCTGAACCTAAAAAGCAAGATTTTTTAAATTACTGCAAGACAAAATTGTGTACTCAAGCAAGCAGCAAGCATTTACTGAGTATTTACAACTCATGAGGACACTTTGATAGGCAGAGAAGAAACACCAGAGCATGTTTTTGCCTCAAGGAGTAAAATGTCTAAAACTGTAAACATTAGAGAAAACAGGTAATGAGGGCCTCAGGAGTTCAGAAGGCGGCACTCCCAAAGGCTGGGACAGGTGGTTTTACCTGCCTGCACTTGGGAACAGACCCTCCATACCTCTCCCTCTACTCTGAAGCCCCTACTCCCTCCCCATCTCCTGCAGCTCCCACCACCTGGCCCAGAAAGTCCCAACTCCTTAGCTCCTCATCCCAAACCCTTCACACCTGATACCCACCCCCCCATAAATGCCAATCCTAGTTCCCACTGCACCCTGCCTGAACCCAAGTGCCAACCAAAACACCACATTTGAGTTGTTTTTCATGTTCCTGGACCCACCCCTGATCAGCATGACTTCTGCAGCAAGCAGCAAAGCCTTGCCTTCTATTAATAATTTGCAGCTTTTGATCTGTTGAAAAGTTAGCGACCAGAAAACTAAAAACAACTCTATTTGCCTAAAAACTATTTCATCCTTCAGGACCTGACTAACCTTCATCTCCTCATTTCCTTGGCCCTCCCCTCCTCTGAATTTGCATGTTATCTGTTTCCCCAGCACACCAAAAAGACTTCTCTATTGCTGCCCTGATGACTTTCACATCAGAGCTGTTCTCATCGTGTCTAAAGCTGAGTTCCTCGAAAGCAGGCCCAGTTCCTTTCTCATAGCACAGCACAGCAAGCATTCTTTCAAGATTTCCAGAGTTTAATTTGTAATGTAAAACATAAGCTAATGAGCTGAAGCTCAGGCACTGTGCTAGGTACAAAATTCCCTTCTGTTATCTAAGGAGAGCTCTTCCCTGAGTAGTCTGTTAGCTTCTCAATACAGACACTGTGTGACATTTATTTTGACTGCCTGGAAGCCAACTAACTTCTGGTTCTCAGCTGCACTGTGAAAACATGAGGTTGCCAGAGAGCTGAGATACAGACAGCAATAGTATTAAATACAGTTATGTTAAAACCAAGTGAAGAGCAGGGACTTGCAATCTATTAAGTACCTGTACTCAATATTTCCCATCACACTAGGCAGTCCTCAATCTCTCCTTGTATCGAGTTGAACTAGTTAATGATTACCTGGCTTTGATTAAGTTCCCTTTTCATTAAGAGCAACTGTGAAGTACCATAAACGATGTTTAGGAAAACCAGACACACCACTGACTCTTGGAACTGGATCATTCATCCCTGGATAACAAACAAGGAAGCCTCAGGAATGCCTGCCTACAGTCAACCTTACCCGGTAAGATCTGGTTACAGACCTGCAGTATCACACTCAGATGTGTTTCTCCAGGCCTTGGCTTTCTCTGACCTGCCTGATATGCAAAGGGCCTCAGCTATTTAAAGCATTACATTAAAAAATCATGTTTTTACACTGACCCAAACCCTGGCAGGCTCCAAGAACAACAAAGCAGGACTTACTGCCATTGTCGTCAGAATCCTCACTGCTGCTGGGAAGGCGACCTCGTTTCATGATCTCCCCGGGAAACAGCAGGCAGCCTGCAAAGCAATGAGACAGCACTTAACCCAAGATGATAATACACAATCATCAAGTTGTGCTTCAGATGGCAGCCCAGGATTTACAGCAAACAAAAGGCTTTAAGTAGTATTTGAATTGTAAACAGTAAAAAGACCAAAGATAATTAGGTGCAATCATTAACAGACCAGGTTAAAAAAGGAGGGGGAGGGGTACGGAAGTCACGTATCATTTGGGCTCCCAAAGGTGCCAGGTTTCTTTCTATATCCCTGTGACATTACTACAACTACTCCAGGAGTCTAGCTGACTGGTGACAAGCACTGCAGAAAAATATTCACAGCAATGAACACTGTACTGTGCTTCCTCACTACAGACAGATTCATATTTTATGCTTGTATGTGGGGGGTGGGGTGGAGTTGTGCCTGAATGTGTGAGTATTTATACTGCACTGAGCATGATTATGCTTCTCAGGCAAAATTCGCTAAAATAATCCTAAAAGCCAGATAACCTAGTCTAGAAACAAAACAAATGGGGTAATGGGAATGCAAATGTTTCCTCTAGCCATCTCCAACCCCTCAGCAATTCACAGCTGGAACAGGAAGGACCACAGACATCATAATTCTGCTCCAGACCCCTCCCTTTTACATTAGGAAAGGAAAGGTTAAGCAGTGACTTCCCCAAGGTCATACTGAGAGCATGGAGCTTCTAATTCTAAATCCAATACTATTTTCACTCCACCTCACCCTGACTCCTTTCAGGACGGATACAACCAAATCCAGCCAAAATAAGAAATCAGTTTGTCTTATACAAATAACCAGCCCACCTGGCCAACTCCTCCCAGGTAGCTGGTGGTAACAGAACTTTAGCACTATCCTTAAAAGAAAGACTACATTTAGGAAAAGGGCAGTGGACCCAGATGGAATGGCTAGTCACTGGACTTCCATGATGATCTATCTCATGGTTATACTCACACAGGGCAGCCCTCTGAACAAAACCAAAAAGCTTTTCCAAACTAAAATTATTGATCACTCTGATATCTTTAGGGCCCTGATCTTACTCCTGGGTCAATGATTCCCCAAAGAGGAAGGACAGCTTTTTGAAGTCAGAAAAAGTATGGTGGCCTGCCACCTATCCATCTGCCCCCTCAGAAAAGTGCATCCCAACATCCTCCTCACTGGGAATCCCAACATGTAAAACGCAACGCAGTGTTTCCAATGAAAGTGCGGCACACAGGAATAGCTTTCAATGAAAGTGTGCCACACAATAATCACAACATGTATAATGTGGTGTTTCCAATGAAAATATGCCACACAGGAATAGTGGAGAACCACTGTACTAGAACAATAAAGTAATTGAAAAACCAAAGCTCCACTCTAAATGAACCTGTAAAAGAGCAGTCAAAAAAGCAGAAAGTGCCAGGTGCCGTGGCTCATGCCTGTAATCCTAGCACTCTGGGAGGCCTAGGCGGGCGGGCGGATTTCTCGAGGTCAGAAGTTTGAAACCAGCCTGAACAAGAGCGAGACCCCGTCTCTACTATAAATAGAAAGAAATTAATTGGCTAAGTAATATATATAGAAAAAATTAGCCGGGCATGGTGGCGCATGCCTGTAGTCCCAGCTCCTCAGGAGGCTGAGGCAGGAGGATCGCTTGAGCCCAGGAGTTTGAGGTTGCTGTGAGCTAGGCTGACACCATGGCACTCACTCTAGCCTGAGCAACAAAGTGAGACTCTGTCTCAAAAAAAAAAAAAAAAAAAAAGCAGAAAGTGCACCTTACTAAAGGGGATCAAAATATGTCACTTTGGGATAAGGGTTATTTTGAGCTAACAGCAATCGAGAAAGAGCACACACAGGACGAGCTCTCTGCCTTGCCCCATCATCCGACTAAAAGCAGAGCATAAATTTCTCTTTTGCAAAATAAATTTCATTTATAAAGGTGTCTATCAGTTCAACTCTCATGCATATGTAACCTTATCTATCATTAGTTTCCTCCATACATTTCCTTGTCATCTTTGCACAAATTAACCTCCTAGTAGCCCAAAGGCCCTTTTCCTTTGTCTAGTCCAGGGGTCCTCAAACTTTTTAAACAGGGGGCCAGTTCACTGTCCCTCAGACCGTTGCAGGGCCGTTGGGGAGTGCGGAGCGCATTCCACACATGTGCACTGTGGGCCGTAAGTTTGAGGATGCCTGGTCTAGTCACTTAGCAACTTATTACCCTTTGTTAAAATGGTATATGAGGCCGGACGAGGCGGCTCACTCCTGTAATCCTAGCACTCTGGGCAGCCGAGGCAGGTGGATTGCTCAAGGTCAGGAGTTTGAAACCAGCCTGAGCAAGAGTGAGACCCTGTCTCTACTATAAATAGAAAGAAATTAATTGGCCAACTAATATATATAGAAAAACTTAGCCGGGCATGGTGGCGCATGCCTATAGTCCCAGCTACTCGGGAGGCTGAGGCAGGAGGATTGCTTGAGCCCAGGAGTTTGAGGTTGCTGTGAGCTAGGCTGACGCCACGGCACTCTCTCTAGCCTGAGCAACAAAGCGAGACTCTGTCTCAAAAAAAAAAATGATATATGAGCCCTAGATCTAACTCTTTTGGGGTTTTTCACTTCTTTTCTGTGAAGTCCTCTCTGCCTGCACATAAAAACATTAAGTTTTTATGCCTTTTCTCCTGTAATCTGTCTTTTGCATTTTAATTCACACCCCCTCCTCCCCCCCCCCCCCCCCCCGTGAAGTGAACCTAAAAAAGTAGTTTTTCCTACAGTACAATGCAGTCCATTTCCACTTATGAAATGGACTTACATCATTCACTCAAGTACTCAGGCTCCTCATCTATATTTGCAATATTTTATATTTTCTTCCTGAGAAATTAACCCAGTTAAAGTTTATAAGTGTTTGTTTACCAAATGATTCTTCAAAAACCACTAAAAGAATTTACCAAGACAAAGCTTGGACCTGAGTCCTGATCTGGGTCATGAACTTATGGACACTTGGTGGGCTGGGGTTTCATACTGGAGGCAGGTTCACAATCTTAAAATTCAATCCCACCCACTTTCTGCAGAGCCCCACTCACCCATAACTCTAACACCCAGCAATCTACAACACAGACTGGAGCAAGCCAATCCCAGCCAAAAGTCTCCATGGCCAACAGATACCTGTGGCCCACTCCCTACCTGAAATGACTGTCTTCCTTGCCCTGTGCAGGCATGCCCCACACACCAACTGCTGCCGGCTGAACTCTCCTCCAACCTTCTCAAGAAGGTGTGCTCCCGCTCCCCCTGGGATCCAACAAGAGATCAAGAGAATAGGGAAAGGCAAAAGACCACCCAATCCTAACAACAGTTTCAGCTCCCCAAAGCCTGTATCACAAAAGAGCTTTAAAAAAAAAAAAACAGAAAGTACTATCTGAAGAGGAATTCCTTAAAAGTACCCATGTGATGGAACACAACAAGGAGAATGCAGTTTGCCATCTAGTAACCAGATGTGAGAACACTGAGAAATAAGAGGCTGAGAAAGCCCATAAAAATACTTCTCAGTTAGAAATAAGAAAATAATGTTTATTACATCTACACTGATTCAGACAACTTAAATTTACCTATACAGAATAGCTTAAAGAATTTAGAATCTTTTTGAAACAGTGTCTTCCTCACAGCTTTTAAACACAACTCCCTGAGAAAACACTTCAACAGTCACTAAGTGAAAAATGCAAGCACCGGCCAAAATAGAATGATGCTCCTAAACACACAAAGACTCTCTCAAGCAAAACCATACAAGTAAAAGAGTAAAAATAGTATTTTCTTTATAATGAATTCCATTTTCATCCACCCCAAAGACCTTGAGTAATGAAGGTTGAGAATGCTGTACTTCGCTTCTCCAGGGAACCTGGCACAGTAATGGTGGTTAGTGCTCGCAGAGTTTCCTCCTCTGTGGCTCTAATGTACTTAAACCTTGACATCAGGCAGATTTATCTCACCCCAGGTTACTCACTGTATCAGAAAATCAAAGTACACGTTACTATCTTCAAGACACACAATACAGAAGCTGTATGCTGCAAACATCTGCCCCACTAAAAGCCAGCACGGGAAAACAGAGGGCCCTCAACACCATTACCTGCCCTGACTCCTTCAGGGCAATGGCTGATTACTATCTAGACAGTAGGAGGATAAGTAATAATCAATTAAAAGGCTACTGCAACACTCCAGAGAAAGCAGCAAGAAGACATAATAGCATATAATGCATCCCACAAATATCTGCAAACCTAATACGTTAGGAGGTGCTGGAGAAAAATTACTGTCCCTGACCTCATGGAGCTTCTAGCCTAGTTTAGGAGACAGGTAAGCAACAGAAATCAAGCATTGTTCGTGCATGATAGTGGTAAACACACAGTTCTACAGGAACATAGGTTGACAGAGCCGGGGGAGGATTTTGAGCTGCGTGCTGAAGAACAAAGGAGAGGCAGGCAGAAAAGGGGGCACATTTGGTGCAAAACACTGTAAAATTTAACATACACATAACCTAGCATATTACTCTATATAGCATCTTCATACTCAACATCTTACTATTTGCCCATTTCTTTACTTACATACATCCCTTCTTACCTTATATCCAATTTCCAAGGTTTATGGATTCACAACACACAACTCTTTGAGATCCCCCTACAACTCCAAAGTTTGGTCTTCAACCACCCAACCCAGATAGCTTTAAGCACCCTTCCATTCTCCAAGCCTACAGTTTCTTCCCACTTCCAATTATTATAACAAATTAATCACCGTTATGATTAATTAAGGTCATCAAGCTACTCTCTATGCAAATCTCCACTCCACACTGCAAATAGGTCTAAGTTCAACCTGTGCAGCCAGAAACTCAGGGGTTTTCTTATTCCTCCCAGCTTTACCCAAGCATCTGTCCCAGCAAGCCCCAAAGGCTAACTTGCCTCTGCTGGGCCAGGCCTCCTCCCCTGAAAACTTCCATTTCCCTCAGTTTTCAGTCTCTGCTAATGCTGTTGCTATTGCCCCTTCCTCCATACCTATCCCAATCCCTCTTTTCTGGAGCTCAGCCTGAACCCACTGAACATCACCCACCATTCCAACTCCAAGCACTTAACATTCTGTACCACTCAGTTCAACTTTTTTTCCTTTTAGAACTTTTCACCATGCTTTTCAATGTACTATTTACTTTAACAGTGTTAGTCAAAAAAATTATTCACGACACGTTAAAGATAGGAAGGCAGATTTTATTCAAGAGGGACCATGGTGACAAGTACAGGGACCATGTAATGGGGTCTTGCAGCAGGGCAGAGAGCTGAACTCAACTCAGACTCCAATAAGGACAGAGAAATACAACCAAAGCAGGGTAGCATCAGTGGATGGAAAATTACTAAACAGAAATGTCAAGGATAAAGGGTTTCTGGCTAAACTGACTTGATAGGATTATTGCTGAATGCAGGCCAAGATGGTAAGATAGGAGGGTGGTCAGATACCAAAGGTTGGGAATTTTCCCTAAACTGACTTAACAGAATTATTGCTCAAACTGGACACAACAAGGAGAGAGAGAGAAGCCCAAGGTAGGACCTCATCAAATAGAGGACTCAGAGGAGCCTGGCTAAAGTTTTGGTCAAAAGACAGTCTTTGTCAGTATTCAATCAACTGCCTCGCGTCGTGACTTAAATGTTTCCATATATGTGTGTCTCTAAATATTATAATTTCTGAAGAACAGATATTCTCTCAAGTTAAATATGAAATAAAGATATAACAAAGAAGGGCCAGCTCCCGGATGGAAACGAGGCCTCCCAGCGTGGCTATAACAGACACTCCCAGAACTCTGGGTCCAGTCTTTAATGTGGCTCCTCCTGACATTCTGTCTGAATTTCATTAAAACTGACTCAAAGTGAGCCAATGTACAGAATCCTGGAGTGGCCATTTACCATGAGAAACATAACAGCTAGAGACAAAAGTACTAATTAGTGGGCATTTGGGACTTTGCCCCAAAAAAGGAAGACTACCTAAGAAGTCAGATCAAAAACATAACATTGCCTGGAGAGGCCAAGAAAGAGGCGGTCACTGGCAAAGATCCTGGCTGGATCAGTTAAGTAACAATCCTCTGGCATGCCCAGCCCACTGTAGGGAAAGATGCGCCAAGACAACTGGGCATCTGTGGCGGCTGCTCAAGGTACCATCTTCTCAGGGAATGTGAGTGCATTCTTTACTCACTGGGCCAAACCCCTTATTTTACTTACATGCAAATCATTCTGCTTTAATCCCTTCTGTCAAAATGTGGTACATTATCTAACATATTAATTTGATGAAAATGTTAGCCAGTTAGATGCCAGAAATATGGTGAACAAGATACAGAATGCCTACATTCCAGGAGCTCCCAGTCTACTAGGGGTTAGAGAAAGGAAATAACTAGACAAGTGGTTTCAGTGTGCTAAGTGTGATAAAGGTTACCAGATTACTACTCTATCTATAGAGACAGCAAGGTACCTAAAAACCTTGAAATGTACGTTTCCTCAGACTGAAATTGTAAAAAATCTGCATTCAAGAGATTAAGAGCAGCCACAAACCAAAGGAACCCATCCCTAAGGTGGCTCAGGAATTTGAATGAGCAAGTTCAGTGACCTGGGTGTGGTCCCAGGGAGGCATGACTGGTATGTGATTCTTAGAAGAATGAGAAATGACCTACCCAACAAGGAGAGAAGGGCTTTTATAAAAGAATAAGATGATTAAAACTCTGAAGATGTTTATCCAATGCTTTTCCTGAGAAAGAGGGGTGATTTGAAGAAAACAAACTGTCCAGTTACTAGAATTACTCTCGGTGGTAAAACAAGGACCATTTATCAGGCTATAAACTCTACAACTATAATAAGAATTACACCCCAGTGATTTTAACTATCTTATGGCTCATATGCAGAAAAACTGGTTTCTTACTCAAAGTATCAATTTTATCCACTATGTTTTCATTGTTAATTCACTCAAGAAGTTCTAGAAGGTACCCAATTAAAGACCTCTACATATTTCTTTTATACATATCACCCAAAGCAATGCTATATATTAAAATAATGTATTGGATGAATGACTGAATTCCTGTACATAAACTGTAACCTATGCTCACTCTGCTTTACTGAATTTGAGAAGCTTTTACTTTAACATCTAATTCACCTTTAACTGGAGTAACTTCTATTAACATTGGTTTTAAATTATTGGTGTCCTTCCGTTCTGTCAAATAGTTAAAATCTAGTACCTAAATGTACTATACTACAGAATGTACTATCAGAAACCAGTTGGTCTCACATATTAAAAACTATAAAGTATGAATACTTTAAAATGAGCTACTCTTTTCTTTCTGCTAAATCTACATAGTTTGAATATTATTTTTTGAAACACTATGTCAAAAATTTGAGCTAACTGACAAACAGCTTAAATCTTAAGTGTTAAAGTTTTAACCCTGTCTAAATATCTCAATGACAACAAAAACATGGAACTTTTAAAAATGTGTTCTTTGTCATATATCAAAATGTATTTAAAGAAAATGCTGCCCAAACTACTACAGAATCTTTGCAAAGAAGTCAAACTTGAAACTATTCAGCTGAAGAGTTTATATTAGCAATAAATAACCACCCCCAAAAGAAAAAGCTATGGTAACTTACCCAGATAATCGTAAGTATAATATTTACTCCTATAAACATTACTAATGAGCCCCACGTGCTATGACACATTATTTCACTGTAAATTCTTTATAAATTATGTTTAAACTCAGATTTTAAAAATCAATAAAGCATTTTTCAAGATTTTAAGGAATTTATAAATTTCAGAGGTTCTGAATGAATCACAAGCAGCTCTCATTTGCCAATTTATAAATAATCCAATCACTGCTTATGAGCCCTAAGACAATCTATTAAACCTTTTCCAAGTCTTTATAACTGCTGAATGAATTAAGAAGAGTCAGTAAGAACAAGTATAACAAAACAAGTAAAACAAAAAGTAAGAACAACTATAACAAAACATTCCAATCATTTCCACTTGGCATCTATTTTTTTTTAACTTCCTAGACATGGGAGTAAATAAACTCACACCCAAACAATAAAGGTAGTCAGTCATCATAGCTTCCAATCTTGAGCTTTTATCCCTACTTCCATCAGCGCAGAATTCCTTTCTGTTAGATCTACCTACATGCTCACAGATGAAAAGACACATTAAGAGAAAAAAACAGGCAAACTGCAGAGGTGGGGCATATGTACATATATATATGCCCATTTATACATAAAAGGGAGAAGAGAGAATACATATACCAATTGCTTATATATATTCATGGAAAATTTCTGGAAGAACATAAAGGTTCATAGTGGTTATCTCTGAGAAATGTGACCAAAGTGTTCCAGAGAGACTGAGTTGGG
This sequence comes from Microcebus murinus, assembly GCF_040939455.1. NCBI lineage: Eukaryota > Metazoa > Chordata > Mammalia > Primates > Cheirogaleidae > Microcebus > Microcebus murinus. Next base: position 54,287,643 of record NC_134118.1, read on the forward strand.
AACTCTTACTTCTCTTTATGACCTTTAAAATGATTTTAATTTTTTACCATGATCCTGTACTACACTTACAATAGTAAAGATTTAAAACTCAAAACCTTTCTTCCCTGCCCCACACTATATAAAAGGCCCCAGGAGCATAACTTCTTGGCCTGATGCAAAGCACCAGCCTAAACTGAGTAGCCACCAATAAAGTATATATATATATATATTCTACCTCCTTCCAGAGATAGGGTAACAAAGGCTTGTCTTGCTTTAAAAGAATACCTGATGGAAAGGTGCAGAAAGAAAAATTAGAAAAGGTAATATGGTAATGCCATAAAAATGCTATTATCTCCCACTCCACTTGATTAAGTCATCATTAACTTCAAAAGCAACAGTTTCTAAAAGATAAAAATAGCCAGTGTCAGTAGAAGGTCACTTAAAATACAGGCAATAAGATGTAAAAGAAACGGGGAAAAAAATATATATATATATGTATATATAAAATAAGGATAGAAAAACTAACCTAGACAGGAAAACTAGGGTTTAACTACCTTTAAAAAATAAGTACTTTTGGCCGGGCACAGTGGCTCACGCCTGTAATCCTAGCACTCTGGGAGGCAGAGGCGGGCGAATTGCTCGAGGTCAGGAGTTCGAAACCAGCCTGAGCAACAGCGAGACACTGTCTCTACTATAAATAGAAAGAAATTAATTGGCTAACTAATATATATAGAAAACATTAGCCGGGCATGGTGGCGCATGCCTGTAGTCCTGACTACTCGGGAGGCTAAGGCAGCAGGATCACTTGAGCCCAGGAGTTTGAGGTTGCTGTGAGCTAGGCTGATGCCTCCGGTACTCACTCTAGCCTGGGCAATAAAGTGAGACTCTGTCTCAAAAATTTAAAAAAAGTACTTTTCAATTTCTTATTCATTTCCAAAGTAGCACTATTTTGGGGAAAAATGGAAATTAAAAGGCTACATTTCAGAGATGGACAGCAAATAATGCCATTGCCTCTACCCATGTCAAACATAGTTAATAGAGGACTTCAGAATCCTTTTTAACACAGTGCTATCACCCAGTCAGAGATAAAGCCTATTTGCCCTATATGTCCTATTCCTTTTCTCATACATTTTTGACAATTTACCAGGGAAAACTAAGGTAAGACTAATTTCTTCAGAACATACGAAAATAAAAGTTTGTTTTCTACAGCATTTCAAAAAATCAGAAGTTTGTGTTTCATTCTGCTTTGAGGTCTCTGACTCAGGTTCTAATTTATATAGTACACACACATACATACACACAAATCCGTAAATCTTTGGATCAAACTCTAAAAGTTCATTAAAGAATGACACTTTAGAAAACCAAGTGTTAGTTAACAGGAGGTAATTTCTGAATAGTAAAGGTAAGGATGGGAAGAAAGCATTCTAAAACCCATTATTCCACCCTTGGTGGTATAAGCCAATAAATACAAAGTGTCTACAGGGTAATTTTAAAAGATTTTTAAATGCTCAAACCAGCTGTTCTTACACAGGGTATACAAAGCAGCTTCTGCAGAAACCAGACTCAACGAGTTAATGACAATTACACTGTGCACAGATTGAAATGCAGCTGTTTTTGAGGAACTTTGTTCCTTGATTATAGCCGGTTGTCAGAAACTATCAGTTACCATTAACAATGTTAAGTCACCAAAAACTTTTAAAGTACTGTTTTAAAAAAGAGCAAGAGACTCCCAATGTTGTGTATTGGAAGACCTAGATGACACTTAACAAAAATTGCATTTACACATCATATGAGTTACATATAAAAACAAGCATTTCATCACAATTGTACAAGGCTTGTTATTATGGTCATGGAAACATAAAATGGTCTCAAACTTAGCAGCAAGATCTGGAAAATATTCTCTAAGGCTAACGCTGAAAAGAGTCTCACAACATAGATTGTGTCTACAGGAAATCTTCCCAAAAGAAACCCATAAAATCCTAACTGGAATGCTAGAGAAGATTTCAAAGATGATTTAAAATAAGGTGGGTAGGCACTTTCCTCCCCTGCCAGCCACATTCTCCCAGATGCCTGGTCTATAGGCTTCTTCCTCCTGGATGTCTATGGGGATTTAAAAAGAGGTTATCTGGAAGATTAAGGCCATGATATGTTCTCAGGGAGCAGACAACTAAAATGTCATCAATGAACAACAGTCTGTTAACTTGCAAATTGAAACATGGTTTCCTGGCAAGCTGAGTGAAGAGACTTGCAGATGCCAGTCATTCTGCCTAGTGGAGCACACAAAAGGTAGAGCTGCAAGAAGAATGTGTTGGTAGTTCCCTGAGCACTACCACAGGGATGTAAGTCCTCGGAGCAGCAGGCGCTAACTTCCAATTGGTGTGGCACATACCACCTACTGGACATTATCTCCCTCTACAGAAGAACCCAATTTTATAATGCATATCCCCTTTGCAGGGCTTCTTAGTCTGGTCCCATAAGAGACTACCTAAGTGTTCTTTGCCAGGTACACAAGGGCATGAGACTACCTAGGTGTTCTTTGCCAGGTACACAAGGGCATGAGACTACCTAGGTGTTCTTTGCTAGGTATACAAGGTCCCATGTTACACATCCTAACCTCAAAAGGGATCTATGAACCAAAGAGTTAAGACACACACAGCCCTCGGCTTGGCCAACTCCCTCCAAACTTCTAATCTCAACTTATTTTTTCACGTTCCTACATGAGAAAGAAAGAACTCAGCCACCAGCAGAAACAATCAGGTGACCAGGTAATAGCTGTCTCACTATAAAGCAGGGGTTTCTATATAGCTTTTGAGCAAAGAATGACTTTCACATATTTAAATGGTCGACGAGAGGTCAAAGACATTTCATGACATATGAGAACTACACTAAATTCAAATTTCAATGTCCATAAATAAAGTTTTATTAGAATACAGCAAGGCTCATTCATTTACTTTTTGTTCATGTTTTGCTTTGGCACTTAAAACTACAGAGTTGTGCAGTTGTGACAGACCATGTTCCACTAAGCCTAAAATATTGACTAACCTGGCCATTTACAGAAAAAGTTTACTTAACCCTCCTATAAATCAACAGATTGGTAGTATGATGTTTATAAACCAACATAATGTATGTTTAGTTAAATGTGCATCAAGCACCAGGTCCTGGTCCCTCAAAGCCTACGAAGTTAAGGATCAGATACACTCACTCCTTAAGAAGTCCCTAACTAGAACAGTGGCTCACGGCTGTAATCCTAGCACTTTAAAGAGGCTGAATTGGGAGGATTGTTTGAGGTCAGGAGTTCAAAATCAGCCAGAGCAACATAATGAGACCCCATATCTACAAAAAAAAAAATTAGCCCGATGTGGTGGCACCCACCTGTTAGTCTCAGCTACTCAGAAGGCTGAGGCAGGAGGATCACTGGAGCCCAGCAACAGAGCAAGTCCCTATCTCAAAAAGAAAAGAACTCATCGACTATACATTTAAATTTGTACATTTCACTAATACGTAAATGTTACCACAAAGGAGAAATATTCTGAAATGAATATTTCAGAATCAGATTTGAAACTTAAAAAAGAAGTCCTTAACTAGAATAGGCAAGAATCAAAAGGAAGAAAAAAGAGGTGTGAGGAGGAGGAGGAGGATAAAGGGTGCTCTAAGACTAAGCAACTTAAAGACCCCATCTAGAAAGCCATGAATTTTTCTCAAAGAAAAACCCCTAAGGCTCCTACTTGGGGGCTAGCATACACTAAGTTTTAAAAAGTTCTAACAAGCTTCTTGTCCGATTTTCAAGTTAATAACCAATAAACAGAAAAGTGACTATTCTGGACAGGCATTTTAACTACAATACATGGTAACAGTGACAGTAAAAGGATCAGAGAGAAATCATAAAAAGAAGTCACCAGAATCTAAACACTTAAACTAGAATCCAAGGATGCACTTAAGAGAATCAATAGAATCCTTGAAAGAGCATGCAAATTTCAATGCCACCTACATTTTCTGGAAGAGAAGTTCCACACGTTTCAGTCTCAAAAGTATGTCCAACTTCAAAAAAGTTACAAGCAGGCCAGGCAAGGTGGCTCCTGCCTGTAATCCTAGCACTTGGGGAGGCTGAGGCGAGTAGATTGCTCAAGGTAAGGAGTTCAAAACCAGCCTGAGCAAGAGCGAGACCCTGTCTCTACTATAAATAGAAATAAATTAATTAGCCAACTAATATATATATATATAGAAAAAATTAGCCGGGCATGGTGGCGCATGTCTGTAGTCCCAGCTACTCGGGAGGCTGAGGCAGGAGGATTGCTTGAGCCCAGGAGATTGAGGTTGCTGTGAGCTAGACTGAAGCTACGGCACTCACTCTAGCCTGGGCAACAGAGTAAGACTCTGTCTCAAAAAAAAAAAAAAAAAGTTACAAGCCACCAGAACTCAACCTCTGCATCATTACACTTTATTCCACTGCAATAACTGATATTTGTAAAAATGACCATGAATAATGAATAAAAATTTTTAATTGAATTTAGTGTAATTGCTAAACAAAAGCAAACTATGCAGGTAAACCTCAAGCAACCTGCTAATAATATTGCCATTTCTTGCTCCTTATCCTGGAGTAAGGAGCTTAAAAAAATGCCCACTTTATCCTTCAGTTTGGACCCTGACCACTGAAATCCCTATTAACTTCTTAGAAATTGTTAAAAGTCATGAATCTTCAAATAAAATCTGTGCATGACACATTAAATGATCAATATTTTAAAATACTGTTGCCAATTTTGAGTGCTTTCAAGAGAAAACTGTAGTTTAATCTCAACACATAAGCCCAAAAGAGCCTAAGATTTCAAAAATAAACTTACTTTAACTGTCCTCAATCACCTTATCATGACTTAATTCTACCTGAAGAACCAAAAGCAAAAGCATAAATACTGAATGGTTTAAAAGTAATCAAAATCTTTAAGTCTCTGAACATTTGTTGAGTACACATCGTATACCAATAAAGGATTAAAAATGACAATACACAGCCTCTTCCTCATTGACTAAGTTTTCCATTCCAAGCCTGGTAATCTATATTTTTGTTGCTCTGAGGTGAGGAAAGACATAATCATTCAAGTCCTCAGGTAAAAAAAGGCCACAACATGGCCAGAGTCTAGTATCAATCACCTCGGTTCTGTCCTATGACACTCAACCCTGAACTTCAAAGTGTCATTTCTACTTGCAGGTAAAAAGGCCCTACAGAGCCATTCCTGCATTTATTAGGAGTGCAGAGTAACTCTGTTCATCAGAGCCACCAACTGCAAAAAAAAAAAAATAAAAATATTGTACACACCCTCATGAACACAAACCAAAGTATTTGCATGAGAAGTACACTAGGTAAACAAAAATAGATTCTCAATTAAGTCTCACCTTTCTGAGATTTTATATCCTACAAAGATAAACATAGTACCTGTCCAAATTTTAAATACATGATCACATAACATACTGCAAGATCTTGAAAATGAAGAAAATACACTAAACACTAAAACTTTCAAGGAAACAACTTACCCGTCTCAGGAATTAAAATACTTTCCCAATTAAGGCTGTTACTAGGCTTCTGATACCTTCTGAAAAACTAACAACACCAAACAAAACCACCATTTATGCAACAAAAAAAAAAAATATTGTTGAATATGGTGCCAATTTGCTAAGTTAAAGGCTTGGACAAAGAGGTTGTAAGAAGCTTAAAATTGATATAACTCTATTTTAACAATCAAGTCAAACTTTTCAATGCAAATCCAAATAAAAAGGAAGGCATGTTTGCTGTCATATTTTCCTCCACAAGATATCTATTCTATAAACCTTGTGGGAAAACAGGTTTTATAATGCAAATTATGATAGACCATTAACTGTAATGGTGTAACAGGTGCCTCATAATACTAAACTACAGGGAAGAGCTTCATAAACACGAAAGTAAAGAAGCAAGCAGAATTGTGACAGATTCATATGTCTCCTGTTCATTTCCAACAAACACTAAAGATACAGGACACAACCAGTTTTTGATGCCTTGATGTTTACTGTTCCAACCACCTCAGTATTCAACACATACATTTGGTAAATCTTTTTCCAATAAGTCTGTGGATAAATACATCAGGCATCTATTTTTCAAACAGATGATCTCCAAATCTAAATTTCTAAATTACAATAAATGCTATTTTGATTTCCAGCTTTTTTTTTAATCCTGTTGACTTTATTTCCAAAAGTTTATCTCCCCAGTGTCATATATCCTACCAAAAAGTTACCAAAGATTGAAATCTACTTAAGGGAAACAACCAGATCTGATAGTCTCTTACTGGACAGAGGTTTAGACAAATCTGCTCTATTATATTTTGGGGCTGAACAGGGAAATCTGAACATGTCCCAGTAATAAATGATATTAAAACTTACCAAGCTAGCTAACAGAAAAAAGCTCCTTGTAGACTCTGTGTACATACAAGAGTTATCTCATTCTGATTAAAATATGCATACAACTATGCATAGAAAACTATCTGGAAAGTGACACAGTGGTGATCTTTGGGTGGCAGGAATATGTTTTATACTTTTTTCTCTGTATTTTCTAATTTTCAACAATGTACATGTAACCTCACTTGTGTAATAACTTTGTTAAGCCACTAAAGGCTCCTTAAAGTAAAAACTCACTATCTATTGTGTGCCTACTATAGGTGAGACATATGGAGATCTGCTTTTATTCTCACCAAGTCCTCCAAGTTTGTGTCAGTTCATCCTTCTTCCCAAGACTCTGGACTAAGCAAGAATACACATTTCCTTAAACTCTTATAAAAGTTTTCTCTCTCTGGTCTCTCTGACACACTTATCATTTTTCATTGTTTTCCCTGTACAGCTACTCTTTTAACCTTGGTAAGTAATATAAGCAAACTCCTTTACATGCAGTAAACCTGTCAAGTGATGGAGGGGGAACTAGTTAGGTAGGTTTTTTATTCCTTCTAGATGAACAGATACCTAGCTTGTCAAAGTTAAAATTTCTGTGCAACCCACCCAACCAACTTTCCTTACTAAAAAGCACCTATGAACTCAAAGATGGAATAAAGTTCAAGTTCTACCCCATGTTCAGGCAACTCCCATTATCTCTGCTAGTATATAAGGATGAAAGGAGATATGGGGAAATCTAACACTTGAATAGTTTTGTTGTAGACATTCAAATGAAAATGTCAGATCAAATACACTTATAAAAATATACAAACTTAAGATGGCAAGATACAATGCAGAAAGTCATCTGACTTAAAAGTGACAATAAATGGGATTAAGATTTTGGGGATAAAAGGGCAATGAAAATTCCAGGTTGCATGTATTTGCTAAAAGTGCTACCCACAGAAGATCCTATTTATCTCCTCCACATGTTGCCCACCTACAACAAATTACTGTATCAAAAGTGTTGAGTTAGTAAGTATGGTTACATTGAATGCTTCCTTTCTCCACCTACAAGTGATTAAATCTTGATTAGCTGTGATTTGATCAAGATGCAACTTACTACAAAATCCCTAACCATTGGTGAGTCACTATCTAAATCAGCTTTCAGGAAAATAATTTCTCTGCATCTTAAAACTAGTTCATTAGCTTTGAAAGGTATTAGCCTTGAGCTACAAGTAGCTAGAGAGCTAGCCTTCACAGCGGGTATTATGTAAAGGAAAAATAGTTCACCTAATAAAAAGCTTTGGGGGAAAAAAACCCTAAGCATTCCCATTAATGGAAGCCTCAGATCCATTCCCACTTTCCTAAAAACGTGGCTGTCTCAAGTTATTCAAGGCAGCTATCATTTTACAAAAAGAAAAATTAATTCCCTCTTGGCCCAGGTAAACAGAGGGCGACAGACCGTCGCCCCCGCCGAGGCCAAGTGGGGCGCCTGCCTCCTCGTTACTAGAAAGCCAGCTAAAGCTGCTTTTAAACGGTCTCCGGGTGACGACGCATTCCTAACGGGTTTCGAAGGCACGTTTAAATCGCCCGCTTTTTTGTCTGCTCGCAGCATTCACCAGGAGCTGGGACTGCGGCCTCCCCCGCGTGCTCGGGAGGGGGAGCCCGGGATGGGCAAACCCGGGGCCGGGGGAGCGGGGGTGGGGGAAGGACCCGTAGGCGGCGAGACCCGGGACCGAGAGCGCCGAGGTGGAGGACGCGAGGATGAGGAGCCCGTGTGGGAGGGCGGCCGAGTGCTAAGGGGAGATGAAAAAGCTGAGGATCCCAGGAAAGGGGGGAATTCCGAGGCGGGGGAGCTGGGCCGCCGCCCCGCAGCCGAGAACGCACCGCGCGACTCCGGGCTCCCGCCGCCCGCCGGGGTGTGCGCAGGGCCGCGGTTCCGCGCGGCGCCGCCCCCTCCCTCTCCCTTCCCTCCTCCTTCTCCCGAGGCGACAGAAACAACAGCGCGGGAGGAGGGGAAAGTAACTCCCGGCACCTCCGCCGGAATTAGCCCCGGTGCAGTGATGACACCTTCTCGTGGCGCAACCAAGCCCCGCTCCCTCCGCAGCGGCGTCCCCGCCGCCGCCCTCTCCATTTGAAAGTGGCCACCCCCCGCCGCCGCCGCTCCTCCCGCCCCGCCGCCGCCAGCTGCACCAATCCGCTTGGCCCCAGTTGCAAATCAAACGCTCCCTCGCGTCCAGAAGCCACTTGCGCCGCTGGAAACGGCCGCGCCGTCCCCCTCCCCAAACCCCTCCGGGGCGGCACCTTCGGGCTGGGGCGGGCGCGCAGGCGAGAAACGGTTTTAAGATGGGAGCGGCGGCGGCGGCGAGCAGCCCCCAGCGGGCTCGGCTCCCGCTCCCGCTCCCGCCCCCAGACAGTTCTGGAAACTGTGTATCACCTCTGTCACAGGAAGCCATCCGGCGAGGAAGGCGGCGCGGAACCAACAAACAAACGCCTGCGGCCGCCCGCCGGAACCGGCGCGGGGACCGCGTCGGGCTTCTGGCCGTTCCCGGGGCAGGGGCGCGGCGCCCAGTACCGCGCCGCAGGCTTTGTGCGAGGCGGGCGCGACGGGCCAGGCGTCCCTGCCCCCGCAACCCCCCTCCCCGGGCCCCGCAGCGCTGCTGGGACCGTTAGGTGACGCTCCGGCCGTGGCCGAGAAGCAGCGCCTCGGCCGCCGCCCGCCCCCATTTCCACACTGAGCCGCCTCTCCTCCAACGCCAGAAGCGGGCTACAAAAGTTGGCCCCGGGGCCACCCAGCACCTGCCCACGTGCCGTGGAGGCTCGCTCCCGGGTCTCCCCCTGTCCCTTCCCCCCGCCGCCCTCGGCCGCCAGGTCACCTATTACCGGTGGGAGGGGAGAGAGGCTGCTATTTAAACGCCCGCGGAAGTTGAGGCACCCCCACTGGCGGGTGCCGTGCACCTGCCTCCCGCCGCCGCGCTCCGCCACTTTGAGCAGCAGCCGCGTCCTCAGCCCCGCCTCCTGCCCAAAGGCGGGCGGGGGGAGCGGGAAGGAGGTGGAAGGGATCGAATTTCTCCAGCAAATGGGACCGTTCCGACAGGATTCGGTTCCCCGGTCAACATTCCACATTCCATCCTTCTCCTGCATTTGCAAGCCAACGTAGAGCTACCCGGAAAGCTTGCTGGCTACCGAACAACAGCCCCCAACTCACAAACACACTCACAGGCACAAGACACGTGCACTGAAGGGCTTTGCAACTTGCAGTCCCGGGGAACACGCTGCACGTTCATTTAAGGCAGCAAGGAGACCCAGAAAACCCCCCACCCCCACCATTTGCAGATGGTGCCAAAGGTTGCAATTTGCAATCCGTTTTAAGTTCATGATTAATCGGTAGTTTGCTCTACCAATGCTAACTCCTTCCCAATTTCATCGATGAAGGGTTTTACTTTACAGGCAGTGTCGCTGTAAGTAAAAGGTCTGATAAGTGGAAGCTCAATTTAGAAGAATCTAATTGCCAAGCTGTCCCTCCACCCCCTGCTCACTGCCCTTGAATTGATGCAATGAATATTTTGAACATGTGGTGACGCGGTGACAAGAGCCAGGGCTGCGGCCACCACACACAGATGTACCTACACACACCTATGTTTGGACAAATATAGTCCCACCACACACACGGTCACACACACTCTGGATTCATATATGTACGCGAACCTGCGTTCTGCCATTGCCATCTGTCTACCAAGTTGCTACTATGCTTTCCACTTTCATGCAGCCTAATGCACTTTTGCTTTTCAAAAACAATTCCATAAACTAAAGCCAACCAAACTGGGCTTCTGCTCCTGAACACATTTAATTGATGATCCACCTGAAAAACCGTATGTTCTTCACAAATCCAAAAGAAGAAAAAGCTCTCAGTCTTCAGCCCCCCCAAAATCGAAAAAAATAATCATAATAAAACTTACTGATCCAACATAGATCAATTCTCAGGATCCAAAAATCATCCTCTCCTCCTCCTCCTCTGGCCCCCGCCCCAGCAATGCCCAAGTTACTGGTGGGATAGTAACGCTCCGCTCGGCGGCTGCCTCCCTCCCTCCTCGCTACATATCGAGAACCCAATCTTTTGGCGCCATATTAATGACGTACTATATTATTTCCACTAGGCAGCGACCTTCGGCATTAAATTACTCCCGAGAACTCCCGAGCAAAGCAACAAAACCATCAAATATGGCTGAGCCTCACGGCTCGTCCTGCAGCCGCCGACGCCGCCGCCGCCGCCGCCGCGGGACCCGGACGCGCACACGGACCCACGCGCGGACATACGCGCGGCGCGCCCACCCCGCGCGCCCCCCGCGGCCCCGCGCGCGTACCTGCTGCGGAGGGGTTCGGCCGAGGCGCTGGGCTACGCGCCGCTCGCTCGCTCGGCGCCGCATGAGTTCGGGCCGCGGCCGGCGGGCGGGCGGGGAGCCGGGCGGGCCCCTGCTCTCGCCGGCGCGCACACACCCGGCACTCACGCACGGAGGCACTCTCGGACGGGCGTTTGGCTTGTTATGGAGGAAGGACTGTGTGAATCAAACTCATTTCTGGGTCACTGCTGCCACAGGGGGGAGCACTTTAATCCCTTGCCAAAACGAGAGGGTGGGGACCGGAGGGCGGAAAGAGCACGCGGGGAGCCCGCCGTGCGGGGGGCTCGGTCCCCGGTTAACTCTTCGCGGCCCTCGCCGCAGCCGGCTCGGCCTGCGTCCGCGGGGTCTCGCCTAGAGTGGCGCCGGTCGACTCCGCAGTCTCTTACGTCACCATTCTTGTGAGCGTAGAAATTCTTGAGGTGTCTCCAGGCAGGGAGGTGGGTTTTTAAATTATCCCTTTCAAACTGCTGCCTCAGTTTCAACTCTGACAACTAGAAATGGAGTCTTTCAAAATTAGCTTAAAATGACGTAGATAAAATTGTGGCTATTAAGGCGTGTAATTTGGGTGAAAAGTTTTGTTTTTAGGGTGAGTAGCAAAATAAATATGTGTTTTGTAATAATGGTTTTAGGAAATTGCAGATTAAAATGACATTTTTAAATACACATAATCCAATTCTGAGGCCAGAACACCATCTTTACTGAAATTTGTATCGAAATTTAGGGAAATTGTATCTAAATTTGTGTTCCAAATGAGCGTTAATCCATTGGAAGATAGTGATTATTGGGAGAGAGGAAAGAAAAAGATAAGGATTCTTTATAAATTGACACCATGTTTATCTTATACATTACTACAGAACTGGATATCTTCTACCTCCAAACATGAAGGGTGAGCTTAATGGTAAGCTGGAATTGCAGACTAATATGAAATTAGTCGTCAGAGATTCATTTTGGGAGTATTTATGTGTAAAAATGAGTGGTTACTGATTTTCCACAAAATACGAAATTGCTTTTTCATATGGAAGACAACATATTTCTTTCATGGATCCCCTAAGGAAATATGGGTGTATATAACATTCAGCTTCAAAAGGGAAAAAAGTACAGATTAAAACTCCCATTCAGTCAATATAATAGGAACAGTGATCACTAATTACAAAATTGAATATTGAACCCAAAAGGTATATTTATCCACTGTAAGAATTCTGAATATATCAGGTTTGATTTCACACAATCATACACCAACTCATCCACCCACATCCAGAAGATTATAATCTGATAAATGCAGCAAAACAAAAACTAATTGAGTCCTTCAATTAGTTTTCAGAAAACAAAGTAAGCCTACAGAAATCTTAAGTGCTTTAAAGAACTGTATATGTCCTCTTTCTTCCTCTCTTGTTTCAGTATAAAGACTCCCTACCAGTCCTATTCATGTGCTCACTTAATCCTGTTCCAAGAGATCACACCTATAAAGCACTATGTTAACTATCATTATTACTATTATTAGTGTTGCACTACAGTTACCATTATTTTCATTGGTTCACCTTATACACATCCTGTAGAATTTAAAGCACAGGCTTTATAGCCAGACATGGTTGGATCTGGCTCTATCTTATTACCACTTTATTTGTCTGCGAAGTAAATTACGGAATGTATCTGAGCCTCAGTTTCTTCCTAGCTAATAGAATGAGGTTAACAACTGGCCCCTAAGCTGAAGGGCTGTTAAGAGGAATGAGATAACCCTATAATAGTTTGATAGCAGAGGCCCTGGCAATAGCTTGTCCACTCACTCTGCCATCACTCACGAATCTCTTTCTTAATCTTCTTTCTTAGCGAAAATTGCAACTTTTCTAAATTTTAGACAGCTTTACTTCACTCATTCTCATTTAAAAAAATTTAGATTCACATTTTTCCACTTACTGTTTTACTCGTTTTTTCTATAGAAAACATTACACAGCAAAATAAAATTATATTGAATAAAGAAATAGATAACAAAAATAAAGAAGTAAAATGACACACAAACTCCCCATGGTAGCACATTGATCAGGACTAAAGGATCCATAAACATCATATGAATTATGTCATGGCTTTGGAATATTAAGCAACTGAGGAAGTGCTATATGCTATAAAAAGCCCTAGACTAAAAGTCAGGAGACTCCCACCAACTCATGCAAGAGGACTCTGGATAGATTTCTTTGGGCCTCGCTTTCCTCACTAAAATGATAGGATAGATAATGTGTAAGGCCCCTTTCCTTTTTAGCATTCAGTAATTTCTGACTTTCTTACTAGCTTAGAAAAGTGATGGTTATTTGAAGAAATGGAGGACAACTTGAATCCATAAGGAACCTGTAAAAACATTTTGTCATTAATGATCAGCAGTTGGCATTTCTTAAATAATAGGTGCCTCTTGCCATCATACACAAAGGAAACTTCTATACAACCTATTTCTAAAATGGGAAAGGAAGGCATTGAGATGGTTTGCCTCGCGGCAGCACAGCTAATACAACCTAGAATAAGAAGTACTAAGCTGGCAATTAGGAAAACGAGGTTCTGATTCTACCTACTCTGTCACTTACCATCTTACCTTGCCACATCATTCGGGATCACCATTTCCTAGTCTCTGGAATGGTTCACACTTTATTATCACACTTTATTATCAGAGATGAAAGGACATTCAGCAAAATAGCTACAAGTAGTCAGTGTAGTTGAAATATCAAGATTCTAGTCTTTCCTGATCCAATCAGTGTTCACGGTGATAATTACAATTCTATATATCCTGTACATTCTGCTGTACAGTTTAATTATTTTCTTCCATAATAATGTATTTTTATGGAATGAGAATTGGGATAGTCATATTCATATTCCTGATTTTGAAACCGTATATGATTAAACCTCTGAATGTTTACTTAGTCATTTCATTTAGTCTATTCCTCTGCAGATAAAGAATTACAAGGCCTTGACAAGAGATTCAGAATTGTTCATATTTGAATTGAAGGGGTACATATGCTAAAGTCCTGTATTATCTCATTCCTTTAGGGAAATGAGCAAGAAATTCTTGCTGGCAAATACCACTGCCAGTCGATATACATTATGACATACAGACAGAACTTTTTATTACACAAGGGCTCTCCTGGATAAAATGTTCTGCATTCTAAAAGTCTATTTGTAGGTACTTTAATTGATTGGAACTTTAAATTTGTGCCCAAGATAAACCTTGTTATAAAGAGGGCTTAGACTGTCAAGTAGTTTTTTCAAATAATTTTAATAACTAAATGATAGAAAAGAAAACCTTTCTATCAACTTTTTTGTTGTTTTTTGTTGTTTTTTGTTGTTTTTTTGTTTTTTTGAGACAGGTCTCACTCTGTGGCCTCAGACAGAGTGTAGTGGCATGATCACAGCTCACTGCAACCTCAAACTCCTGGGCTTAAGCAATGATCCTGCCCCAACCTCTTAAGTAGCTGGAACTACAGTCTCCCGTCAACATGCCTGGCTCAAATGTTTTTTCTATTTTTTGTAGAGATGGGGGGGGGGGTGTCTTGTTCTTGCTCAGGCTGGTCTTGAACTCCTTTTGTCAAGCAATCCTCCTGCCTCAGTCTCTCAAAGTGCCAGGATTACAGGAGTGAGTGCCACAGCCCCCAGCCTATCAACTTTTTTTGAATGATATTATTACGGCAAAAGATATATTTCAAAGAAAGATAAGTATATGTAATTCTGAACAAGACAAGTTGAGACCCATATTCAACACCTTGTCTGTACCTCATCAAACAGGAGGTGATAAGTAAGAGATTAGGACTAGAGTTCCCTGTCTGACCAGTTCATAGGTCACCAGCCCTGAAGAGCCTTTTAGCCTCTCCAGGTAGCTCACCACAAACTTCAAGTATATGGAATGATTGTAAGGCAAATACCTGCGATTCTTCCCTGTTGATGTCAGTACCAACTAAATTATTTTATCCTTGACATTCTTTCTTCCTTTTCTTTTTGTTTTCCTTTGCTTGTTTTTTATTTTGGTTGCTTTAATTTTGTTGATTTCCATACTTCTAGCAAAAGTTAGGATGTTCTAAAGAGAGGTATGAAATGGCATGAGAGGATATAATTTAATTCAACTGATGGAAATATCCAATGCTGGGGAAGTTCAAAATAAGAAAAGCTCTTCCCTAATGATGAAAGGAATACATGATGACGGAGATAATTTTTGAAATTTAGAAAAATGAAGTAATAAAACTCATCCACAGGGATAACTATGTTATAAACATTGCACTTTTTAAATTCTTTTTTTCTATGCCTTTTTAATAAAATTGGAATGATGCCACACATTCCATTTTACAATCTTCCTTTTTGCTTACATATTCCATTTTTTCATTTTGATACTGTATAATTTCATGTAATATTTGTTAATTTCAGGATTTTGACCACCTTCGTGCCATATATTCCTCCGCAGGCTGCTTTAGTCATACATTCTCATAGCTACTCCCTAGACCCTGTCAACTTTTGGACATTTCTGCTATCTCTATTATCAAACTCAAATAGCTCTCATTTGGACCACGACCTTTGATATTTCCAAAGCATATGCATCCCACTGAACGTTTCTTTTTTTCTGAAAAGTGACTGTAATCTACTGCTCCAGCCTACTCTTCTTACCAAGAGCAAAGTGGTGGTAACTCAAAATGTGATCTCTAATCATCATTGGCAGCAGCAGCAGTACCTCAGAACTTGTCAGAAATCCGTTATTTCCAGCCCCACCCCAGACCTACAGCAGCAGGAAGTAGAATCCCCAAATCTGTGTTTCAACAAGACTTCCAGGTAGTTGTGATCCACACTCAACTTAGCTCTCACTCATGTAGCTCTCACTCGCAGCCGCTGCACTCTAACTGTACTATTGTACAAACTTTGTCTAATTTTCCTTCATTCATCAGACAAATGTTTATTAAGCAATTATTATGTTCCAGGAACCTGGCAAGGCACTGGAGACAAGGTGACAGATAATACAGGTGAGGAGGCCTATTCTCTGACCACAGATCAGTAGAAAAGAGAAATGCGATTACAATAAACTACAGGGTTTGGGGGAAGCATATCCATGTACACCTGATCTGTCTGTGCTGTGGGAGGAGGGTGGTCAGAGAAAACATCTAAGAGTAAGTCACGCTAAAGCTGAAACCTGAAGGATAGTAGGTGTCAGCCAGGTGAGGAGAGGAATAGGGGCGGAATGTTGATTTTCTTTTTACAAACCCTCTGGCCTCAGTATAGAGAACTGGGTGGGTTGGGAGAGAGGTGGGTAGGTAGACAGGAGTTAGCCAGGCTAGTAAGGAGCGTCTGCAGTTACCAGGTGAGAGATTAAGGAGGCCTGGACTGTGGCTGTAGATTATGGAGTGGAGACAAGCAGACAAGCCAGCCTGTGACAAAGGCATCGTTGACACTGTCCCAGCTGTTCAGAGGCCTCCAGTCCTGCCCCCGCTTCCAGAAGGGGTCCCCAGGGGATGTCTCTGGGGCTTATGGGGTCCCTGGAGCATGTCAGGAGGACGCCCACAAGGCAGAGGCAGTCGTTTGGGCAGAGAGCAACGTGTGGGGAACCAAGCGAAGGTCCTGCTGGGCAGCGAGTAGGTGGAAGGCGGGGTGCCCAGGGCCCCAAGTCCCTTCCCTGGCGCAGAGCCGAGGCGCAGGCGGCGCGGCGGGGCGGGCAGAGGGGGCCTCCCTGAGCGGCTGGGGAGCACTCGGGCCCCTCGGGGGGTCCTGCCCCCAACCCCCCTTCTCCGACCTGCCTGGATCAGATCCCAGGCCTCTCTCGAGTCCCGGGTCGCCACCCCACAGTCTCTTTATCCCTCCACCGGAAAGCTCCATTTTCTCTCCTTTCTTCCACAATACACCTTAATGGCCCATTATAACCTGAGCCCAAATCATTAGCAAATGAAAAACGGGTTCGCTTTCCTCCCAGGCAGAGCGGGTTGCTGCGGAGGGGAGAGGAAGCGGGGAGGTGGGTGCCCTCCCACTGGCTTAGTTCGGATGGTAATGAAGCAAGGAAAGGAAGCATAACAGTTGAGTTTCTGGGTTAAAATTGCTTGAAACTCACTTTTTTTTTGCGCGCCTATGTGGGAGCCGTCAGGCACGTTTAATTGTGGACAGGACTTGATGGGTTGGACGTCAGAGGTGAAGGAGAAGTTGGAGCAAAAGACTCTCCCCCAGGTCTCTGGCTTAGAGAACCGAGTGGATTCCTTCCGTTATGCAACAGATGTTCATCAGCACTCAGCTCAGGGCCTACAATGGTAAACATGACAAATAAACCCTTGACTTTCAGGAGCTTACATTCATTTTTTGGCTTCCATAACGCCAACATTCTTCTGGTTTCCCTCCTACCTCTCTGGCCTCTGCTCATTCTCTTGCTGTCTTATAGGTTCCTAATTTTTCTTTTCTTAAAGCAATGCCTAAGACAAATTGGTTTTGAGCACACAAGAAGAGGCTTTTTGGAAAATCCAACTAAAGAAGTAATTTTGGTTGAGACATTTTATAAGAGGAAAAAAAAGAATGGTTCCTTAACCATGTTTAGAATGGATACAAAAAAAAAAAGAACATCTGGTTAAAGATTATTAGGCTAGTCAATCAGTTGGGTGGGTAACCCTAGCTTCCCAGGAGGAGTTCTCAGTCTTATTAAAGTCTGTCAGAAAACTGTTCACGCACTTTATCAGGAATGCTAATTGCTTCCCAGAAGGAGTTGTAAATTACATCACACAAAAAATTTCTGTCCCAGACCAGGTTTGAGTCAATTTTCTTTCTCACTTTCAGTCTCTTAAATGTTGGCTTTCTTCAGAGTTCTGTCCTAAGCCCTCTTCTCATTCTACATATATCCCTTGTGTGATTTCATCTACTCCCAAGACCCCCCAAGCACATGTCTATACAGCCAGTTTCACAGCTAACCTTCAGACTCCTATCTCTAATAGCTGCTTGAACATCTCCTGGACTCCCACAGTTATCTCAAGCTCAGCACACACTCACAATAAACTCATCTTCCTTCTGCTTTGTGCCTCCTCATTGGTCTCCCATTCATAATTGCCAACCCAGGAGCCAAAACATCCTCCTTGACTCTTGCCCTTGCCTGACAACTCCTCCACCACCATCCCCAATCCAACCTGTCATCAGGTAACTTCTACATCAGCTCTCATTGCTCCACCCTTACAGCCACTGTCATCATCTTGTGACCTAAACCACTGCCTAACTGGTTTTCCTGCCTCCAGTCTTATCTTCCACTAATTCTTTTTTTTTTTTTTTTTTTTTTTGAGACAGAGTCTCACTCTGTTGCCCAGGCTAGAGTGAGTGCCATGGCATTAGCCTAGCTCACAGCAACCTCAACCTCCTGGGCTCAAGCGATCCTTCTGCCGCAGCCTCCTGAGTAGCTGGGACTACAGGCATGCGCCACCATGCCCGGCTAACTTTTTCTATTTATATTAGTTGGCCAATTAATTTGTTTCTATTTATAGTAGAGACAGGGTCTTGCTCTTGCTCAGGCTGGTTTTGAACTCCTGACCTCGAGCAATCCGCCCGCCTCGGCCTCCCAGAGTGCTAGGATTACAGGCGTGAGCCACCGCGCTGGCCCTTCCACTAATTCTTTTCCTACTCAATCATCAGTGTGGTCTTTTCAGTACAAAAATCATCCCATTTTATTAGCATCATAAATGATTATGCCATTCCCATTTAAAACACTTATCTTTTTTTTTTCCTATTTATTCTTAAAGATAGAAAGTCTAAACTCATCACCATAGCCTTGTTGGCTACCTTCCCACTGCAACTTGCGTTTTTACTTTTTTTCAGTGATATCCCTTTGTGACATATCTTTCAAAATGCTTCTCCCTAAGCGTGGATCTATCTTCTCTATCAGTATCCTTTCTTTTGGCTCTAACACACTCAAATTCCACCAAAAAGCCTTGCCCTACCTCCCTAACCTCCACCCTTCTCTATGTTTTGATGACATTCAGCACTATCTCTATATTGTCACTTCTCTCACTATTCTGTAATTTTTTGTACCCCTCACTAGACTATCCGTAATCTGAGGACTTTGTCAGTGATGCTCTCTGTTGTGTCCCTAGTCCTGAGCCTAAGAGCTGGTAGGTACTTAATAAATGTTTTGAATTACATGGATGAATGACCGTTATATTCATGTAATTAAGTAGTCTCTAAAACACTATTTAAAAAACAGATTGTAACTTTCATTCTGGTTGTATTGTTAAAAGTAATAAATGTATTTTAGAGAAGCCATAATTAAAATGAAATCACCAAAATCTTATTACCCAAAGACTATCACCACTAAAATTTTTATGTATATTTATACTGTTTTTTGTGTGCTTGTATCTATATATCTGTATGTACATACATTTTTTAAGCAAATGACTTATAATGTAATTCTATTTTATAATAATTTTATTTCAATTTATCCATGTCATTGGGCTTTGAGATTTACTTTTACATTTTTTACTATTATAAAGAGTGCTTTAGGCCAGGCGCAGTGGTTCACGCCTGTAATCCTAGCACTCTGGGAGGCCGAGGCAGGTGGATTGCTCGAGATCAGGAGTTGGAAACCAGCCTGAGCAAGAACGAGACCCCGTCTCTACCATAAATAGAAAGAAATTAATTGGCCAACTGATAGAGAAAAAATTAGCCGGACATGGTGGCATATGCCAGTAGTCCCAGCTACTCGGGAGGTTGAGGCAGTAGGATCGCTTGAGCCCAGGAGTTTGAGGTTGCTGTGAGCTAGGCTGACACCACGGCACTCACTCTAGCCTGGACAACAAAGCAAGACTCTGTCTCAAAAAAAAAAGAATGCTTTAGTAAATGTCCTTATAGTTATATAATCTACGAAACAGAATTTTATTGAAAATAGAGTTGTATTGACAGTATAATATTCCATCATGGAATTCGCTATGATTCCTCAATTTTTTAATATACATTTTTTATTTTTCTAAATCCTTACCTCTACAAATAATGCTGTAAGAAAAATTCCTATACATAAATTGTTCAAGTATCTGGCCATTTCTTAGGATGGGTTCTGACAAAGCTAATTTACTGGGTCAAAGGGTTTAATGTTTTGGATTTATTTTGCCAAATTGCTTTCTACAAAACACGTTGTAATTTAGATTCCCCACTATCAATGTGTTGGGGGCTTGTTGAATATTTGCCACTTACCCAACACAGAGCTGAACTGTGGGGAACCAGGAGCTTGGCATGCCCTCGAGGAGAAATGTAGTTGGGAGATACATAATATAACACATAAACAAAACCATAAAGGTAACTTGACACGTAGATGAATATCACAAAAAAATTGGAGATGGGAAATTCTATCAATTGCTAAAAGTCAGTTGAGAAGGTTTGAAAAAAGAAGTAGAACATGTAGGACCAGGAGAGATAGAGAGAAAGAAACAGAGATGGTGGAGAAGGAGACTGAGTTGGGGAAGGCACCCAGACAGTCTTTGCATGGAGGTGGGAAGGAAGACTAACACCAACACCATGCCTGCATATTCCCTATGTATGGCCAGGCTCTGAGCTAACCATTTTACACAAAATGTTTGATTTACTTCTCACAACAATCCTGTGAAGTAGGTATTATTATTTTCATCCACCTGTGAATGATGTGAAACATTGAGTCTCAGGGGGATTAAGTAACTTGCTGAAGATCACAAAACTGTGGAGAGGTGGCACTAAATTTGAACCAAGACAGTTAGGCTCCACAGCCCACACTTTGAAGTACATCACTCTTTTTTTAAAAAAAAATGTTTAAAGAGACAGGGTCTTGCCCTGTTGTCCAGGCTAGAGGGCAGTGAGCCACCTTGCCCAGCCCTTGAAGTACATCACTCAACTGACTCATTGAAAGTCAGGATCATGAACCTAGGCAGGAATTGTGTGTACAATTTGGCACTCAGTAGATGCTTAAGAAAGAAAATGAGGAGAGAAAGGACTCCACATGCTAAGGCTTATTTCAGACAGCAGAGATGTCAAACAGGATCTAAACAGCTACTTAGCTGGGCTCAGTGGCATGTGCCTGTAGTGCCAGCTACTCTGGAGATTGAGGCAGGAGGATTGCATAAGCCCAGGAATTCAAGACCA
Source organism: Microcebus murinus (assembly GCF_040939455.1). NCBI lineage: Eukaryota > Metazoa > Chordata > Mammalia > Primates > Cheirogaleidae > Microcebus > Microcebus murinus. Next base: position 54,308,483 of record NC_134118.1, read on the forward strand.
GCCTCAGTGAGGCTGCATCTCAAAAAACAAACAAACAAACAAAAAAAGTAGAAATAAACAGCTACTTTAAAAATGTGGCCATGGACTTATATATTAAATGTAAAACTATAAAGCTTTTAGAAAAAAAATAAATCTTCATGATCTAGGGCTATGCAAAGAACTCTTAGACTTGACACCAACAGCATGAGCCATAAAAGGAAAAATCAATATATTGGAGCTGCTCTCAAAATTAAAACTTTTCTTTCCAAAAGACCATGTTAAGAGGACAAAATGGCCAGGTGTGGTGGTTCATGCCTGTAATCTCAGCACTTTGGAAGGCAGAGATAGGAGGATTGCTTGAGGCCAAGAGTTTGAGACCAGCCTGGCTAACATATCGAGACCCCATCTCTATAAAAATTTTTTAAAAATTAGCCGGGCATGGTGACATGTGCCTGTATTTCCAGCTCCTCAGGAGACTAAAGTAGGAGGATGAGAAAAAAAAAAAAAAAAAGAGGGTGAAAAGACAAGCTACAAAGCCACAGACTAAGAGGAAATATTTTGCAAACAACAAATCCAACAAAGAACTAGTATCTAGAATATATAAAGAAGACTCAAAACTCCATTAAAAAACAAACATTTCAATTAGAAAGTGGGCAAAAAACATGACCAGACATTTCCCATAGAAAGAAGGCATGGTAAATAAGCACATGAAAAGATTTTCAGCATTATTAATAACCCAGAAAATAATGGTTATCACAATGAGAGATCACTATAGTACTATCAAAATGCCTAAAGTAAAAAATAGTGACAACGTCAAATGCTGGCAAGGATGTGGAGAGACTGGATCACTACTCACAATTGCTGGTGGGAAATACAGGCACAAAGCAGTTTGGCAGCTTCATATAAAATTAAACATGCAACTACTACCGGGCCCAGAAATTGCACTCTTTGGCATTTACCTCAGATAAAGGAAACCTATGTACATATAAAAGCCTGTACACAAATATTCATGGCAGCTGTACTACTAATAGCCAAAAACTGAAAACAACTTAGGTGTCCTTCAGTGAGTAAATGGTTAAACAAACTGTAGTACATCCATACCACGAAATATTACTCAGCAACAAAAAAATGACAAACTATTGGTACATACATGAATCTCCAGAAATTCATTCTGTGTTTTAAAAAACTCAACATTGAAAAGTTTCATACTATATGATTCCATTTATATAACATTCTTGAGACTACAAAATTATAGAAATGGCAAATGGATTAGTGGTTGCCAGGAGAAAACAAGGGGGTCGGAGAAGAAGAGAAAAAGATATGTGGCTATAAAAGAGCAACATGAGGGATTCTCGTTGCTTGTGGTGATGGAATTTTTATGAATTTTGACTCTATCAACGTCAATATCCTGATTGTGATATTGTACTATAGTTTTGCAAGATGTTACTATTTGGGAAACAGGGTAAAGAGCACAGAATCTCTCTGCATTACTTCTTATAACTGCATATGAATCTATAGTTATCTCAAAAGTAAAAGTTTAATTAAATATGTATAGAGAAAATTAGAAGATAAAAACACTTAAAACACGAACATATTCCTAGAAAGTAACCTAAAGATAAAGGAATTTCCGTACATCATTCAGGAGAGTCACAAAAATGAAAAAATTCATGTGGCAGTAGGTTATGCTGACATATACATTCCGAAGAGCTCAGTTCTGTCGCAGGAAGGAATGTCCTTAAACAGGAGGATAAGTAGAGTCGCAGAGGTAGAGAGAGAAAATGGGGGGAAGGGGGAATAGAATAATTCTTCCTAGAGCCCTTTATAAATATTCTCTGTCACCTGGCTTTCTGCTTTCTACCCAAATGACCAAAAGGAATGAACGGCTATGCCCTTTCTGTGGTGGAGACCCACCGGAGACCCACCAGAGACCTGAGGGCAAGGGAAGAATCTCAGCCTTGCCTCACATCAGCCAAATCTTACCTAATCCCTTGCACATATTTCTCCACTCTAGCCCCCAAGGCTTCACCCTGCATGCCCTCCCCACCCTCCCAGAATCCCCTTCCCCTAGCTGCCCCACTCCCCAGAACAGAGCGTCTAGGCAGACATCTAATTTATCACTGCCTGACTTCTAATCGGAGGTTGAGCCCACTAGGTCACTCTGTAACATTCGTCTTAGTCTTAAAAACATGAGAGGGACATTGTTGGCAAAAATCCAGGGTTAATAAATTCTATGTTCTAAAAACAGAGAAACCGAACTATTTGAAAGTAAGAGCTGGCAGGAGACCAAAAGAGCAAAGTCCTCTGGGGAGGAAAGCAGGCTGGTTAGTTAACTTGTAGGTCTGTAAGGTGGGCAGATTTCTTTAAAAAGCAAACAAAGCAGTTTTAGACTTGAGAGACTTAATTGGCATCCAAGGCCAAGAATATGAATAATGTTATATAAAAACCTTGCTCAAGTGAGAATTCTGCAATCGAAGCATTCTGACTCTAATAGCTAAACTTTAAAGGAGAAGAATATAGAAAAGGATTTTTATCCATACATATATTATAATGTAAACCATTCATAGTATTAATATATAAGTCTAATTTTTTTTTTCACCATGGCAAGAAAAGGTTGATGCTTTTCAGAATTTCTATGTGTAAGAAAATAGAGTCAAGCTATCCTTGTAGGTTACAGACAATGCTCTTGAATTTGTTCCTCCCTCAATAAAATGAGAAATTTAATTTATGCATAAGATAAAATTAGAGAACTAATAATGGATTAATAGCAATTCTAGATCACTTTGGCAATGAAGGACAGAAATAGAATATATAAATAGAGTTCAAAGATAATTTAAAAAATCTATTTGCCTTAACCATTTCCTTTCTCATACCCTCCTTGACCCCTAAAATATTAGCAGTGAAGTGAGAGAAAGGCACAAAGGAATATAAACAGCAAAGCAAAGAACCTAGGAGAACTACTCTGATGTCATCTTCTTTCAAATTATAAGCATCATTGTAAGCATCATTGGATGATCAAAGATTTATGTATAAAAATGTTCATTTCTGGGTTACTAAATTCTATTGTAGCAAAAATAATGGGAAATAGTCTGTGTCCAAAGATAGGAAATATTAAAGTAATTTATGGTATGTTGCTATGAAGGAATGCTTTGTAGCTATTAAAAGAAGTCACATTTTGAAATAGCAAATATTAAAGGTGAAAATACCTATTAATGGTGAGAAAAAGGAGAAAAGGGAACTCTCATACAATACCAGTGGAAAAGTGAATAATTATAGCCTTTTAGAAAAGTAATCTGGGGCCATGCTTGATGGCTCATGCCTATAATCCTAGCACTTTAGGATCCCAATGCAGGAGGATCGTTTGAGGTCAGGAGTTCAAGACCAACCTAAGCAAGAGCAAGATCCAGTCACTACAAAAAATAGAGAAAAAATTAGCCAGGCATGGAGGCACACACCTGTAGTCCCAGCTACTCGGGAGGCTGAGGCAGGAGGATCACTTGAGCCCAGGAGTTTGAGGTTGTAGTGAGCTAAGATCATGCCACGGCACTCTAACCCAGGAGACAGAACAAGACCTTGTCTTAAAAGAGGGAAAAAAAGGAAGGAAGGAAGAATAGAATAGAAAAGCAATCTGGTAATAGCTATTAAAATAAAAAATACACTATTCAGACAAGGCCCCGATATAAGTAAAGAGTGTTGAAAAAAAAAAAAAAAAAGCAGGTAAGGATTATGTCCTGGCCTCCTCTTGTACAAACACAGAATGATTTTCATGGAAGTAATCCAAACTGAGAGTGCTTTGTTCCAACTCCCTGACCATCTTTATAATGTTGATGGGAGGCCAAGCCTGTGTGATCATCAAGCTTTGTCCTTCTCTTTATATTCCAGCCCTTTGGGTAACACCATCTCTCACTTGGCAACCATTCAATGATGTTTACAGACCACGCATACTGTACCATCCTTCTAGACTCTTCTCTTTCTCCATTCTCTTCCTCCCATCCCACCGTGTAATTTACGTTAAAAGTTGCCAAGTCTAGTTAACTCTCAATCTGTAATGTGTCTCCCACTGTCCTCTTCTCCTCATTCCTACACCTTCTATCCTGACTCAAGACTGTATCACCTTTCACCTGACTTAGCAAATGGTATAACTGGTTTTCCTGCTTCCTTATCCTCCCTGCTCCAATTTATTTTATACTCTGTGACCAGAGCAATTCTCTATGAAACTGTGACCATGATACTCTCTGGCCCAGAACACTTGGCACCTTGTCGCTGGGTACACAACAAACCTCAACCCTCCAGCACAACACTCCAAGTTTCCAGGTATCTGGCTTTAAACACGGTCTAAACTTGCAGCCCCAGTGCCTTTGTGCATTGAATCAGTGTCCTGGGTTAAATAGTATCCCTCCAAAATTCATGTTTAACCAGAACCTCAGAATGTGACCTTGCTATGAAATAGTGTCTTTGCAGATGGAATTAGTTACGATGAGGTCTTGTTGGATTAGGGTGGGCTCCAAACCCAATGACTGGTGTCCCTGTGAAAACACAGAGAAACACACCAAGGGAAGATGGCCATGGAGGTGGAAATGGAATGATGCAGCTACAAGCCAAGGAATGCCAAGGACTGGCATCAGCTACCAAGAGTTACAGAGAAACAAGGGAGGATTCTCTCTTAGAACCTTTAGAGGGTGCATGGCCCTGCTGATTCCTTGATTTTTGATTTCCACCTTCTAGAAATGTAAGAGCATAAACTTCTATTGTTTTAAGCCACCAAGTTAATGGTAATTTATTGCGGTAGCTCTAGAAAACTAATAGAATTGGTAGGAGTTTTTAGTGGCAAAAACAAAATAAAAAAAACTCAATTTAGCTTAAGATAAAAGAGAAATTTATCGTAAAGATATTAATATTACCATACTTTAGGGAACCCAAGGGCAGAAATGCAGCAGAGCCTCATGATATGGCCGGAATCAGACACAAAGGCCACCAGGGTTCTCTCTCTATGACATGTTCCCCCTTTGTTATTTATCATTATTGTTTTCTTAGAGAGACGGGGTCTCACTATTTTGCCCAGGCTGGAGTGCAGTGGCTATTCACAGACACTCTCATTGCTAGCTACAGGCTAGAACTCCTGGCTCAAGTGACCCTCGTGCCTCAGTCTCCCGAGTGGTGGTACCTGGCTTTCCATTGGTATCTGCTTCATTTTTTTTTATAGGTTCTGTTTATTGTATTTACTTGGTATGCCTCTTTAGTCAGGCTCTCTCTTTCTCTTTCTCTGTGCTTCATTTTTTCTTCCTTCTCTTCCTCTCTCTTACTCTTTTCTCTCTCCCTAAATTTCTCTCTCCCTACATTTCTCAAGGAAATTCAAGTTCACTTTTGATACTCAAAGAGAAATTGACTACTTTTTCCTCGGTTTCAATTTCAAAAGACTCCAAGGACAACTGACTGGTCTGTTGGGTGAGAATTCTAGCAACATTCACTGACCAATAACATGTGGGCAGAAGGCAGGGTCAGGTGGTGCTGAGATGATTCTTACAGTACGCTGTGGATAAAGTGGAAAGAAACCATAGGTCCCTGATATTCATGCTTTTCTTTTTCTGGAAACCTTTCTTTCTCTTATCCTCTATGTCTGCTTGTTGAAATTGTATATGTCTTTCAAGGTCTGGCTTAAATGTCACCTTTTCCACAAAACATGTCGGTCTCTGCCATTAGACCATGCATCCTCAAAAGCATAAACCATGTGTCTTCTTCCTGTCCATAATCTCTTCCCCTAAGTGGACTCAGAAACTTGCAGCTGTTCCTTGAAGCCTTCCTGGATCTACCAACTTAGCATTCATCTCATCCTTCTCTAGGCTTCTGTGATACTTTGAATTTCTTTTATGGCATTTGCCATATTCCATCTTTTTTTGAAGAAACTTGTGAACATATTTTTCTCCCTCTCCAAGGTGTCAGTTCCTTGTAGACACAGGGTCCATCCAGTACTTTGCACATGTCAGGCAGTAACTCTTTGTTAAATATAATTCCCCATCCCTCTCCCCCCAAAATGCAATTAGCAATATGTAAAGTTAATGTCAAGAGAAATATAAATACATATATAATGGTGATATATTTTGGTTCCCAGTGCATGACCTGGTTTCTACTATTCCCCACTCATATGATGGACTCAAACCACAGCTTCTCCTGTAATGTAGTGAAGACCTTCTACCTTCATGGCTGGGCCTTGGAGCTTAGCACCCAGAGGAAAGGCATCCTGCAGGGCCCTGAGTACTGGGGAAGGAGGGGGAGGCAGGTAGAGAAAAAGGGGATCTAGGCACACTGCCAAGGATCCCGGTGGGGAGATGCAAATTGGGATGTTTACATCCCTTAGGAGGAACAGAGCAGCGGGGCAGGGGTGGGGGATGGGGTTGCCTGTTTTACAGAGAAAAATGCCATGAAACCAACGACTGAGGGCTGAGTGGACTAGTTTTACTGCCAAGCAGGGAACCCAGTCCTGCGCAGACTGGGGAAGATGAAGTCGGGGGAGGAGTGGGGCAGGTCTTGTCAAGCCAAGATTCTGCACATGCCCTGGCTCCATTATTAGGAAAGCAAAACCTAGCGTCGATCGAGTGGAAATTGCTTGACTCCGGATCTGGGCCTTTAGGCCACCCCAGTGGGATTCGAGAAGCCCCACCAGCCGGACATTCCAGGATGCTGTACCCTCGCCCTAAAGGTCGGAGCTGCGCACCGAGCTGCACCTTGGACTGCCCGACCAGCAGGGCCAGGGTGGGGAAGAGGAGGTCTTCTGGGAGAACTGGCGACAGGGAGGTCGTGGGGGCTCATCACTGGATGCTGAAACTCAGAAGGGCAGCAGTGCCAGGTGCTTGGCAGATGCCGGCAGAGAGCAGGACACACACACACACACGCACCAGCACTCTGTACTTCCGAGGCCGCCTTCCGGCTCCCTGACCCCATCCCAAACAAAGAGCAGGAACCAGGAGTTGGATTTTGATGGAACACACAAAAAAATGCAGTTAATAGGAAATTCAAGGCACTCTTGCCCATGACCCAGCTGGGCAAGAGTGTTCAGGAGTCAGACCAGTTATAGCACATTTTAAAACTACAATATTGCAACCAAAAAGGAAATGTGGACCCCACGCGGTGGCTCACACCTGTAATCCTAGCACTCTGGGAGGTCGAGGCAGGTGGATCACTCAAGGTCAGGAGTTCGAAACCAGCCTGAGCAAGAGCAAAACCCCCTCTCTACTATAAATAGAAAGAAATTAATTGGCCAACTAATATATATAGAAAAAATTAGCCTGGCATGGTGGCACATGCCTGTAGTCCCAGCTACTCGGGAGGCTGAGGCAGAAGGATCGCGTGAGCCCAGGAGTTTGGGGTTGCTGTGAGCTAGGCTGATACCAGGGCACTCACTCTAGCCTGAGCAACAAAGCCAGACTCTGTCTCAAAAATAAATAAATAAATAAAATGGAAATGTGAGAAGACTGCCACCCAATGTCCATCAATGTTTGACTATATCTTTGTTTTACATATATTATTTACACACATATATAATATAGATATGTATATAATGTTACTATAATGTGGTGAATTCACAATTTTTATGCCCAGGACCTTCTTTGGGTTTTTACTGTACTCTTTGCTTACCACAATCACAGTTAGTTCTGCAGGTCAGTTAGGAGTCCCTTGGACAATCAAAGAGCAAGTTAATAAAGAAAGACCATTACACAACGTGCTCAGTGTCTTTGGAGAGACAAGAGTCATGCTGTGAATTGGTATTAAGGCCGGTGCATCACTTATTACATGCACAGAGCACAGTGAGCACACTGTGGGGAGCGACACACAAAACCCAGGCAGGGACTCAGCTCCTGCTTCCCTTCCTCCACCCTAGCACAGATTGCTCTCGGAGGTGGAGCAGCGAAGCTCCCCAGGTGGCAGCTAGAGTCAGGCCCAAGCTTACTATGGCAGGGTCTGGCTCATCAGCCAACATTTCTTCCCTGCCCCTCCTTCCTTAACTGCCATCCAAGTGAATATATTTACTCAAAGATGACTTTTGTCCATAGACGAAATTATTCAGAAGTTACTTGGCATTGAAAATTAATATTTTACTTTACAAAATCAAAACTCAAGGGGATTTTTCTGCAAGCTTGTAAATTCAACTTACAAATTTTATAGATAAAGCCAAATTTAAACAATCACTTTTAAGGGGGCTTTTGATTAATGTTTGGTCACATTTATAAATTTACTTAATTAACCTACTTTAAATATTTTAACTGCATTTATAAATTTAATATAATCAATTCATTTTGTTAAGTACTTCAGTTACATGACTGACAAAAAAAATCCTTTCCAAGTACTTAAGTAATTCATAAATATCCAGTAAATTAATCTTATAAATATGCTAATTTTAGGTTATTTTAAATGTCTAATATTACATTTATGTTTTGAAATATTTCTACTTGAAATCACAAATATAAATCAACTACTTAGATTGTACCTTTTAAATAAGTACTACATGTCTAATATGTTTTTCTAATAGTTCATATTCTCTTTTTTTTATTTCAGCTTATTATGGGGGTACAAATTTTAAGGTTTCAAATAATGCCCTTGTTCCCCCTCCCCGCACAAGTCTGAGCTTCAAGTGTGACCATCTCCTAGGTGGTGCACATCTCACTCATTATGTATGTATATACCCGCCCCCTTTCCCCTCCCACCCACCCAATACCCAATTAATGTAGTTCCTATGTGTCCACTTAGGTGCTGCTCAGTTAATACCAATTTGCTGGTGAGTCTATGTAGTGCTTGTTTTTTCATTCTTGGGATACTTCACTTAGTAGTATGGGATCCAGCTCTATCCAGGAAAATACAAGATGTGCTATATCACTGTTGTTTCTTAGAGCTGAATAGTACGCCATGGTATACATATACCACATTTTATTAATCCACTCGTGAATTGATGGGCACTTGGGCTGTTTCCACAGCTTTGCAATTGTGAATTGTGCTGCTATAAACATAATAGTTCATAATTGCTTAAACACTATAAATACCTAAAATATTAAATATATATATTCCTTTACACAAAAATACTATTATGATGTACTTGATTTTCTTAAACATTTCTATATTTAATTGTAACCCTTCCTAGTGTTTTTAAAGATGCTTATTGCTTTAAAAAATTATTTATTTTCTCAAATTGTTTTGAGCATACCTTCCAAAGCTGCTTGCATTGCATATGAGGTCTGGAGCCACAGATATGTAGGGTAATTTTGTTCATGACACCACTACAAGGTCAAGTCCCTTTTAATATGTCATGAACTTCAAACCTTTAAAAAAGGGTTGTAGCCAGCCTCCGAAATGACCTCCAGTGAGTCTCACCACCTGGTAGTCACCCCTGGGCAGACACTTCCACTCTGAATAGGACTGACCTATATAATCAATAGGGTATTGTGGAAATGATAGAGATTGACTTCTGAGGCTAGATCATAAAAGACACTGCTGCTTCTATCTCACATGCTCTTGGATCATTTGTTCTGGAGGAAGCCAGTTACTCATCCAGCCTGTGGAGCAGCCCATGTGGTCAGGAACTGAGTCCTCCTACCAACATCCAGCATTGGCTTGCCATGTGTATGAATCACCTGTCTGGGAAGCAGATCCTGTAGCCCCAGCCAAGCCTTCAGATAACTGCAGCCCTGGCCACATTTTGACTGCAGCTTCATGACAGACCCTGACCTAAAACTAAGCCACTCCATGCTTCCCCTTCCCCACCCCTCAAAGATCCAAAAAACCAAATTCCCAATCCACAGAACCCCAGTGAGATAATAAACATGTATTATTGTTTTAAGCCTCTAAATTTGGGGGTAATTTGTTACACGACAATAAATAACTAATAAGGAATGGTCCTTCATGATATCGTTATCTAATTTTCAAGCCTGATTAACTCCTAGAAACCCCCATTCAGGTGACTACACTATTCATTTGGATTAAACTGTTTACTGCTTCATTCCATCCTGAATTTTTTCCTGTTCTTTCTATCTGTTAGGTCCAGAAGTCTACAGAGATTCTAAATCCCATCTAAGCCTGTGCTTCTTAAACCTATTCCTGACTCTACCTCGTAACTTCAAAGAGTGGCGTTCTGCTGCCACCCATCATCACAGCATCCTCGGCGTGACCAGATTGACGGTTTATATTTAAAAGACTGAAGCATCTTTTCCAGAAACCCACCACTCACATGTCCATGAAGACTAATAAGCATCTCAGACTTAACACGGCTAAAAGAGAACTCTGGATTTTTCTTTCCCCTTGCCTGCTCTCCCCAGTCTTCCACAGCCCCATAAATGGTGTCATCGTCCACCCAGTTGCTCCACCAAAAACCTAATGGTCATTCTGGACTCCTTTCTTCTTCCCACACCACCAGCAATGCCCTCAGACTCTCTCTCCAGAACATATCCCGAATTTGTTAACTTGTCTTCATCTCCGTGCCCCTCAGCATAGACTAAGCTTTCATCATCTTTCACCAGGACTCCTGCAGTAGCCTCCTAACTGTAATCCCTGATGCTTCTCTCTCTTCTTCAAAAATCAACTATTGTGAATAAAATGACTATAAACAGTCACACACAGGTCTTTGTATGATATATTTTATTTCTCTTGGGTAAATACCTAAAGGTGAGATGGCTGTGCCACATGCTAAGTACTTGTTTAATTTTGTAAGAAACTGCCAAATTATTTTCCATAGTGGGTATGCCACTTTGCATTCCCATCAGTAACCTATGAGATTTCCAGTTGTTCCATGTCCTCTCCAACCCTTGGTATTGTTTTTTTTTAAAGCCATTTTAATAGGTATGCAGTAGTTCTTTTTCTTTATTTGTCAGTGAAGGCAAAATTCACATGCAGTGAAATGTACCAATCCTAAGTGTACAGTTCGAAGAGTTTTAATAAACATGTATCAAGAACACTTCTATTACCCTAATAAATTCCCTAGTAATTCCCTTTCAGTCAATCTCTACCCCTTAGAAGCAGCCACTTCTCATTGCTATCATCATATATCAGTTTTATCCCTTCTTAAACCTCATAAAAGAAATAGTACAGAGTATGATGTTTTGTGTCTGGCTTGTTTTGCTCAACATAATGGTTTTGAGATTCATCAATGTTATTTTGTGTATCAGTACTTGCTTATTTTTATTGCTGAATAATATTTTATTGTATGAATATATCACAATTTGTTTATCTCTTCACCTTTTGATGGACATTTGGGTTGTTTCCAGCAATTCCATTCCTAAATATTTACCCAAGAAGGAAGGAAAGCATATGTCCACAAAAAGACCTGAACAATAATAGCCTACTCTCTCTCTTGATCCACTACAATCCATTCCCCAGACAGCAGGTAGAGTGATCTTTTAAATAAATCACTCAAATCCCATCACTTTTCTGCTTAATGCTCTGTAGTGACTTCCCATCCCACTTAGGAGAAAATATAAACTGCCTATCATGGCATGTGAAACCCAGGCATCAGAGAGTCTTAACTAGGCTGTACACAGGAATCCTCTGAGAACTTTTGATCCTGGGCCCTGCTTCAGACCGAGGGATCAGAATCTCTGGAGGAGGGGCCCACATATTTTTTAAAGCTCCCCAGGAGACTCTAACAGGCCCTCAGGTTTGCAAAGCCCTGTCAGTGTGACCTGGCCCCAGCTCTCCCCCTCCTCTAGTCCTCTGAGCACGACAATTTTATCCCCACCCAAGGGGATTTTTGCTAGTGTTTCTTCTGCTTGGCATGTTCTTTAGATTTTAGTGTGACTGGCTCTTTCTTAGGATTCAAGTCTCAGCTGAAATGTCACCTGTTCAGGTGCTAGAGTTCATTAGGTTCTAAATGGCAGAGAGGTTGTTTTCAGCCTCCAGTGTCTTATTTTTGGCCCTAATATGATGCTGAGCACATTGCAGATACTCAATAAATATTTTGCTGTTAACAGTGAAGTGACTGTGCCGAAGGGATAGAGAGGATGAGGGACCTGGAGAAGGTAATAGTGTGTTAGCAGGAATTAAGGGATCACGAGAAAAGGAGACAGAAGGATCTTTATGCTTCTTTCCTCACTTTAGGGAACTGCCACCAACTCAAAGCATGAAATTCAGTTTCGTCTATTCTGTACAACTGAATCTCAACGCACTATTCTATTCTATATGTAGTTTCCCTTGATAAGCAAGATAATGCAGCAATCACCAACATTTTTGGCACCAGGGACCAGTTTCGTGGAAGACAATTTTTCCACGGGTGGGTTGTGGGGGAGAGATGGTTTGGGGATGATTCAAGCACATTATGTTTATTGTGCATTTTATTTCTATCATTATTACATTGTAATATATAATGAAATAACTATACAACTTACCATAATGCACCATAATGCAGAATCAGTGAGAGCCCTGAGCTTGTTTTCCTGCAACTAATGTCGCTGCTGATCTGACAGGAGGCGGAGCTCAGGCAGTGATGCAGGATGGGGAGTGGCTGTAAAGACAGATGAAGCTTCTACCTGCCCCTCACCTCCTGCTGCGCAGCCTGGTGGGGGTTTGGGGCCGCAGTGTTAAAGCAATGTTTTAAAGAAATTTAAAGAGAAAGGAAGGAAGGAAGGAGGGAGGGAGGAAGAAAATGAAGAAGAATTTATGAGCATTTTCTATGTGCTAGACAGAGTGCTAGGCATGTTTAGGTATTTACTTATTCATCACAATCTTATGTGAAATAAATACAATTATACTCATTTTACAGATGAGGAAACTGAATGGAGCTTAGAGAAAAAATTACTTTCCTTTTAAGTATTCTTACCACTTAACTGTTATAATAAGATTGGATAAAAATATACAAGACATGCACATCAAATATACCAGATGACATTAACAATGGAAAAACCATTTATTGTAATAAAGATAGATCAAAGATTCAAATTGATTCTGTCAGGCTAGAACAGTGTATTAAAATCAAACATTAGATACAGTGTAGTGGCTAAGATGTCAGCTACAAAGGTACAGAAAGAAAGACAAATAGTTTGGCTAGAGTTTGTTTTAAAACAATCTCATGGATTTTGTTGACTGCTAGTTTAGTATTAGCAAACAGTAGATGCTAAAAAGGTGAATAGGACAACTCTTAAGCATTTCATGATAATTCTCACCTTATTGGACTTATTTCTAGTATTTATCACTAGAGATATTTTTAAAAATTCTCTTCTCTCTTGGCTTCTGTTACATATGATTATCTTTCCATCTCTGAAGCATATCCTCATTAATACTAAAACTAATAATATCCTTCATTTCTTAAGGGTTCTATGCTAACTACACATATTATTATTATTTGATTCTCCCTCTTAACATCACTAATGAAATAGGTATAATTATTTTCTCCACGTTACAGATGAGAAAAGTAAGGTTTAGAAAACCTAAGTGATGTTCATGCAATCAGACAGTGTCTGAACTTGGGTGATCCTTTTTTTCCCCTAACGGCTTTGTTGAGATATAAATCACATACCACACAATCTGCCCAGGTAAAGTGTACAGTTCAATGGTTTTTATTATATTCACAGATGTGTGCAACCATCACCACAGTCAGTTGTAGAACACTTGTATCACCTCAAAAAGAATCTTCTTACTCTTTAGCAAATCCCCACACTGCTACCCTCTGCCACTACTAATCTACTTTCTGTCTCTATAGCTTTCCTTGTTCCAGACTTTCATGTGATTAGAATCACATAACACAGGGTCTTGGGGACTGGCTTCTTTCACTCAGCGTAATGTTTTCAAGGTTCATCTGGTTGGAGCATGTATCAGGACTTCACTCCTCTGGACAGTCCTTCCCAAACACCCAAACCGGCCTGGCCCAGCACTGTCCCTGGACAGTCAGTGTGAACCAACCAGTTTCTCTTTTGTGAGAAGATTTTTCACCTGAAATTATTCCTTGCTGATAAATCATACTGGTGCCTGCTCTCTATGCTTCTTTACGTAAGCGACTACTGTCCGCTGGTGTTTGCTTTATATGAAGAAAAAGAAATAAAAAATTAATCAGCATTCAGACAGAATCCCCCAAACCATCATATGACTTTTGAGCAATAGAATTCATAAGAAAACCACCTCTGGCTGTCTTTTCAGATGGTTCTAGTGGTCTTCCTCTGTATACCCAGGAGGAAAGACCAGACTAGTGACAGGGCTGAGTATAATTGTGAGTATAATTGTTCTTAGTTCAGTGGTTCTCTCCTGGTCCCTCAGAACAACTGCATCAGTATCACCTGGAGAACTCAATAGAAATGCAAATTTTCAGGTCCCACCCCAAACCTACAGAAACTCTGAGAGTGGGGCCCAGTGATCTTTGTTCCATCAAGCCTCCTGCTGATTCTGAGCCACACTTAAGTCTTGGAACCACTGACTAGTTAACTGCTGTAGTACTGTCAACACTGGCACATGAACATAAACTCATTACTGCTCATATGAAGAAAAACACTGTTGAGGGGCTAAATAGCAGATTATGATACATACGCAGAATTCCTTTGCATTGATGTGACATGACAGGGGTCAGTTTTATTACTCTCCCCTCCCATCTTTATTTCCTTTCAAAATAATGCTTTGATTAAAACTTACTTTAAAAAATAATAAATCCTGATAAACTTGTTGCCTTTATGAAGTTTATTTCCACGTAAGAAGATCTTGAGGAAAGCATCCCTAGAAGATGGTATATCTACAAATTTTAGTTCAGGAAAAATTAATTCCTATATATATTCACATCAGACATAGGTCTCTAGAGATTATTTTTCTGAGTGGGTGTTTTGTCAGCACAGAGACAATATCAGGCACTGCATTTTTTTTTTTTTTTTTTTTTTTTTTGAGACAGAGTCTCACTTTGTTGTCCAGGCTAGAGTGAGTGCCGTGGCGTCAGCCTAGCTCACAGCAACCTCAAACTCCTGGGCTCGAGTGATCCTTCTGCCTCAGCCTCCTGAGTAGCTGGGACTACAGGCATGCGCCACTATGCCCGGCTAATTTTTTTTTTATATATATATCAGTTGGCCAATTAATTTCTTTCTGTTTATAGTAGAGACGGGGTCTCGCTCTTGCTCAGGCTGGTTTTGAACTCCTGACCTCGAGCAATCCGCCCGCCTCGGCCTCCCAAGAGCTAGGATTACAGGCGTGAGCCACAGCGCCCGGCCAGGCCCTGCATTTTTAAAGCAACTGGTGGCATGATGTCCATATTGATGACATACCCATGAGTTTATTTCGGACGCACCAGGGACATCCTTTAGTCCTTTGTTGTTAAGACCAAACACTTTTCAGATACTCTGAGGGTAGGTATTACCTCCTTCAGAAAGAACACCAGAATGGCTTATTCTCAGTTCATCTGAATAGATTTGACTCTGGGTCAGCAGATTTGAAATTCTGCTAACCATGAAAGTTAAAATGTGCCTTTAATACTTAGATAAAAGTATAATTATGATCAAAACAATTTTATTTGTCAAAATTCACTGTTGTAGCTTTTTTAAATTAGTAGTCATTATCTCCTCAGCATCTATTTTTAATTTTGTTTTAAATACTATTAAGATTGAATTTAAAAAAATCTTAGACACATAAAAAAATCGTGCCATGTGGTACTTATCATACACTGCCTTACACTGTTAATTACCATTTTATGTTGTTTATGTCTCATGCCTCAACCAGAGGACAATCATTGTCTCTTGCATGTATTTGTTTGTCCTGTCATATCTCTCTGATTTTAAATATGGATGTCCATTAAACAGGTGTGTATTGATTGATAGGCTTCACAGTAACCTGAAACACTCATTCCTCTGGTCAGGAATGAAAACTCTTTCAAATTAGGTCAGTTAAAAAGTGATACTCACCATCAAATTGGTATTAATTGATCAACACTTATGCGCACACATACATGGCAGTAACATTCATGGGGTGTTGGGCTGGTGGGACGGGAAGGATGGGATGGGTATATTCACACCTAATTGGTGAGGTGCACACCATCTCGGGGATGGACACCCTTGAAGCTCTAACTCGGGCGGGGCAAAGGTAACCTAATCATTTGTACCCCCATAATATGCTGAAATAAAAAAAAATGAAGTGGTACAACAGACCACTTTATAAGTATCCAAGGGCATAAGCAAAGCACACTTAGACTCTTTGGGACACGGATCTAAACATTCAGGACCCAAGGCTAGTCCTTTCAACCTTCTTGGGAATCTATGACTTCAGTTGCATTCTTCTATCTGTGTGTCACCTTCTTTCTCAAGCTTCTTTGAGTAGACTGACTTCTTTTCACTTTGGCATCTCCATTCCCTGAAGATATGAGCTTACCTTTGTCTTTGATTTGTAGGTGCCCGACCATGTATGGCCTTGTAAGGAAGCCATTGGAGATTTACTGACATGATCTCATGGATGTTTGTTTGTTTATTTGTTTGAGATAGAGTTTTACTCTGTTGCCCTGGCTAGAGTGCAGTGGCATCATCATAGCTCATTGAAGCCTCAAACTCCTGGGCTCAAGCAGTCGTTCTGCCTCAGCCTCCCAAGTAGCCGGAACTACAGGTGTGCCCCACGACGCTCTGCTGATTTTTCTATTTTTAGTAGAGAGAGGGTCTTGCTCTTGCTCAGGCTGATCTCCAACTCCTGAGCTCAAGCAAGCCTCCCACCTCGGCATCCCAGAGATCTAGGATGACAGGCACGAGCCACATGCCCAGCCTTCTCATGGATGTTTTGAAAATCTCTCTCTGGCTGCCATGATTATAGGGAAGCAAGAGTTATTTCTGTTTAAAGGTTGTAATAATAGCTCACATGAGACATGATTATGACTCAGACTACAATGATGCCTGGGAATGGAGAAAGTGGATGAATTAAGATATTTTGAAGGGAGAACTAATTAAACAAATGGATTGGGTATGAGGTGTGAAAGAAGAGCAAAATTAGCATGGATCCTAGATTTCTGTTTGGGCAACTGGACAGTTGATGGGCTTGTCATCTTATCCATATAATTTCTGATAACTGAGTAACTATAACTCCAAGACTAAGAATTTTGCTTACATAATAAGAAAATCTTCAAAGCCAGAAAAAAAATTATTCTCACTATTGAATTTTCTTAAGTTTTACGTTAGTATTAATGCCTTTCTACAAGGGATAATTGAACAAAAAGCACTTCTTTGCAAACTCCAGACTATCCGCTTAGAAAATGAAAAGTAGTTTTCTCCTCGCTGGAACCCTAGCTTGAGCGTGCTTTCTGATAGTGGAATGATCTCTTAAGGCTGCCATTTTGTCCCGAGGTTTTGTGACTCTGGTTCTCCCCTTAGGAGATTGCTGTGAAAAGGAGGAGAACCACAGGGCCCTGTTCAAGAGGCACGGCTGGCCCTCTTCCTCTTCCTCATCAAGGGCTGTGGGCAAGATAAGAACTGGCATCAGCATCCTGATGCTGAGATTTGTTTTGAAGCATTCAAAGAGAAAGCAAATGCTCAGGGGAAGCTTTAAATTTCTTTCTACTTACCGAAGTTGAATTGCAAGAGCTATCTCTTTACCATTAATCACCAGTTCTAGTGTGAAGCCAGCCAACTTCAGAGAGTTAGTTAAAAGAGGTGACTAATGACTCAGCTCTCTGCTTATCTCACTCTCTGCTCAGGTTTGATCTCACCAGACACTTTATCCACTTTAACAGGAGCTCTTCCAGTGGCTGTGGTGTCGAGGGAGTTCTGTGTTTAAAGGGGCCCGTCCTGTACCTGCGTCCGACTGACTGATAGGAACTTCAATGCCCAGCCCGGGACATAAGTGGGGCAGAAGGTGGAAGAGTGAACACACTAGGGCTCTATAAATGTCCAACTTGACCTTAATGATTTAGGCATGACCTAGAATCCCTAGGAGGTCTCGATCATCTTAGTTTCAAATGACCCTTATTATATAGAGAATCTTTTTTGAAGTCAGTTCTTCTAAAAGTCTGCTTTTGGTGTCTGCTCACTGAGTCCTGTAAGTACTTATTTTAGAGATAAGCTTTCATGGCTCTCCCTATTGTTCCAGCTTCAGTGATCAAAACATCCAAGACTGTGTTTTGATTCTACTTCTTTGTAGTTATTTTATCGTGGGTCTTTCTGAGTCTTAGATTATACTGAGCAATTACTGGTTACTTTTCCAGAGATTCACTACATAAGCCCTGATTATATATAACCAAGTATTGCTCCCTCACTGATATTCCAACAGAGCCTCTTGTTCAAATCACACGTCTCTCCAGTAATGCCCACCCTCCTTCACAAACACAGGGCTCCCTCTGCCCCTCTCCTCCATGGCTGCACATTCCCAGGGGCCCCCTGCCAGCTCCAGTCAGGTATATCTTCAGTAATGAAGTCAAAAGGGAAAAATAAAGCATGGAAATACACCCAGTTTATGTCAATGGCCTTGTTTAACTATTTAAGGCTGTATCTCAGAGTCTAAGTGTGTTGTAGTGTGTTTTGTAAAGTAGTGCTTATAATCCATTGAGCTTTCAAAACAGCTCTCTTTCCTAGTAAGCCTACATTGAGAAGTGGGGTTAATTTGCCAGAGTACTTTTTTGTGATAATTATAGGACTTGCAGATTAGCATGAGTGAATTGGCAAGGTTCTGTGACTAATAAAAAAAATACATACACACACAAAACTGTAACATTCAACTGCTTCAAGCTTCCTCATGAGAGAAACATTAAACTTCCCTGATAGGCCAGTTTTGAATCCAAGGTAGCATATTAATACATACTTAGGGAAAGACACCTTTCAAGTGACATATGGCCCAACATTCCCATACTAAAAAGCACAATTCTGTTATTCAAAGGTTTGGAACTTATAGTAAATGAACTAATAAAAGATAAATTCCATGAATTAGAATGTACTTAGTAATTGGGTGATAATTATTGAGCCAGGCAGACAATACAGTTCTTTATTAAAATCTTACATGAAATAGTGTAATTCTACATTGAACTCTAGGAACACATTGCTATTTATTTAACAAACATATGTTAAGTACCTACTGGGTATCAAGCACCATGCTAGGATCAGGAGATGAAAATCCCGGCAGATAATACTGTCTGAACACTTGTGCTCAGAGATCCTGTAAGTCGAGTCACTGACATTATTTCAGATTGGTTAAATCTCAAGTTCCAACCAATTACATGGTTATAATACCTACTCAAGGGTATTAAGACAGCCACCTTCAACTTTGGCAAGCTCACTCATAATACCAAAGGAAGAGAAGAAAAACACTTTCTGGGTCTCTGAGCAAAGTCTTCTGTATTTAACAAAAAAACAAACAAAATGCTTTTTTCAGCTAGAAGACAGGAAACATTTTAGGAATCTTGGCACATTTTTACAAGGTATTCCCTGACCATTGACTTCATGACCCTTTTTAAAAAAAAAAATAGTTTTAGATTTATAGAAAAATTAAGAAGATAGTACAGAGACTTCCCATATTACCTCTATCCACCCTCGGTTTCACCTATTATTGACATCTTACATTAGTACTGTATATGCTACAATTAATGAACCAATATGGATATATTATTAATATCTAAAATCCACATTTATTTAGATATCCTTGCTTTTTACCTAATGTCCTTTTTTGGTTCCAGAATATCACATTATATTTTAGTTGTCATGTCTCCCTCCTTAGGCTCCACTTGGCTATGACAGTTTCTCAGACTTCATTTTGGATGATCTTACCAGTTTTGAGGAGTGTTGGTTTTTTGAGGTTTTTCTCACGATTGGACTAGGGTTATGGGGTGCTGGGAAGATGACTGGGCACCAGGGCCATTTTTGCCACACCACACTGAGGCTCCATCTCTTTTTTTTTTTTTTTTGAGACAGAGTCTCACTTTGTTGTCCAGGCTAGAGTGAGTGCCGTGGCGTCAGCCTAGCTCACAGCAACCTCAATCTCCTGGGCTTGAGTGATCCTTCTGCCTCAGCCTCCCGAGTAGCTGGGACTACAGGCATGCGCCACCATGCCCGGCTAATTTTTTTATATATATATCAGTTGGCCAATTAATTTCTTTCTATTTATAGTAGAGACGGGGTCTCGCTCTTGCTCAGGCTGGTTTTGAACTCCTGACCTTGAGCAATCCGCCCGCCTCGGCCTCCCAAGAGCTAGGATTACAGGCGTGAGCCACAGCGCCCGGCCGAGGCTCCATCTCTTAATGTGACCTATGGCTGTTGACGTTGCCTTTGATCACCTGGCTGAGATAGTGTCTGCCAGGTTTCTCCGATGTAAGGTTATTCTTTATCCCCCACTTCCATACTGCACTCTTTGGAAGGACGTTACCATTTGCAGCCCACACTTAAGGAGTGGGGAGTTTCGCTCCCCTCACTATGGGTGGAGTGCCTACATAAATTATTTGTATTTCTTCTGCAAGAGAGCATGAGAGATTTGTCTGTTCTCCTCAACTCATTAATTTATTCAATCATTTATTTATGTCAGTATGGACTCATGAATATTTATATGTTGAGTTGTAATCCAATACTACTTTGTTATTTTGTGGCTTAAATTGTTCCAGCTTTGGCTATTGGGAGTTCTTTACTTGGCTCCTGTGTCCCTTTGACATCCTCCCATAAACGTGGGTTTTTTCTTGTTGTTTTTTGGTTTTTTGAGCTCATTCCTACCCCTTTTCATTCTGAGAAGGAATCTTTAATCAGTCAAGCTCTAATATTGAGATTCAGGCAGTAGGAGAGGCTTTTTTGGGGGGAGGTATCTGGGTCTAGTTTCTCAAATCTTGTGTTGAAGGTACACATCAATTTAGGCTCATCCAAAGAACTGTCTCTGCCACCTACGTCCCACCCCTGCCCTTTTCCTGGGCATACAAAGATGAGTTAAATCATATTCTTCAGTTCATGGCACATTATCATCACTGGTCTGTGCAAGTTTCTGCTCTTATTCTACTCATTCTCCTTTATCCCAATACACCATTTGATTTCCCCTTCCCACCTCTCAGGAAATCTTTTTCTTTTTTTGAGACAGGATCTTGCTCTGTCGCTCAGGCTAGAGTGCAGTGGTGTCATCATAACTCATTGCCACCTCAAACTGCTGGGCTCAAGCGATCCTTCTGCCTCAGCCTCTTGAGTAGCTGGGACTACAGGCATGTGCCCCACGCTCAGCTAATTGTTTTATCTTTTGTAGAGATGGGGTCTCACTCTTGCTCAGGCTGGTTTCCAACTCCTGGCCTCAAGCAATCCTTCTGCCTCAGCCTCCCGAAGTGCTAGGATTACAGGGATGAGCCATTGTACCCAGCTAGGAAATCATTCTAATGTGTATTATTTTGGCTGTATGTGCAAAATGTATATAGTGTGCTCAGCTATTCTTAACTTACACAAATAGTGGAGTATTATATATTTCATTCTTTTTTTATACAACTATATTTTTAATGTCCTGAAAAAATCTAACTGGTATTTTGATTAGAATTATATTGAGTTTATGGATACAGTTCAAAAGAATTAACAGATTTATAATTATTTTGTATTTCTTTTCCTAATACACTAACTTAATAAAGGAATGGTCCTATATCTCTTTTATCAATATCTGGCCAATTCATGCTATTTATTTGTCTATTAAAAGCTAAAATTTAATTGAATAGTCACAAAAGTAGATAGAACTGGTTTTTTTTTTTTTTTTTTGAGACAGAGTCTCACTTTGTTGCCCAGGCTAGAGTGAGTGCCGTGGCGTCAGCCTGGCTCACAGCAACCTCAATCTCTGGGGCTCAGTGATCCTACTGCCTCAGCCTCCCGAGTAGCTGGGACTACAGGCATGCACCACCATGCCCGGCTAATTTTTTGTATATATATATTTTAGTTGGTCAATTAATTTATTTCTATTTTTGGTAGAGATGGGGTCTCGCTCAGGCTGGTTTCGAACTCCTGACCTTGAGCAATCCGCCCGCCACGGCCTCCCAAAGTGCTAGGATTACAGGCTTGAGCCACCACGCCCGGCCGATATAACTGGTTTTAAAACACTAAGTGTATGGCAAAGAAATCAGAAGTCAGAATCATAAAAAGGCATTTATTAAACTCATATTTATTCTTAATGCTATGCTGGGTTCTGTATCAAAAAAGACAAGTGTATATATCACATCATTTGGGGGTTTACATTTTAACAGACAACACTGAGTGGATAAACATGTGCAAGCTTTAACACAACAAAAAACTAATCAGGGAGGGGACTAATGTGTTTCTATCATACAGAAGTACAGACTTAATAAAAGAATGGTCCTATATCTCTTCTATCAGTGCCTGTGATCCCAGCACTTTGGGAGGCTGAGGTGGGAGGATCTCTTGAGGCCAGGAGTTCCAGACCAGCCTGAGCAACATAGTGAAATCCTATCTCTACAAAAAAATAAAAAACTTAGCTAGACACAGTGGTGTGCACTTGTTGTCTTAGCTAATCGCAATGCTGAGGCAGGCTTGAGCCCAGGAGTTCAAGGCTGCAGTGAGCTATGATTGTATCAGTGCATTCTAGCCTGGCAACAGAGTGAGACCATGTCTCTTAAAAAAAATTAAGAGACATGGTTAAAATTAAGAGACAAATGAACAAACAAAAGTTCAGAGTGAATGCATATTATGGGTGAGAAATGGGAGAGTGAGAAAAGAAAGGAGAGACAGCCAGGGTAGAGAAAGTGTCTGAAGATAATAAAATTCATTTTTAACTGAAAGAAGTAAGTTCAAAATTATATAAAATAGATTGCTACTTATGTTAAAAAGAACAAAAAACCCTCTAAGAGTGTATCTATATTTTTTCTTGTATATATATTAAATATGTCTGGAAGGACATGGAAAATTTAATAACATTGGTTGTTAGCAGGAATAGGAATCAGTTGGTTAGAATGGGAACAGAGAAGGAGAAAGACTTTCTACTGTATACACTTACATTTTTAAAAGTTTGAATTATGTAAATTATTTATTTAAAAATTAAAGAAATTACACTTTACAAGTTGATAGATACAGAAGAGAAAAAGAAATTTCCAGAATATTTGTGACACGGAATAGGAATAATGGGTGTGCATGCATACACACCTGCACGTACACATCCAATTTTGTACCACAGTGCCGCTGACTAGACCCTAGACCCTATATTAGGAAGGGGAAAAAAATGATGAGACAATGATAGAATTTCCAAGTCAATTATCAAGGTCTCTAAGCTACACATCCTACTTATAGATATGAATAGGGCAGACCAGAAACCAGTTACTGAAGGTCTGATCTTAGTCACCCTCCATGTCCTGGAGTTATCTAAATCAATAGCCCTCAAACTATGGCCTGAGGGCCACATGCAGCCTGCCAAGGACATTTATCCCACCCACTGCCCGCTGGGTGTTTTTGTTGCGGCTTCCTGTCCTGCTTAGCAGCCGAGTGGTCCCTGGCCCACAGTGCGCATGTGTGGAATGTGCCAGGCACTCTCCAACGGCCCTCCGATGGTCTGAGGAACAGTGAACTGGCCCCCTGTTTAAAAAGTTTGAGGAGCCCTGATAAATGTTAGAGTCCAAAGACTATTTGACCATAAGGTAAATCTCAGCTTGCTCTCACATCCCACTTGCTAAGTGGCATGTTGGAACAGCAACTTGGTCAGTTTCGTCTTCCTCCCAGCCAACTGAAATCTCCATCCAAAATTTAATGACACAGTATTGATCTGTGGAGTATAAGAATTGATAATCACTCAGCTATTCTAGCAAATTCATTGCCAACCATTAAAAGATTACAGACAATTCACTGTAAACAACAGAAGAGAGATAGCTTTTCTTTAGTCTCACAGGGAAAGGGGCTAATAGTGAAACTCAAAAGCCTTTTTCCTGGCTTCTGGTCAAAATCTTACATTTTGCAGATAATTCCTTCCCTGAGTGGTAGATATTTCCTAACTGGGTTTTATACTTGTTACCAACAGCATTGATCAATTTATCACATCATCTTGACAATTCATCTGTAATACATGCATCAATAGCACATTCATGTCACAGCTCTATATTTCTATATTAAAATGCCTGTAAATTAAATTTTCCATATTGATTTTCAGTCACTTATTTACTTCCAGCATATACATTCTAATTTCTTATTACATTAGAATTTAGGCTTAATTTAATAAGATTCTCTTCCTTTTTTAAAAATTTTTGAATTATATTCTATGGAATGCTACTACTTAGAATTTTTCACATAAAATACTTTTCTCTGAAAACTATCATTTAACTATTAACTTATGTTCCCTATTGCTGCTATTGAAAATTGTGACTTATTTTTAAACAGTCTTCATTAACTTTATTGAAATCATGGATATGAAGAAAGGTTTCGCTGTAAGGATATATTAGCCTATGTAATAATGAATAATTAGGGACAATTAACATCTTCAAGTACTTCAAGAACTGAAGGCTCCCTTATTATTTATTGGTGGACAACTTCTCTTTCTGGGTCCTCTTTGGCTTCCTATTGCCTATTACCCGAGGAAAACAGGTAGAAGTCTTTGGGATATGATAAGGATCACACAAAATTTTTAGGTGGTCCAGATCCTGAAACTCAACTTCCTACCAAAGTATTTTCATGTAAAATTTTATTAATGAAAGCAAGTAAACATTCTACAAAAAAACAAAGTGCTACAGCAGTTAATTACATGAACTCTAGCCAGATGGCTTGGGCTTGGGATCCAATCCAAGCACTACCGCTTCCTATCTGTGTAATCATGGGCAAAAGATTTAACCTCTCTGTGCATGGATTTTCTCACTTGCAGAATTGGGCTTGTCAGAGTATCTATCCTATAAATTTGCTGACAAAATTATGCATGAACATCTATAAAGTACTTAGAATAGTGCAGATATAATAAGTTTAGCTATTTCTACCCAAATAAATAATTTGTGGGTCTACTATTTGGGATACTAATTTCTTTTTCACTTTCATATAGATTTCTCTTTTTAGAATAGTTCCATCTCTATCATAATCAAAATGTATTATTCAGCACCTGTACCTCAGTTTCCTACAGAAAAAGTTAGCTACGACTTTATCAAAGCCCAAGCTGGGGTTTGGTAAATGACACAGGTCATTTTTTTTACCCTCTATTATATTTCTTTCTCTGAATTTTTTCTTCTCATCTTCAACCAGATGCCACTTAAGGTGATAATAAAATTGAGAAACAAGTTAGGAAGGAAAAAGCAACCTGACTTTTAGAGCCCTAAGAGATTTTTTGAGCAAAATGAAGAAAACTCCAGACATCATACCTCGTTAATGCTCCAGGTGGATAAAATGGGACAACAACCTCAATTAATAAAGCACGGGTCCTGTAGAAGCTTTTCCACATCAGAACACATTCTCCCCTTACTCTGAGAGCCTCTGACTGCTTAATCCTTTCGTGGATGTTATATATATTAGAGGGGACAAGCACAAGAAGAGAATAAGGAGTTTCAGAGGGAATAAGGTATAGAAATTCAGAGGAAAAGTAGAAGAGAGATTTAAAGAAAAGCACAAGATTTCACAAAGAGGTAGGGGGAACAGGAATGGAGATGAGAAATGAAATAAGAAAGCTGCATACCCAGGGAGAAATGTGGGGAATAAATGCAATGTTTACTAGATGGCAATAAGCACAGTTCTACTTTGAAAAAAGAAATCAAAAGAAAAAAAAAATCAGAAAACATATGGGAAAATAACTAGAAAGCAACTGAAAGGGTTGAACCTGGAAAGAAGAGAAGAACTTAAATTCAAAAGAATGTTTGAGAGAAGAAAGAAAGATTTTCTTTCTCTTCAAGATTCCTATACCCTCTAAAAATATAGTCACTCAAAAGCAGCCATCTTTGTTGCATTCACTCTTCCAACTTCATTTTCCCCCTTCTCTGACATTTATTTTCATTCAAATAGGCTGCAAATCACCCTTACTGGAAACTTGTCAAATCATATTTCAAAGGTTTGTAAAAGACTTGACGCTCCTGGAATGGGGTCTCAGGGGCTGGCTGTTTCTTTAGGTCACATAGCATTAGGCTATCCCTGCATAGCCAACAGCAGCAGGCAAGTTAGGTTGGAGCTAAGGGCTCAGGTTACTCCTTCATGTGACCCAGTTGGCTCTGCTTTCTTCTGTGGCAGCAAACTGAATCTCTAACCCCAGCCAGCTGTCACAAAGTTGCCAATGGTCAAAGGATGTCCCAGCTCTTAATATAGCCAGAATGCAATGACAGACAAAAACATACACTAGGGAAAGGACACCCTATTCAATAAATGGTGCTAGGAAAACTGGATAGTCACATGCAGAAGGATGAAACTGTAGCCCTATCTATCATCATACACAAAAATTAATCAAGATGATTTTAAAGACTTAAATGTAAGATCTGAAACCATAAAAATTCTAGAAGAAAATGTAGGAAAAATTCTTTTGGACATTGGCCTAGGCAAAGAATTTGTGACTAAGACCTCAAAAGCAAATACAGCAACAACAAAAATAAACAAATGGGACTTAATTAAACTAAAAAGTTTCTGCACAGCAAAGGAAATAATCAACAGTTTGAACAGACAACCCAAACAATGGGAGTAAATATTTGCAAACTATGCATCCGACAAAGGGCTGATATACAGAATCTACAAAGAATTCAAACAAATCTGCAGAAAAAAACTCAAATAACCCCATCAAAAAGTGGGTGAAAGACATGAACAGTTTTTTCAAAAGACAACATAGAAATGGCCAACAAACATATGAAAAAATGCTCAACATCACTAATTATCATGGAAATGCAAATTAAAACCACCTTATTGCTGTCAGAATGGCCATTACTATAAAGTCAAAAAACAATAGATTGTTTTTTGTGTACACTGAAATCCACTGTTGGCAGTTGATTCGATGGAAAGAGAATGCTTATACACTGTTGGTGGGAATGTAAACTAGACAAACTCTATGGATAACAGTATGGAGATTCCTCAAAGAACTGAAAGTAGACCTACCATTTGATCCAGCAATCCCACTGTTGAATATCTACCCAAAAGAAAAGAAGTCATTTCATGAAAAAAAAAAAAAGGCACCTGTACTTGAATGTTTATCACAGAATAATTTATAATTGCAAAGATATGGAACCAACCTAAGTGCCCATCAACTAACGAGTGGATAAAGAAAATGTGTTGTATACATATACGCCATGGAGTATTACTCAGCCATAAAAAAGAATGAAATAATGTCTTTTGCAACAACTTGAATGGAACTGGAGACCATTATCCTAAGTGAAGTATCTCAGGTATGGAAAAACAAAGACTGCATGTTCTCACAAGTGGGAGCTAAACGAGGGTCATAAAGTGGTGTAATGGACATTGAAAACTGAGAAGGGGGGAGGGTGGAGGGGAATGAGGGATAAAAATCTACCTATTGGGTACAATGTATACTATTCTGGTGACGTGTACACTGAAAGCCTTGATTTCAGCATAATACAATTATCCATGTAACAAAATACACTTGTACCCCCTAAATCTATTGAAATTGAAAAAAATATATAGCCTGAGGATCCATGCAAGACACACCTTAGCCCAGTAAGGCTCCATGACTTGCTGCAGAGGGGCAGCATTAGAACCTAGTGTCCTGGCTAAAAATGCACTTTCACTATGGAGGCTAGATTTGGGGGTCTAACGTGATTGTGTAAGACTAGGAAAGAACTCTCATTTACTAAGATACTACTATTTGGGCAATTTTTTTTTCTTCCTTCTTTCTTGACTTCTACAGGATTAATAAAGTTTTCTGGGTTTTTTTTTTTCCCTGTCCTCACTCTCCTCACCTCTTCCCTCTGGTTTGGAAACTATGATGTTTCATTTCTTTTAGTGGTTTCCATTGATTTAAAAAAAAAATCCTATGGAATTTCTCAAATGAATATAAATAGAGATAATAATATGAATTTCCCAGTGTATCTATTACCTAGCTTCATCTACACCATCATCTACAACCCCACCACTGATTATTTTGAAGAAATCCTAGATGGTATATTATTTCACTTGCACATATTTCAGTGCTATGTCTAAAAGATAAGAGCTCTTTTTAAAAACATAATTATAATACCATCATCACACCTAAAAAATTAACGATAATTCTTTAATATCATTATATATCTGCTCAGTGTTCATACTTCCCCAACTGTCTTACTATTTTCTTTCTTTTCTTTTCTTTTTATGGTTTATTTCTTTGGATCCAAATAAGGTCCATAATTTGCAATTGATTGTTAAGTATTTTAAGTCTCTCTCTCTCCCTCCCTCTTTCTCTGTTTCTGTTTCCCTTTCATCCCTATCATTTCCTCTGTTTTATTTTTAACATTTTTTTATTGAAAAACCTTGGTTTTTTGACCTACTGAGTTTCCCACAGTCTCGATTTTGCTGAGCCCATCCTCATACTGTTTTTTTAAAGAAAACATGTTCCAGTGTCCCTGTACTTCCTATGAAATGGTAGTTAGATCTCAAGGCTCAATTAGATTCAGCCTTTGTTGTTGTTGGCAAGACTGCTTCATGGGTGATGTTGCACACGTCTATCGGGAAGCACATAATAATGTTCAATTGTCATGACATTATCAGACATCAACAACCATTGCCTAGAGTCTATAGTTAATTGGGGGTTACGAATGGTGATTTTTTTTTTCTTCTTCATTAGCTGGAATGCTTTTGTAGAGAAAATTTCTCCTTGTCAAATGCTGATGCATAGATCATGTGGAAGGACAGGATAAATTCTTAATTTTGTCTCTTTATTAACCAGATTTTAAGTTAGCCAATTGTTTCCCTAGGATCCTCCAAAGGTGATCAGTACAATCGTGTGTTTTGTTTTGTTTTTTGGAGGGGGGAATCTCATTATGAACTAATGAGTTTAAACGTGAATTGTAAGCAAATAAATAAAATGGTATGGTTTAAGCCACTAAGTTTTGGGGCAGTGTGTTACATGGCAATAGATAACTGTGATAGTCCCCTTCTGTGTAAAAAGAAAACGTTGTGAACAGAAGTGTTAAAGCATTTTCATGATCATTCTCATTGTCCTTTCTGTTACATCCAGGAACTGACATTCAGCCTTGATGAGTAAGTGGCATTGCCGCTCATTTTGGAAATTGCTGCCCATTTAGTGCCCATCCACACCAAGCAGGGCTCCCGGTCAGTCCAACACGCTCCCCATGTGTCCTGCCTGGCTGTGTTGCTTCCTAGGCCAGGCACTACATTTGCCCACAGAAGAGCCAGCCCTCAGATTATGACCAGATTATCTGGTTTCTTGCATTGCTTTCAACTTATTGGTGACTCACTTCAAATGCCATGTCTGAGAGGCTCTTTCTCCAGAGACAGAAGAATTATCAGCAAAATTGGTCGGTATGTGTCACTGACACAGAAGCCGTGTCTGATCTGTAAGTGGGTAACTTTTATATTACCAGAACTGTTTTCCTGTCTGAATGACTATGGTTTGTTTGGGATCTCATTTGAAAATGAGGTACTTACACACAGCTTTCCAATAATCAGTCTCTGTCTTGGAGCTTATGGAGTCATGGTGAGCCTAAATGAAATGCAATTTTGTAAACCGTAACCCAACCACATCGAGTCCACTAGCTCAAGACCTCTTGGCAGTGGCTCCAGGTCATGGTCCTCAAGTTTGGTTCAGAACAAATATCTTTAAAATTAAAAAGAAAAAAAAAAAAAGAAATACTATTTTGTAGTTCAAACTTAAGGGGTTATATCTAGAGATTTCTTGAGTCCCTAAATCTCCAATAATAATTAAGATAGGACTAGTTTTGTTCACTAGCTAAGTGACTTTCACCCACCAGCTTTCAAGCTTGACTAATTCTTTCCTGTAAAGTACTTTATAGGTATCATCTCATATAATTCTCATAAAACCCCTATGAAATAGGAATTTCTACAGCAAACTACAGCGCATCAGGAACCTTTAGCCCCTTTGCAAATAACAAAGCTGTAAATATTACATCAAAGCATGCCAGGGGTTTACTCTATTCACTGTAATGTGAACATTGATCATTATCATTATCAAGGTTTATTGGAACCCTAACTAGGCACCATGGGGGCACTACTAAAAAAGTATAAAACAGAATCTATAATTTGGGTGGTCTATCCCTTCAATTAAATCTGAGCTAAATGGATGATACATGCAGGCAACTTTGCCCTCTGGACACTCTCCTTGCTTTTGGTGTGTAGCAATTTCATAGAGGAGATAAAAATGTAATCCTAGGCAGCAGAGGAGACAGGGAGAGAGGAGCAAAAGAAATAAGCAAAAGAAGAGAGAAGGTTCCCTGACACAATAAGACTTATCCATAATCTACAGTACATATGACTTAGGCCAGAAGGAAATACAGTAGTTGTATACTCTTTCTGGTTGTGTGTTTTATTTCAATATTATAGATTATAGCAACAGAAGAACAACAACAATAAAATCATTGAAAGAAAACAACAAAAACAAGTATTCTGGTGGGTTCACATCACCCTCATGGTGGTGGGGTTTTTTTGTTTTGTTTTTTGTTTTGGCCAAGTTGCTAATGTTCTGGATGGGAGGAAGAGTGATTGGGGGATGGGGCAGTGAGTACACCCAGGAATCATTCTTGAAACTCCTCAATTAAGTTCAATAGCATCTTGCTAAACCTCAAGCCTGGCAATTTATACACACACTTATACACAAACACAAATACACTTGGCTGCCCTGGTTCTTTAGCAAAGAGAGGGCAGCTTATAGCTGAAGAGAAAGCTCATATTACAAAGACTTCATTACTTTTACAAAATACGCACCAAAGGACATTTACTAGTGTACCGAGAGCTATTATCATAAATAATTAAAACTAAACCATTCTTCTCTAAATAAATGTATAAAGTACATTGGGTGATTCAAAGCACTGAGCTTTCTCAACATACTGCTCTGTTACACTTATAATGCAAAAACCCCACCCAGGCCATTAAAATAGGATTCTTGGTTCTTCTGTAGAGACTTTATAAAGCAGAATTGGATGGGGCACAAGAACTTGGGATGCTGAAGTCCTTCCTTCTATTTGTTCTTTTTTTCTTCCAGTCATTATTTACAAGAAAATAAAAATGTTTATAGACATCTTTGCATGAAGAACCCTTATGGTAGTATTTTACACGAATACTTTGATGCACTGTTCAAAAAGCCTGAGGGTTAAGCAACATGACATTTCTCAAGTATCACCGCCCATCATGGAAGCCATTGTGATTTGTGTTGAGAGACTTTCTTCTAGAGTCTTCCCTACTCAAAGGATGTAAAAGTAAGAGCCATTACAATATGACTAAAAGGATTGCCTGTGCCCTTTAACCAACACGACACCCTCGTATTTTACTTAAAACTCTGAATTAAATACCCAGTAACTGCTTGACTTGCTTCCATGTGAGTCCTGGAAGAAACTGAGGCTGTTTAGAGAGTGAAGAGCTGTTTTAGATTTCTCTTTCTTTCTTTCTTTTCTTTTCTTTTCTTTTCTTTTCTTTTTTTTTTTTTTTTTTTTTGAGACAGAGTCTTACTTTGTTGTCCAGGCTAGAGTGCCGTGGTGTCAGCTTAGCTCACAGCAACCTCAAACTCCCAGGCTCAACTGATCCTCCTGCCTCAGCCTCCCGAGTAGCTGGGAATACAGGCATGTGGCGCCATGCCTGGCTAATTTTTTATATTTTTAGTTGCCCGGCTAATTTCTTTCTATTTTTAGTAGAGACAGTGTCTTGCTCTTGCTGAGGCTGGTCTCAAACAAGGACCTCAAGTGCTCCTCTCCTCGGCCTCCCAGAGTGTTAGGATTACAGGTGTAAGCCACCACGCCTGGCCTACTTTAGATTTCTAAAGTCAGAATTCACCTTAGTTGCTTTATCCACTTCCAGACTTACTTTGATTTAGGTGAGTAGTCTTTAGGAATCCCAGCAACCCTGAGGTTTCTAGATTTAATCTGAATGAATTCAATTCTCAGAATTGGACTTAATTCAAAATCAGCCTATAGAGATCCTAATCTAAGTTTTTATTCCTGGGGTCTCTTTAAACAAAACTAGACCTGTCTTTCCTCCATCTCTTTTAAATCTTTAAGCTCAGTATAAATCTACTGAAGAACTTAGGCTTTGTATATTGCAGCTGTGCTACCCACATACTGGTGAGTGCTCAAGTAGTCACCAAATCAAAACGAGCCATGACACTGCTAAATTTAAGGAAAACTCATATCAAAGAAACATCATTATCTTCATAGGTTAACAACCAAATGGTAAGCCAAGACATTGAAGAAGATTGATATATAACTTCTCTCTAAATATCCCGGAGATCATTGTCAGTAATCAGAGATAGGTATAGCAAAACAAAGTACAAACTTCATATTGCCTCATATTTTAAACTCATCCTCTATCAGTTTTTTCAACAAAGTTCCAGTTGTGTGTGTAGTTATATGAGTTACCTTCTGCTTTATATCACCCTCCACCAGCTTGAGCAGGCTCAGTAGTCTTGGATATTCAAACATGTGTTAATACATCCTCTGATCTTGATCTCTGTTCACTTTTTCTTCCCCAATACAAAATTCTAGAAAAGTATGTAATCCTGAAGAGGCATCTGAGCCTATTAAATGAGTCAGATTGGCTCAATTAAAAAGTCACCTTTGCCAGATTTGCATTACACTTCATGTAAGATGTTCTAACACCCATTCCATCATGGGTTATATAAAATAACAGGAAAGTCACCAAAAGGTGCCCAACCAGAAAGGAGCAAAACTTTGAGGGTACAAAATTAGAAGCCACAGAGGAGGCATAGTGAGATTTTTAGAGGCACTGAAAGGCCTTCTCAATACAAGCCATTTCCATTATTGGTACTATCGCAAGCTGTTTCCACCATGGTGTTTGAAAATGTCATATTACCATTCCTTTAGGCTAAGGCAGGGTTAGAAAGCATGGGGCACCCATGCCATTGCTCTCTATCCCACCCTTGGGGCAAATAGCATTAATCTACCATGATTTTCTGTTTTGCTCAACTCAGATGTACCCTTATAATACTTCTCAAAGCACTCCAGAAAGCCACTATCAACTGTTGGTGTTAGCCCTCGAGAAAAAAAAAAACATATTTGTTATTCTGAGATTATAGCCTTGAAGTCTTCACAACTAAATGAAATGTCAGATAGAATGCCATTCTCAGACATAAAAACTCTAACGCTCAAACGTTTATATCAACAAACTGTAAGACCTGAGAAATAAAAACAAAATCCTAAGCCCCACAACATACTGAATGGCTCCCTTCTTGGCCAAGGGGACTCTAAAGAAACCTAAAGAAACCTTAAAACTGAGTTCACCAGTCGAGACAGGATGGGAGGTCAGGCATGCTTCAATATACCCCCTCCCTTGTTAATTGCCATTAGGCTTTCTGCCCTAAGGGTTAAACAGAAGCCAGCCCTTTGGAAAGACTTGCTGCACTGCTGATTTCAACCAACTGCCAAATGCTGCTCCTCCCTTTTGTGGTTTTGTGGCACAATTGACGAGCATTCCTTAGATCACCAACCATGGAGTGGTTTTGACCAGTCTACGAAGGCTGTGCAGTGAACGTTTTTTATGTCCTCTGATTCACCTTTTGACATCAGAGGACCAAAAACTCCACCCTTGGGTCACTGACATTTTTTGTACATGTGACTCATGAAGGGGCATGAAGCTCAATTGTACATGTGCATGTTTCTCCTTTCATAAATATTCATGATTCCTCCTATAGCTTATTAAAAATGTATATTTGGCTACTCTGCTCGGTGTAAAATTCCCATTCCCTCTAACCGTTCTGGGGAAGTGCGTGCTCTCAGCTTCTGCCTGAGGCTACACTTCCCAGTCTGCAAGACGGTAGCCTGCAGGCTACAATGCTTTATGAGAAATAAAACTCTCCTTTCTAAACCTATAAACCTCATCATTCTTCAGCTGAAGGACCTGATAAAATGGGAAAATATTTAGTAGAAAGGAAGGAAACATTGTGGCATGAATTTGGGGCAAGGAGCTGTTCTCTGCAAAATATTCTGAAATAGGGAAGATGAAATTGCAAGATGAATAATCACTCTGTGCACTATCTGTCTGGTGCAGATGAAGTTTTCATAAAGCAGTAATTTTTTAGAATGAAAACACTAGACTTCCAGTCCATTTGTTACTCTGTTTTACTCAATCCAAAACTAGGATATGATGTATTTTTATAAATATTTAAAATGTAGTCAGAAAAGAGAGATCAGGAAATAATTTTATTTTCAATAACTTACTAATTCTCACTTTCCATGTGACGTCTTTCCTATTCTACAAAGGAGAAAGTGAAAAACATAGTTGAAAGGTGTCTTAGTCTGTTTTATGTCACTATGAGAGAATACCACAGACTAGGCGATTTATTTTTCTTACAGTTCTGGAGGCTGGGAAGTCCAACGGCCCCAATCTGTTGAGGGCCTTGTTACTGTGTCATCCCATAGCAGGGGTCAAGAGAGCACATGGAGAGAGCAAGAGGGAGCCAAACTTGATTTTATAACAAGTCCAGTCTCATGAAAATGAACCTACTCCAGCAATAATGACATTAATTTATTCATGTGGGCAGAGCTCTTATGGCCCCACCTCTTAACACTGTTGCATTGGGGATTAAGTTTCCAGCACATGAACTTTGAGGGACACATTCAAATCATAGCAAAAGGCGAGTTTAGAAGGCAGAAAAGTGTGACTCAAAGAAAAATTGCACACTATAAAGCCTTGCAAAAATAAAATCAAAAATCTTAGTATAATAATTACAGCAGCAAAAGCTTCTATTATCAGGGGGCTGGATCTTCCAGTATGTGTAGTTGGAAAACTGTAATTCGGAGGATCGCTTCTGCAATGGGGGGGGGGAGGCAAGGAAGTGGAATTTGTCCTTAGATCAACTCCTCATTTCCGTTCACTTTGGTAAGTCTCTTAGTAATATAAACGTAAGGCCAGTTAATCTCCAACCTCCAAGGGAAGCCATGAACCAGCAAGTCACAAAAATTCAAATACTTCCAACTGAGATGTTAACATTCTGCTTAGTCATTTGAATCAGTGCATTATCAGCTGAACCGTGCATCTCCAGAGATAGAAAATATTTTTCTGCAAAATCTAAATTTCAACTACTCCATGCCTAAAAGCATTTTGTTCTTAGGAGATATGTGTTCAGCTTTGTCCAAGCATTTGTTCACAAGGAGTTCAAGAGACCAGATTGTGGCAAGAAGAATGTTTAGGTTAAACTTTTCTCCAGTTTATGCAGGAGAAAATAGAATCTCAAGGAAACAGATTATGTATTCACGCTACCTGGACTGTGTACAGGACTGGCTACACAGTTTGTGGGGCCTAATGCAGAATGAAAATACAGACCGCCTTGTTCAAAAAAGCAGAAAAATTCCATTAAAGGTACTAAGGTTCAAAGTTTTTCCTTTCTTCTCTTGTCTTTTTTTCAATCTCTCACGGTGTTTCTTTTGTCTGCTATTTAATGCCACTCTCCCTCTGGCACTGGGATACTCACCTGGCTAGTGCAAACCTCATAGAGACTGACGAAGACTCGTTCCTTGACCAAACTTCAGTCAAGATCCTCTGAGCTCTCTTCACGATGAGGTCCTAACCTTGGCCCCCATCCTTGTTGGGCCTGCAGAGCCCGATTGTAGCAAGAATCCTGCTAAGTCAGTTTACAGACACTCCTCTATCCCTGATGCTTGATCACCGTGACCTTCAACAAGAACCTTGTTAAATTGGTTTAACAGAAATCTCCCTAGCTCTATGCCTCCTCTTAGTAAATTTCCATCCACAGAATCCCCAACTCTGATAGTCAGCTAAGAATCCCCATTTGTCCTTGCTGTGTTTGGAGTTGAGCCCTATCTCCCTGCTCTATCGAGATAGTCTTGACACCTATTGCAATTGTCCTGAATAAAGTCTTCCTTATTATTTTAACAAGGGTCAGAATAATTCTTTCACCACAGTTATGGTGCCGTGATTCAGATAAAATCAGATTCATCATGGGGCCCTTGCACTTCTCACCCAAGACCCCACGAGTTCACCTTTGAGGACTTTGTCTTCATTCTAACTGACTGATCAGGGATCACGTGAGTGAGTCTGTCTCCAGAGCCCGTGCTGCCGGTGACAGTCTGCTGAAGCTCAGTAAGGACAAATTTTGATTCTTAAGATGCTGAGTATATTCTCTGAGGCTGTGTCAGAGTCTTTGGCTTCTTTGTTTGAAAGTTACCTCCTGGGCTAGAAGTCCTCCTTCCTCGCTATTTATTTTATGTGGGGATTCACTCCCTGACTCCTGGGCTAGAAATTTTTTACTGGCTCCTTGTGAGGCCTCTTTGTTCTCTCTATTTGATCCTGCTTCTCCCATAGGAATGTCTCGCAGATGGAAACCCCATTCTTAAACCCCTGCTGCTGTTATGCTCCATTACTACTGTGCTAACTGTCTACTTCCTTTCTAGTTGGCATGAGCTTACTAAGGATAATTTGGAACTTAAGATTTCCACAGACTGGCTCCTCTAAGACCTCTCCCTTTCCATCACCTCCGCTCCTCCTTCCTCCTTTTGCAACCGTTGATCTTCCCTTCCACTTGAACCCTCTGATATACCCCCTGCAAAGCCCTCCCTCCTCCACATCTACTACCTCCTCCATCCCTCCCCCATCTATCCACCCCTGCCAGACCTTTCCCTCCCCACTCACACCCTCAACGCCTTACAGTCCCCTGTTTCCAGGGGCTCTCGGGGGAATCAGGGACCCCTGAAAGCAACTACCTGGAGCTGAAAATGAAAAAAAAACACTAATTAGAAACAGATTAGATATTTTATCCACTCTGATGGGCTTTGGAGAAATACAAACAGCTGCTTGACGTCCCCTCAGTCTCTTGCCTAAAATTTTTGTCCACAACCTCCATAAGATTACATGGGAAGAAAATTTTAAAACTTTGTTCTACGAATATTGGTAAAAGCTTTAGCCCTATATTGAATAGGTTACCTCACCTTGTCCCATATGCCAGAGACACAATTCAGATAAAAATATAAAATGGAGCAAAGATAAGAGTTATTTCATATAAACCGGTGAGTGTTGTATTACTATATTTACCTGGCGCATGGCTAAAATTTTAGAATGAAGCTATGAGAGCTTTACTTGCATCTGTCTGTATGTTTATGTATGTATGCATGTTATATATATGGGATAATTTTCTACCTCCAGATGGTATTACCAAATTAATTTCTGCAATCCTGTGAAGGAGCACAGTTCAAATTGACTTAGAGATAAGTAAGTGCTTCTATAAATTAAATATTCCTAAAACTCTCAGAAATATAGGAACTAACTCAAATGTTTTGGAAGTTCACATATTAAGTAAATCTTTGATAAATAAAACTAGTTTGGTATTATTGGTTTAATAAAAATGGGTATGCTTTATGATTTTCAGCATTAAATATAATACAAACATACATTTTTATTCTACGTGGGGTTACTAGTCAAACACGGTAATATTCTATCTACTAGATGTTTAAGATTATAAGAATTATAAGTATATAAGAACAAATGTATAAGTAATGATGTAGTAAAAATAAATCACTTGATATCCATTGCTTAATGTATATCAAGCACAGCAGTAAAACAAAAAACCCAAAACCCATATACTGAGCCTTTTTAGATTTTTGCTTTTGTGATACTTGCCTAACACGCATGTGCTATAAAAGTACTTCACAGAAAAATAACGTGATATGATGGCTAGCTATGTTTAATGACATGTCTGTCTGAAAATAGTTTCTAAAGTCTTTTAGGTAACTTGCAACTGTAGAGTTATGCTAAGTTTAGTAATAGGTATTCATTAAACAGCTAGGTCATTTCTAAGTAAGACAAATTACTAAGGCCAGGCACAGTGGCTCACACCTGTAATTCTAGCACTTTGGGAGGCCCAGGCAGAGGATTGCTTGAGGCCAGGAGTTCGAGACCAGCTTGGGCAGTATAGTGATCCCATCTCCACAAAAAATAGGAAAATCAGCCAGTAGTGGTGGCAGATGCCTGTAGTCCCAGCCATTCAGGAGCCTGAGGCAGGAGGATCACTTGAACCTGGGAATTTGAGGTTTCAGTGAGCTGTGCTGGCACCACTGCACTTTAGTCCAGGCAACAGGATGAGACCCTGTCTCAAAAAAACAAAAATAAAAACAAAAACAAAAAAACCCTACCAAAGGCCGGGTGTGGTGACTCATGCCTATAATCCTAGCACTCTGGGAGGCTGAGGCAAGAGTATTGCTTGAGCTCAAGAGTTGGAGACCAGCCTGAGCAAGAACAAGACCCCAGCTCTGCTAAAAATAGAAAAATTAGCTGGATGCGGTGGCACATACCTACAGTCCCAGATACCTGGGAGGCTGAGGCACGAAGATCCCTTGAACCCACGAGTTGGAGATTGCAGTGAGCTATGAGGACACCACTCCACCAAGGGTGACAGAGTTAGACCCTGTCTCAAAATAAATAAATAAATAAATAAAGGCTTAAATAAAAGTTATAAAAAGGGAAAAAAAAAAACCCAACCCTAGTGAAACATTCATTATTAAGTATAAGTTTATATATATTTGGCTTATTATTTTATGTGATACAGAGAAGCGAACTATATTAATATTTGGATCTATTAATAAACACATTCTTGGACAATGCCACACTGGAAAATTTGTACTATAGGAAAGCATATACCTATAAAATTGTAAGATGATATATATTCATAAAATTTGCCAATCTGCTACAGAATGCTAGTATGTGACAGACAATTCACAATTGTCTACTTCCTAGTTTTTTCTGTAAAAAAATGGTTACTAATGGTTAAAAATTATAATCAGTATATGTAAATAAAATTACTAGAAATGAGTGAAGAGAAACAACTTTGCATGAAAGGTATGCAAGGAATATAGGGTGTGTTTTTGTTAAGAGAAATAGAGAGTAATTTAGTCCTAAATTAAAATGACTAGTTGTTCCAGAATAAGAAAGATAACAAGTGTAAGGCAAAAACTGAATGGATATAAAAAGTTGTAGAGGGTTTGTAGAAAAGGAATCTTGGAAAAGGAATCTTATCTCACGTGGTCAAAGCTGACTAAGATTGGGTGGGTTTATTTATAAGGTTTTTTTAAAAAAAGAAAAAAGTACACTGGAAAAAGTAAAATTGTACATCAAAAGTACACTGATATGAAACTAGAATTTGATTTTCCCTATGTTAAAAATGACAAAATATTTTGGGGTTATTGGTCTATTCTTAATAAGAGATTATAATAGGTTTTTGTCTTTTCCTATCTGCCTAGGAAACCAAGATTTTGTGTCTCAGCAGAATAATTTTCTATGCTTTACATTAACTTTGATCGTGTCCTTGATTATTTAAGACAATTGAGTCTTTTCACTTTTTTTTTTTTTTTTTTTTGAGACAGAGTCTAACTCTGTCATCCTAGGTGGAAATGGTATCATCGTAGCTTACTGCAACCTCCAACTTCTAGGCTCAAGGGATCTTCCTGCCTCAGCGTCCCGAGTAGCTGGGACTATAGGTGTGTGCCACCACACCTGGCTAATTTTTCTATTTTTAGTAGAGATGGGGTCTTGCTCTTGCTCAGGCCGGTCTCCAACTCCTGAGCTCAGGCAATACTCTCGCCTTAGCCTCCCAGAGTGCTAGGATTATAGGCATGAGCCACCGCACCTGCCCTTTACTTTATAAAAGAGCTATGGTTTTTATAGTCCCGTTACCTCCTATACTTAATTTTGAATTATTTTATTATCATTTTGGTCAAATAGATGGCTAAGTATTGTTTCACAGTGACATAGGATCTTATTTAATCAAGTGTTCAAACCTTTTGATATTTTTGACAATTTTGTCTTCCCAAAATCAAATCCTAAATGAAATCTTGTCTTGGACTCAATTTGAGATTTTCTAAAGGGCCCTTGGGAAATTTCAAAGAATTTGTTCTTTCACCTTGTGAAAAGAGATATATCTTTTAAAAATTAGGTTTATTTGAAATGTTGAATCACATGAAGAGCATCAAATAAGAACAGATGCTTAATCTTTCCTAAGTTTTATTTGTATGGGTAAGTGTCATGGATATAAATATTTCAGCAATTAAATGAAGTTCATAGAAAGTTGTTAATATTCTCACTGCCCATATCATGTTTGGTATAATATTATCAGTCATAATTCCAGTTATTATTTCAGTGCTTGTATGCCAAAGAAATAAAGAAATTTCCTTGTCAAATGAAGTCTCATCAGATCTTTAACCATGGCCATTTTAGGTTTTTTGTCATCCACAGATAGTTATTGTTTTCCTCTGATATTCTCCTGAAAGTGTTTGCAATCAGCTACAAATCAGAGTACTTTAGCTTTGATAAAAAGGAGCTGTCTCAGAGACCCAATGAAAGGAACTTGACAGGTATCCTGGGGTAGAGGGGTTTTTTTGTTTTGTTTTGTTTTGAGATAAGGTCTGACTCTATTGCTAGACTAGAATGCAATGGCATCATCACAGCTCACTGCAACCTCCGACTCCTAGGCTCAAGGGATCCTCTGGCCTCAGCCTCCCAAGTAGCTGGGACTACAGGTATATTTTACCACAACTGGATAATTTTTCTATTTTTTATAGAGATGGAGTTTTGCTCTTGCTCAGGCAGGTCTCAAACTCCTGGCCTCAAGCAATCCTCCTGCCTTGGCTTCTCAAAATGCTAGGATTATGGCATTAGCCACCGCACCCTGATGGCATTCTTAAGAAACTTTGAGATCACACCACTAAGACTGAGCAAGTATTTCCACAACTCTAGTACAGAAGCTAATGGGTTCATAAAGCTACTAGTCCAAGATCAAGCAGAATAAGAATAATTACATGGGACTCAATGAACTGATCAAGAATGATTATTGCTTTTTGTTTGGAATTTTGCTGGTTCTTTTATAATTTTTGTTTTTAAATTTTTAAAATTTTATTTTATTTTATTTTATTTATTTATTTTTTTTTTTTGAGACAGAGTCTCGCTTTGTTGCTCAGGCTAGAGTGAGTGCCGTGGCGTCAGCTCACAGCAACCTCAAACTCCTGGGCTCAAGCGATCCTTCTGTCTCAGCCTCCCAAGTAGCTGGGACTACAGGCATGTGCCACCATGCCCGGCTAATTTTTTCTATATATATTAGTTGGCCAATTAGTTTCTTTCTATTTATAGTAGAGATGGGGTCTCGCTCTTGCTCAGGCTGGTTTTGAACTCCTGACCTCGAGCAATCCGCCCGCCTCGGCCTCCCAGAGAGCTAGGATTACAGGTGTGAGCCACCGCGCCCGGCCTAAAATTTTATTTTTTGAGACATGGTCTCACTATGTTGCCCAGGCTGGTCTGGAACTTCTGAGCTCGAGCAATCCTCCCTCTTCAGCCTCCTGAGTAGCTGGGATTCCAAGCATGTACCACTATACCCAGCTTTGCTGGTTCTTTAATGTTCTATTTTCTGAATATAAATAACTCCTTTCTCTTTTCTCTTAAGCTACCTATAATCCACAACAATTTAGTGATTATACTTTTGTACACAGAAATAAAATACTTTTTTCTCTGCTTGATCCCTCCAAAATTCAAAGATTCTTATTGAGTATTCTTATTTGCATGGCAACATAATTATCTACATGAGATCAATAAGAACCTGTCCTCTTTGTAACAGGACATTCTGGAAAAAATTGGTTATATTACCAAGCTTTGATTGGAATGTCATACTTGAGATTTACATAAATAGGTTCAGGTATGATCAGCTAGGGTTTGGGACTAAGGTTAACTTTATGGAGCTAATACTTAGAAAGCTCTCATGGGAACACCTGCCTGGTTTTCCTGGTACATGGCTTACAGGGTTTCCAGCCATACAGGTAAGTAAGGAATGTTACTTGCTGATATGTCCAGGAAACGTAGAATATTGAATTTATTGCAATCTACAGGCACTGCAGGTATAGAAGACATTGCAGGTCTTTTTGGCACAGACTTGGCTTGGTTTCTTGGCTTGGCTTCCTAGCCTCAAGAGGCTTTTAAAAAATCGAATCTGAGATTCTTTATGAAAAGTTCCAGCCAAGCAGACTTAAAAAGGCCAATATGGTCAATTACCATGCTTGTTGCACTTATGTAAATAATCAGAGACCAGACTTATTTTATAAACAAGAATCATAAAGCGAGGTGACCATAGAAGGAAATTTTATTTTTCAGTGGAAAACTATAGCACTCCTTTGTGGCTTATCAGATTCTGGTTGTGTTTACTGTCAAGTTTTGTTATCTACCTGTAAATTGGACTGTATCCTGCCATTTTACACATTTTGTTAGTCTCTATCAAATTTTTAATTCTTCAAGGTTCCTCAAATACCTGGCTACAACACTCCAAATTAACAATTTCAATATTCTCCCGCCCTCCTGACTTGGCGTCACTGGGAACTGAAACCCAACTGCTCTGACCCTACTGGGAACCCAGGCCGCCTGTGTCCACTGCAAGCTGAAGCTGGGCAGCGAGCAAGCTTTGTGCCTGGGCGGCTGCCATGTGGGCCATTCAGGAAGGTTACTGGAACACCTGCATCTTCCACGCTATGCTTTGGGAAATAACCAGAGACACTCAGCCTGAAAACCAGAAATCTGTCAGGTTGTCACTGTTATCCTCATTCCTACATCTGAAGAGGCTTTGAGCCCAACATCTAGAAATTCTGACTGGCTGCCCTACTACCGAGTCTTAAAAGATGGTTCAGATAGTTTATAATGAACAAAAAACCGAACAAGAAAAGAAGTTCTATTGTCCACTGTATTGCATTGCTTCCTTTTCTCAAACAAAAGAAAGGGACCGGCAAAAGTCTTCTCCTTGAGCAAACTTTAGTCAGGGTGCTCTGAGCCCTCTTCTCCACTAGGCCTTGGCCTTAGTCCCCATCCTTGCTGGGCTTGCACAGGCCAGTTACAGCAAGAACCCTGCTAAATCAGTCTAGAGGGAATTCCCTACCTTTGATACTGATCACCTTCTATATCTGATCAAATTTCTCATCCTCCGCCTTTGATACCTGATCACCTTGGCTTACCTTTAGCAAGAATCCTATTGAGTTGGTTTAACAAGAATCCCTCTATCCTTGGTGTTTCCTCTTAAGTAAGTTTTCATCCACTGACCCTCCCAACCTCCTCACACTCTGCTCCTTGATTATACATTTTTACTTGTTCTTGATGTATTTGGAGTTGAGCCCAGCTCTTCCCACTGTTGTGATAGTCTTGACACTTTTCACAATGGTTCTGAATAAAGTCTTCCTTATCATTTTTTTTTTTTTAAATTTAGAAATGGGGTCTCGCTATGTTGCCCAGGCTAGAGTGCAGTGATTATTCACAGGCTCAATCATAGGGTACTGCGGTCTTCAATTCCTGAGTGCAAGTGATCCTCCCACCTCAGCCTCTGAGTAGCTGTGACTATTGGCATGCACCACCATACCCAGCTTCCTTACTGTTTTAACAGTATAAGAATATTTTCTGGCCGGGCGCTGTGGCTCACGCCTGTAATCCTAGCTCTTGGGAGGCCGAGGCGGGCGGATTGCTCAAGGTCAGGAGTTCAAAACCAGCCTGAGCAAGAGCGAGACCCCGTCTCTACTATAAACAGAAAGAAATTAATTGGCCAACTGATATATATATAAAAAAAAATTAGCCGGGCATGGTGGCACATGCCTGTAGTCCCAGCTACTTGGGAGGCTGAGGCAGAAGGATCGCTTGAGCCCAGGAGTTTGAGGTTGCTGTGAGCTAGGCTGACGCCACGGCACTCACTCTAGCCTGGACAACAAAAGTGAGACTCTGTCTCAAAAAAAAAAAAAAAAAAAAAAAAAAAAGAATATTTTCTTTCACAGTACTTCAGGTCCTCACTTGCACGGTGCCC
Source organism: Microcebus murinus (assembly GCF_040939455.1). NCBI lineage: Eukaryota > Metazoa > Chordata > Mammalia > Primates > Cheirogaleidae > Microcebus > Microcebus murinus. The sequence goes on from NC_134118.1 coordinate 54,352,211, forward strand.
ATCAGGTTACCCTCCTACCGTCTGCTAGACCAAGTACCATGATCACCCAGGGGGCAGGAAATTGAGACAGACAACTGTGCCGGGAAGCTCAAGGTACCTGGATCAGAGATGGAGAAGAGGCAATGTTTTCCTCCTTCTCCCTCTCGCACAGAGCTCAAGTTGGAGACCTCAGTGGCAGACAAACTTGGAGGACACATGTGCCCGGCAGCATGAATAGCTTACAAAGGTCACTGGCAGCTCAGGCAAAATGAAGAGGCCTGTGCAGAAACCAAACCAAACCAAACCAAAACAAAACAAAACAAAACTGCCCTATTTGTTTTGGAGCCCATGACGAAATCCCTGGAGAAATTTCCAGAAATAGCCAAGGGATAACTTAAAAGGAACTACATTTTAGCAAATGGGTCAGTGATAATTTAGTCACTGCGATAATTTAGTAACTTTATTTTAAAGTTAGACACACTGCTCAGGCCAAAATATTGCACATTCCACAAAAGGTGAATAACTAGAGTTATCATTCTGTTTCTGAAATGTGAACAAAAAAAATACAGCTATTCACCACTTTAAAAATCAAAATAGAAATATTTTTTTCTTGGATATGATACCAAAAGCACAGGCAACAGAAGGAAAAAATATAAAAACTGGACTTCAGCAAAATTAAAACCTTTTGTACATCAAAGTAAAAAGGCAGACACAAAATGGGAAAAAATATTCACAAATCACATATCTGATAATGGATTAATTATATACAGAATATATAAATATATATAGGCCAGGTGAGGTGGCTCATGCCTGTAATCCTAGCACTCTGGGAGGCCGAGATGGGTGGATCGCTCAAGGTCAGGAGTTTGAGACCAGCCTGAGCAAGAGCAAGACCCTGTCTCTACTAAAAATAGAAAGAAATTAATTGGCCAACTAAAAATATATAGAAAAAATTAGCCGGGGATGGTGGTACATACCTGTAGTCCCAGCTACTCAGGAGGCTGAGGCAGAAGAATTGCTTGAGCCCAGGAGTTTGAGGTTGCTGTGAGCTAGGCTGATGCCATGGCACTCTAGCCTGGGCAACACAGTGAGACTCTGTCTCAAAAAAAAAAAGATATATGGGTGGATAGGGAATTATTGTTTAATGAGTATAGAATTTCAGTAACGGATGATTAAAAAAATCCTGATGACACTGAATAGTGGTGATGATTGCACAAAAATGTACGTACTGCCATTAAAAATAGTTAAAATGGCCGGGCGCTGTGGCTCACGCCTGTAATCCTAGCTCTTGGGAGGCCGAGGCGGGTGGATTGCTCGAGGTCAGGAGTTCAAAACCAGCCTGAGCAAGAGCGAGACCCCGTCTCTACTATAAATAGAAAGAAATTAATTGGCCAACTGATATATATATAAAAAAAAAAAAATTAGCCGGGCATAGTGGCGCATGCCTGTAGTCCCAGCTACTCGGGAGGCTGAGGCAGAAGGATCACTGCAGCCCAGGAGTTTGAGGTTGCTGTGAGCTAGGCTGACGCCACGGCATTCACTCTAGCCTGGACAACAAAGCGAGACTCTGTCTCAAAAAAAAAAAAAAAAAAAAAAGTTAAAATGATAAATTTCATGCTATATATATTTTACTATAATTAAAAAAACAGAAAAAACCTAACTACCAAAAGACTTGAATTTATTAAACCAATAAATTAGGAGATAGTTGTTGAACTATAAAGGATTTGCCAATTGTTAAAGGATTTACTTTAAGTAGGACTCTTTCCTAGAACTTTAGTGTCTCAACAAATCATTTAACTATTTGCTAAAGAGTTCAATAGTGGGTAAAAGGAGAAGGGGAAGAAGAAAGAAAACATACTAGGGTCCTTTGCAAAACCATGTCTGTCTCTTAACAAAGCTATTGCACGTTCTATTGATATAGGTTTTACAAATGTTTTGTTTTGAAAAAAATCTAAAACTAACAGATATAATACAATGAATTTTCTTATACTTGTCATCTAGATTCATCAATTGTTAACAATTTGCCAAAAAATGTTCCTTCTCTCTCGATATATATAATTATTATCCTTTTATTACTTTTCATGCGATATTAAATATTAGAGAGTAAATTGTAGAAATCATGATTCTTTACCATGTATCTCCTAAGAACAATGACTTTCTATTACATAGCTACAATACAATGATCAAATCTAGGAAATTTAACAATGATGCAGTACTATACTATGCATATACAAATATCTCCAGTTGTGTCTTTAATGTCATTTGTACAAAAGTAACCATCTTTTCTATCTAGAATCTGATTCAGGACTATGGATAGCATTTAGTTGTGCTTTTTAATCCCCTTTAATATGAAACAGTTCTTTAGCCTTTTATGACATAAACAATTTCCAAGAGTATAGGCCAATTATAGTATGCCCCTCAGTTGAGGTGGATCTGATTGTTTTTTATGATTAGTTTCAGGCTATGAGTTTTTGGCAGGAATGCTACATAGGTGATGCTGTGTTCTCAGTGCTTTGTATCAGGGGGCCCATGATACCAGTTTGTCCATTCTCTCTTGGATATGGTCTGCCGCTTTCTCTACTATATAGCACTTTTCTCTTTATTATTATAATTCATGGGAACTACTTTAAAACTAGGTAAATATCCTGTCAAACTTGAACTCAAGGATTCTAGCCTCCACCGATGATTCTTGCTTGAATCAGCTATTTCTAACATGGTTGCAAAATAGTAATCTTCAAACTCTATCATTTCTTTTATTAAATATTGTTTTAGAATGTAATTCCAAAATTACATAAAATTAGAATGCATTTTTTATATGGTAGATACTCACATATCAGAAATAAGTTTGTTCTATGACTGTTAAGGTGAAAAAAGTGTGTTACATTTTTGACCCACACAAGACATAAAAGAAATTAAAGAGATAAGAAAAAATGGACAAGTATTTCAGTCTTCTTTCCAACAAGTAGAAATGTCTTTTGGATGAAAACAGTCATGTTAAACTACACTAGTGTTTCATATGTAAGGCCTATTTCCAAGATAAGGATTTGGAGAGTGAAGGAAACATTTTAAAGATGAATAATTATGAATAATCAAGCTGAGAATAAATATCCATTGGTAACAGTTAGGGATTAGTGAGAAAGGTACCAGATTGATTTTGAGTATTTATTTCTTTAAAGCTCATTTTAAATATTAGTTTAAAGTATGGTATAGTAATTCCAATTGTATTTAACTATTTTAATATAGTACATTTTATTTTATTTGGCTTTATCTAAAAAATTTGAGTGTGCTAATATTTTTCTTTGTTTCTTATACTTTAAGCCTGGCTAGACGGTGGCCCACAGAACTAAGGGATCATTACTCACATAACGGCAGGATATAGTAATTGCACATAATAAACTCAAAAGAAACATCTTCAGATGCTGAACTTGCAAAAATAAACATGTTAAGTAAGAAAAACCTTACTTCAGTGGTTCTTTTTTTCTCTCTCTCTCATGTTTTTTTCCTCTGGGAACTTGTTAGAACTTCAGCACTCCTAAAGCCTGAAAGCACACAAGAAACTCCTGGGAGCTTTTTTTTTTTTTTTTTTTTAAAGGGTCTCCCTTTGTCTCCCAGGCTGTGGTGCAGTGGCTCAAACATAGTTCACTGTACCCTCAAACTCCTGGGCTCAAGTGATCCTCCCTGAGAGCATTTTAAGATGCCCAGGCCCAGGCATTTGCCCCACCTCAACCTAGTCATCCCAGACTCTCCAGAAGTTTGACCCTAGCATGCATGTGTCGGAAGAGCTCCCCAGGTGGCTCTCATGTGCAGCCAACATTGAGCACTGCTGCCCTAACCCATTGCCTATTTAGGAGACAATTAGGCCTCAGGCTGGTTAAAACTTTATGCCAGCTTCATTACTTTTTTCATTTCAAGCCAACATCTTTCTTTCTTCCAAAGCCCCTTGAGGTTTGTCTAGAGGGCTTCTTTTTTTGCAGCTATTACCACCTGTCCTACCTCTTAGAGCCTCCTTTTGGGGGTAGCACATAAAATAAATACTTCCATGTTGCTTGATTCCTCTTCTGCACTTCATTCATCTTAAGGGTTTTAATGCAATAAATGAAATAATAAAACATACATTGGAAAGACTGTAAATATTATGGAGATTTTAGTGAATGCTTAAAATATCTATTCTTTATTGAAATATTAACAAAATTTGGCTTGCTATATTCCCTTCCTGGTCTTTGCTCTTTGATGATATTAGGAAACAATTCTCCACACTTTCATGCTATTATTTTTATTCACCAGGGTGCGAATGTATGAAGATTCTTCATTCCTGATAAAAATCCCCAAACTCATAGCATGTATAAAGATAAAATACATGTAAAATTAAAATTTGAGCCAATGGAATACAAGTTTTTTGCTTTATTAAACTTGTCTGAAACATGCTCAGCAGCAGTTGGATTAGAAGCATTGGATGAGAGTGAAAACAGAGGAAAGCATAAATGTTAACCATCATAATAACTTCCCATCAGTAGTTATAAGAATTTGTTGAAATGCTTCTAAATCCTAATATAAATATTTTAACACCATAAAATACATTTTTGAAGTAAGCCAGTATCATAAACTCTCGTTCAAATATAAAACAAATTCCTGGCCAGGCGCGGTGGCTCACGCCTGTAATCCTAGCACTCTGAGAGGCAGAGGTGAGTGGATCGTTTGAGCTCAGGAGTTAGAGACCAGCCTGAACAAGAGCGAGACCCTGTTTCTACTAAAAAATAGAAATTAGCTGGACAACTAAAAAATATATATAGAAAAAAAATTAGCTGGGCATGGTGGCACATGCTTGTAGTCTCAGCTACTCAGGAGGCTGAGTCAGGAGGATTGCTTGAGCCCAGGAGTTTGAGGTTGCTGTGAGCTAGGCTGATGCCATGGCACTCTAGCTCAGGCAACAGAGTGAGACTTTGTCTCAAAAAAAAAAAAAAAAATATATATATATATATATATATATATATATATATATATATAACAAATTCCTGAACATCTAATTTCAACAAACTTCTGTTCATTAAGTAAAAATGCTGGGAAAATATATTTCCTTCAAGTCCAAAACAAATACAGGTAACATTTTAATTAAGGGTTCTATTTATTTATTTCCTTATTTATTTATTTTTTTTGGAGGCAGGATCTCACTTTGTTGCCTGGGCTACAGTGAAATAGCATTGTCTTAGCTCACTGCAACCTCAAACTCCTGGGCTCAAGGAATCCTCCTGCCTCAGTCTCCTGAGTAGCACAGACTACAGGTACATGCCACCATACCCAGCTAATTTTTCTGTATTTTGTATAGAGGGGGTCTCACTATGTTGTGCAGGCTGGTCTTGAACTCCTGAGCTCAAGTGATCCCTCTGGCTCGGCCTCCCAAAGTGCTGGGATTACAGTTTCTTTGAGTAAATCGAAGCATTTGCTGCTCTGGTCACAATCAGGATTCCTGAGTGATGCTTGTTTATTATGGTCTCTATCCAGGAAAGATTAACTTTTACCAGTACAAGTCCCTGACTAGATGCTATTAACATTGTGTATGAGAAAATAGAAAGGAGAGATGAGGTATCTTAACACTTTGTAATTTTTCATCCAAAATGCAAGTAGCCATTTTTCCTTGTTTATTTTTTCTCCACCTCAAAACTCAAAAATAAACACAGTGACATTACACCTAAGCTATGAATGTTTTATTCCCTCCTTTTGAAATGAGACTATAACTTCTAGTGCAACATTCACTGTAGCATTATAATAAAACAACTGAAAAATGCCATAGTACTAGTTATAATGGAATTCAATTTACACAACTAAATATTAGAAATTCAGTAGCTGAACCTGATTAAAAAGGCCTGAGAAGATTCAGGAGAAGGTAAGGTTTGCCCCAAACTTATCCAGCATAAAGCTACATGATTGTGAAGAGACCACTAACAGAATAAAATACCACATAAAATAGCAGTTAAAAACAAAAACAAAAAAAATGTGTAGAAGAAAATCCCAGAATCCAAGAAATAAAGTCTTTGGATAGCAAACACTGGATAACTCACACTTTGTTTTTTACTTCTTAAATTATCCTTTGCCCAAATTCAGCTACACCCAGGGGATGGTGTTAAAGAGTTTCTCCCCACGTTGGTCTTCAGGATCTTTAATTTCAGTCGAAAATCTATGGTACTGCTCTAGTGATCATTTATTTTCCTTTAAAGGTCCATAATTGGATGCAAAATGCCATATTTCTTTTTATTTGAAAAAATGTACCTCACTTCAGTAGAACCATGCATTGCTCATACCGGTGCCTTGTAATCTTCCCTCCGCTCTTGGGCAATGCAATAATCCCCCCGATCTAGGACAATGCTGATTTCATATCCATTACTGAGTATTTTTGAAAATAAAGTGTATAGCAGCTTTTGATAATAGATGGATTTCCACAGAAACAAGGCTAAAATCACAGTAACACAGTTCAGTTGGAATAAATAGCAACAAATACAATGGTCTTTCTACACAAGAAGGCCTAAGCTTATTGGAGTCATTGAGTCAAAAGATAGCTTCCCAACCCTGAATCAAGGTGATAATGACCTAACTTAAGGTTGCATTACCTTTTCTGGATACGTGATTTAGGCATGATGAGAGGAGAAAAAAAATAATTATTTTTCCATTTTATTACCTTATTTTAAAAGAGAGATTATTATAGCAAATCACTCACTACTTATTGTCTAACTTCAACAATTATCTACATTTTATCAGTCTTGGAAAAAAAGAATTTTAATGCTAGGGAGAGCAATAATAATTAAGATGGTCACAATGAAAATATGACAAGCTAAAATGAAAAAGTATACAGGAGAAAACTAAAAGGATGGAAGTCAATGACTAAAAAGTTGTTTGCCTCTGGCCCAGCATTCAATTTTGTTCAATTCTCTAAAAGTAATTGCTGAATGGTCAAGAAAATTTTCAGCTACAACAACATAAACGTTGCCTTTACCGTGGGTTTTATGAGACCCTGACTGGGAAGAACGGTGATGTACTTCTTCCAAGACTGCTGCAGTGTTCTAATTTCAAAAGATTATGGTGGATGTGAGAAACAGGAAAAGAGATGGCTTAAAATGGCTGTGTTACTACCACCACCAACATTAAACCTAAATCTAATCAATGTCCAGATTTAACTGCCACATATAGGTGATAGAGGAACAAAGTAACCACAAGGAAACAGTCTGCCAAGTGCAGAATGGTGATATCTTACACAAAAAAAGAACCAGTTTCTATAACAAATCTATGTGTAAAAAAGTGGGTGGGGCTCTTACAGAATATAAAGACTTAAGAGCCATAACAATCAAATGCATTCTGTGGAAAAATGTTGGATCCTAATTCAAAAAACCAACTACAAAACACAACTTTGAGACAGCTGGGAAAATCTGAAGATGATTCAGGTATTAGATATTAAGCTACTATTGATAATTCTGTTAGTTATGATAATTGTATGGTGGTTATGCATACAACTAAAAAATGTCTTGTTAGTTAGAGAAGTTTGCTAAAGTATTTACAAGGGAAATGACGTGATATTTGAAACTTTCTTTACAATTTTTCAGCAAACAGAAAGGAAAGGAAAAAAGGAAGTAAAGGAGAGGGGAAGGGAGAGAGGGGGGATGCAAAAAAGAAAAAAGGAAAGTATAAAGAAAAGGGATAGATAAAGCAAAATTGATAAAACAGTAGTTTTTATTGAAACTGGATAATTGGTACAAGCGGGACTTTTTTCTCTCTACTTTTGTGTATGTTTGAAATTTTCCATGATCAAACATCTTTTTAAATGCCTGCTTTGGTATATTTGGGGGCATATGACACTAATGTCAGTCTGCCTGCTTCTTGGGATTTATAGGCTGAGAATTTTTCATTCTATTTTAAATCAAAGTACAGCAGCAGCACTTAAAGGACACACGCAGCCATGATTTAGGTTGGGCTTATTCCAGCATTGTTTTCATGTCATAATTCACTACCACTGAAGGACCATGTATTCCCTACTTATTCACTGTTTTTGTAACACAACATTTTCCAGCTCTTGAATTCTGTGCTTTATGAAATACCATTTATAAATTAAATACTGCATGAGTCCCCAAGCTATGCCACTTAGAAAACAAATGAAACAGAAGTAGTTCTTGTACCTCCAGAATGCCCAGGAAAGTACATTTCATTCTGAGAACATGCTCACAGAGTTAGGTGGAAAAGTCTCTGTAGAAATTTTTAACTTTTTTTTTTTTTTTTTTTTTTTTTTTTTGAGACAGAGTCTCGCTTTGTTGTCCAGGCTAGAGTGAGTGCCGTGGCGTCAGCCTAGCTCACAGCAACCTCAAACTCCTGGGCTCGAGCGATCCTACTGCCTCAGCCTCCTGAGTAGCTGGGACTACAGGCATGCGCCACCATGCCCGGCTAATTTTTTATATACATATCAGTTGGCCAATTAATTTCTTTCTATTTATAGTAGAGACGGGGTCTCGCTCTTGCTCAGGCTGGTTTTGAACTCCTGACCTCGAGCAATCCGCCCGCCTCAGCCTCCCAGAGAGCTAGGATTACAGGCGTGAGCCACCGCGCCCAGCCAGAAATTTTTAACTTTAATAGTTAAGCCTGGCAAAACTTGTCAAGTCAAGGTCTAGCCCTGGGCAAATATGAATTGTGGTGCTCTGTACAGCATCATACCTACCTCGTGAATTTGACTTTGTGTGGTGACAGATTTGGTTTTACCAAGGGCCTCTGCCCACACAAGCAAAAGCTACTAGACAGTAGTTGGCAGGCCTGTGACTTCCTTGTGCCCAAGCCAGAGATCTCTCAGAATCTAAAACCCTGACATAATATTTGATGTTTGAAGCAAACATCAAATAACTATTTAACTTGGGATCTGAACTTGATTAAAAAAAATATTGGCCAAATTTTTGTACACTAATTTGCTGTTAGGGTAAATTCTTGGTAGAACTAGAAACATTCTAGAGCAGTTGTTAGAGTAGACCAGAATGTGGTTCATTTTTATCAAAATTGGAAGAAAATTAGTAATTCTTCAAAGATCTTTACTGACATTTCCAATGATGTATCTTCAAATATTCATTCTCTTTTGGATAGAGACCAAGCAGGGGAAAACTGAGGCCTCTCACAGAGAGGCCAAGAATAGATTCTGGAATGGAAACACTACTAACAATTAATATACTTTAAACAATGTTCTCCAATCTTTCTGGCACCAGGGACCAGTTTCATGGAAGATAATTTTTCCATGGACCAGGGTCAGGGTTGGGAGGTGTGGAGAGATGGTTTGGGGATGATTCAAGCACATTACATTTATTGCGCACTTATTTCTATCATTATTACATTGTAATATATAATGAAATAATTATCTAACTCACCATAATGCAGAATCAGTGGAAGCCCTAAGCTTGTTTTCCTGCAACTAGACAGTCCCATCTGGGGGTGATGGAAGACTTTGACACCCAAAGTGTGTTGCTTATGTCTAGACTACTCCATAATCTCGTTTGGGTTGCTGTCATTGCAGAAAACCCTGCTTCACAAAGATAGGATGTTGGAAATGGAAGCAGGCTTTTCAGTGCTTTTGTGGCAATCTCAGGATATTCTGCCTTGACTTTAATCCATAATGTACGGAGATATGAAGTTGTCTCAAACATACTTTTAAGGCCACCATCATTTGTGATCTCAAGGAGTCGATCCTTTTCTGGCACACACAAAATCGATTCATCTGGCTTATTCACAAATGGGTCATGAATCCATTCCTTCCCAGTTTAGAGTCTTTTGTGGTTGGGAAATAATGCTGAAACTCTTTTGAAAGCTGAGATAGATGATCATGCACCAGCTGGGAGAAAGAAGTCCCTGGCTCAGTCTCTTTCAAAAATCTCTGCTAATGTTTGAAACATGTCAAAAAACCCAATGTTCACTCTTTGCCCCCATAATTCCAGTTTGGCTTTGAATGTAGCCACTTTATCTGCCGACTTCAACACAGTTGTTGTTCTCCCCTGAAGTGACAGATTGAGTTCATTGAGCAGTTTGAATATGTCACACAAGTAAGAAAGTTTTGCGACCCATTCTGTGTCACTGAAATGTGCTGCCAGTGGTGACTGTTTTTTTAAAAGAAATCTCTGGAGCCTCTCTCATAGCTCAGAAACTCTGGCCAGTGATCTATCTTCAGAAAGCCATCTCACTTCCATGTGTACGAGAAGACGTGAGTGCTCTGCGTCCATCTCTTCACAGAGTTGCGTGAACAGACGTGAGTTAAGGGCATGTACTTTACTGGGGTTGATCATTTTAATCATATCCTGCAAAACGTTGTTTAGTTCAGGTGACTTTTTCTGGATGACACAATGCATCGACTCACATTTAGAAACGACCTCCTTGACCTGAGTAGTGGAACCAGAAAGCCGTCCTATCATGGCAGCCTGTACTGTGGATATACCAACACAAAATGACCAGTTTTCCTGATATGTGATCAGAATCATTTAAAGACTTCAATAGTTCTGAAGCTGTGGTGTTGGTTGGCAACAAAAGTGTGCATAACATATCCTTGTGCATATCCTCCTGAAATACATATCGCACAAAAACAAGTATCGTAGCCTCGTTGTCAACATTGGTAGACTCGTCAACCTGGATTGCGTACCACGATGATTCATCAATCCTCTCTAATAATTGCGGCTCAATATCCTCTGCTATTTCATCAGTTTGTCTAGTTATGGTGCTAGCTGAAAGAGGAACACATGCCACCTTTTGAACTGCAGCCTCTCCTAAAAGTTCACGGCAAACATCCTTAGCAGCAGGAGGATCAACTCCTCACCAATAGTGAAGGGCTTCTTAGCTCTAGCAATGTGGTAGGCACTAAGAATGCTGCTCTCAGTGAAGGCACACTTGATGAAGTGGTGGCCTTCAGTAATGGCTTCTGTTCTTCATGTTCATGTTTTTTTTTTTTTTTCTTCTGAAACAATCCAAAGGCTTGTCTTTTAATGCAGGGTGCTTGGTTTCCATGTGGTGAAGCTGTCTTGGAGGTTTCATGGCTTTCTTGGATAGCTGGTCACCACATATTATACAAAGTGGGCTTGGAGAATGTGAATCACCTGTTGCAATGAGCCCATAATTTAAGTAGAACCCTTGGTATTATCTTTTAAACGTATCTTTCATTTTGTTGGTAGTCTTAGAGTCTTCTGCTGTCTCATCATTGGGTCTTTCTTCCTATTCAAAGAAGCTCTCCAGTGATGTGTGTTTTTTACTCATTTTTTGCCAGAGTTAGCTTGTGGGCTTACCAAAACTGTGATTGAGGCAAGTGTGCAGTAGGGGAAAGAGGTGCAGATGGAAGCGGTAAATAAAATAATGGGCGGACCACACGTGGATTAAAATAAGTGTCCATGTTGTAGCAGTTGCTGTTATTTTCGTTACTGAATAGTATTTCATTGCATGGCTATCCTTATGGCTTATCCAGTCTCCTGTTGATGGACATTTGGGGTTTTTCCAGTTTGGTGAATTATAAATAGAGCTGTTATGAAATTCTTATGCTATCTTTTGTGCACATGAATGTATGTCTGTTGAGTATATATAGTTGGAATTTGTTTTAATGAAACCTGAGATTTACAGTGCAAGGATCATATTTTTTTTAGCTTTGTGGTCCCTGGACCTACCAGTGCCTGGTACTTAGTAGATACTCAATAAATCTTTGCTAAGTGAATGAACGAATAGATGATTTCTGTGGGCAATTATTTTTCCTTCAGGACTTAATGCTGCACCTTTCACGATAGTATATTTTGGGGTGTCATTGAAATCTTTCTGTTTATACACATGTCAATTTTCCTTTCAGTTAGGTTTTGTCACAGAGATGTTCTATATTATGTATCTGTGGGATATAACTGAAAAGATTGATGCCTTGCAGGCCTTTCAGACAACAACATGCATATTAAGACTGCCCTCTGCCTCGTGCTGTTACAGCCTGCCTTTTTGCTTTGTGAACTGCCTGACACTTTTGCTCAAAGAGTCATTTATCACTGATGATACATTCAACCGTTATCTGTCTGATATTCTTTTTCCAGTATACCATCACTAGACTTTCTTTCTTGAATTATCTCTGGTTGTAATACTAGCTCTCACAAGTTGGTTACATAAACTTAAAAAAATGAACTTTAAACTACAATTTTTGACTTTATCTTTTTGCAATGTAGGCGTGGAACAAAAAAGAGTGCTTTTTAAGGCTGTATTTACATGAATGGAGAAATGCTATGGTATGTGCTGCAGGTGCTGATATGTACTCAAAAGAAATGGCTAGCAATATTAGTATCTTGCATTATTTACTCTCTTTAGTTCAGAAAACGTTACTTTGTCACTGTGGGTGGCATTCATTAATATAATGAGAAGATGGCAGAATCTGACCAAAAAGATATTACAAGCTCTTCATGAAGCTGTGAACACTGACAAAGTGCCCAACCAGGAAGACTTCTACGGTGTTCCAGGACTCAAGATTATGTGACTTCTTATGTGAGCAATCATCTAAAGCAGAGACCCAACAGAGTTGGCAGCTCAAAAGAATCTCCTCTAAAGACTTTAAAAATTAGCAACGATGTATGACTTACCGCACATCCTTGCTGAAGATAAAATATCTTCATGAAGAGACTGGTTTAGAGATAACAACCCAAAAGACACTCAGAGGGGAAACATCTAAAACAGTCACTTTTGATCGTTTGTCCAATTAACTTAGAAATATCCTTGACATTTTTCCTCTGGAAAGAAAGACTTTAGGTGACAGATTTTTTTTATATGTTGCTGTTGTGGGGGGTTGTGGAATATTCTTTTTTGTTCTTAAGCCTTTAAGCAATGGGAAATGGCCTTGAACTCAAGCTCTGGAGTTTTATACCTCCTTACGTGCATGTAGCTACTTTCTGGGTCATTTGAACTTGTAGCTTCCATTTTTTTTCCCTCCCAAAGTTATTTTGATATCTCGTCATTTAAAACCTACTGTTCCCAAAGGCCTCTTCCAGTTGTCTTTTAGATGACTGATTACAATCAAAGGAAGAAAAAAGTAAAATAAACTTTAAAGGGGAAAAATCCAAACCATTTAAATCAGTGCCATAAAACTATTTTAGAAAACTAGCTTTCTATATTTTAATGCTTTCCATGTCTGAGGCATTTCTCCAGACTTTGGTGCTATAATTGTAACACCATCTTGACACTTCTACTTTTAAGCCACAAAGTTTTTGCCTTTTCCTTTTTCAAAGAAAAAAAAAGTTGAAGCCAAGTGTCAACGGAAAAGAACCCAAATTCTGTAAAATAATTTAAAGAGGTTTATTCTGAGTGGAATATATACGACCATAGCCGTGTGGAGAGCCACACCCAAGAAGCCTTGAGTGAGTGGCCCCACTGTGTTTGCATTATAGTTTGATTTTATACATTTCAGGGAGATAGGAATTACACGTAAAGGCATAAATCATTACATGGAAGGTGTACATTGGTTTGGCCCCAAAAGGCAGGACATCTGAAAGCACAGGATTACAGGTTACAGGTGGGTTTAAAGATTCTTTGGGCTGGGCACCAAGGCTCACACCTGTAATCCTAGATTCTGGGAGTCCAAGGTGGAAGGATTGCCTGAGGCCAAGAGTTCAAGACCACCCTGAGCAAGAGACCTCATCTCTAGCAAAAATAGAAAAATTACTGGGGTGTCGTGTCAGGTGCCTATAGTCCCAGCCACTTGAGAGGCTATGGCAGGAGGATCACTTTAGCCCAGCATTTGAGGTGAGCTATGATAATGCCACTGCACTCTAGCTCTGGAGATACAGCAAGACCCCATCTCAAAAAAAAAAAGAAAAGAAAAGAAAAGAAAAACATTATGATTTGTGATTGGTTAAAGAAATGAAGCTTTGTCTAAAGGCTTTGAATATTTTAAATTAAAGAAGTCTGTTAATCAGAGATAAGCCACTGGGTATGTACCCAGACTCAAGTGATCTGTTAATTAAATTGATGACCTACAGGTGTGATTTAAGCTTTGTCTTGCATGGCCTTAGGCCTGTTAGTGAGTTACAAAGGATATCTCCAGGAAGGGAGGGGGCATGATGAGACATGTTTGACCTTCCCTCTCCTGGCCAGCAACTCAGCTTTAGGGTATTTCTGGGGTCCCCTTGGCCAAGATGGAGTCCATTCAATTAGCTGGGGGGCTTATGATTTTATTTTAGTTCACAGTTCCCCCCTGGTGGCCAAGATCTGCCAGAGGCAGCATCCATGGTCAAATTTTTATTTTGTTTCATTGTTGCTGGGTGGTGTGGCTAACTGTCCCAGGTCCATCCAGCTTCACTGGGACCTTTGTGGCCAAGAGGATGTAAGAGCCAAAAAGGCTTACAGACAATTAAATGCTTTAGGTCAGATGGGACTGGAGGAGAACAGGAACTCATCAACCGCTTAAAACCTTCTAGGTAACATAAGAGTGAAAACCAGAATGTCAAAGGCAAGTTTACAAAATTAATTTATCTGTAATTGTTTTTTTGTTTTTGTTTTTTTTTTTTTTTTTTGAGACAGAGTCTCATTCTGTAGCCCTGGTAGAGTGCTGTGGTGTCACCCTAGCTCACTGCAACCTCAAACTCCAAGGGCTCAAACGATCCTCCCTCAAACTCCTGGGCTCAAATGATACTCCTTCAAATTCCTGGGCTCAAAGGATCCTCCTGCCTCAGTCTCTCAGAGTGCTAGGGTTATAGACATGAGCCACCATGCCCAGCCTTTGTCTGTAATTGTTGAGATACCATATTCTTGAGTTTAGTTGCACACTGATAGCAATTTGTTATGTAAAACATCAGCATTTAAGCTAAGAAATTTAGTGACTTTTATTGTATCACAATTTTTTTGCAGCCACTTTCATAATTTGTCCTAAGATAGCCAATAAATTTCTTATCATATGCTTATTTGTATAAACCCTAAACTGGGAACAACGTTACCCAGGAAGCTCTAAGTCTGTGAGAAGCACCAGGAAATTATTTATGGTTGGGGTGGATGTTTGGACTACATGGCCCAAAAAGACAAAGTCTATCATTTGGTATTTGTTTAGGCATCTGAGTGCCCGTACTTGCTCTGCAGGGTCTGAACTAATTCCATCCCTTAAAATCAGCCCTTATAATCTCACATACCCACCTCTTCCAAGATAGTCCCTGGGCCCAAAGGGAGGATTCTGTGGTCTTAGTAGCAGGGTGTTGGCAATGGAGAACAGGTTAGGCCAGCAAGATTGAATAGTTTTTAAATCCTGGAGCTATCAGGTAAACTTTGTTATTTACTTAACACTTGTCTTGACTCTGGAAAACAAACTAAGAGAATCATTAATGTTCTAAATAAAAAGCCATAAAAATATTTTAGTTCTTTCTGTGACTTTTTCTTAACAAAGCAATTTTGGGACCATAGCTGATTATAAACTGTTGTTTGAGAAGAATCAAAGTAAAATAATAATTGTCTGTGGATGATAAAAGTCTTAGAATAAGTCATGGTAAAACACACAAAGGAGATTTGGTTATTTCTGTGGCATACAAAAATTTAGCATAATAATTATAGTTATTATCATAATAATTATAATTATTATTGATAACATATACCAAGACATATTAGAATTTTAGGAATCTCAGACAATTTTGGAACAGATATTCATAATATATTTATACAAATATAACCCAAAGAAAGTTAAAAACCACTTCATACTTGACAATGCTGTGTGTATGTGTGTGTGTGTGTGTGTGTGTGTGTGTGTGTGTGTTTCCATGGTGTCAGCATGGTTCATAGTAACCTCAGACCCCTGTGCTCAAGTTATTCTCCTGCCTCCGCCTTCTGAGTACCTGGGACTACAGCCACGCACCAACTACACCTGGCTAATTTTTCTATTTTTAGTAGAGATGGGGTCTCTCTCTTACTCAGGCTGGTCTCAAACTGTTGAGCTCAAGGGATCCTCCCACCTCAGCCTCCCAGAGTGGTAGGATTACAGGCATGAGCCACCAGGCTTGGCCCCTGTATGGTTTTAATATACCAAATAAGCCTAATAAGTTTCTCTTAGATTTTTGGTGGCTCTATTATTAAAAAGTTAGTTTGAAGTTAAAATGACTGAATTTAGCATTTTGTTTTTGAAAAGGTTGCCAAATATTAAAGGTTTAAAACATTTGTTCAAAATAGAACCACAAGTCACTGTAAAATAATGGTCATATATTTAACTAAGAATGATAGTCATCAAAAGATTCTAAAGACAATGCAGGAAGTTATAGGGGGGTAAACCTTAACCATTTTAAAGTTTAGTTTTTCCAGTTAGTCCAAAACCTAATAAAGACAACACAGGGATTATCTTGATAAGTCATAAACTCTGTTTCTTTTAGGCCAGTTACCCAAAAGGTAAAGAAAACCCTTCTGTAGTTTGATAGATTTTTTTTTATGGGGAATCCATTTAGATAATTGGGAAGTTAAACCTGATAAAAAGGGTACTTGGATTAATCAGACACGGCACTACTGTGACCAGGACCTGAGCATACAGTATGTTGTACAGGAATGTGAATAAGAAAAATTAGTATCTTGAATAGGGAAACAAATGACTCTTAGCAACAGCATGAGAAGTTTTCTGACCATATTAAATGACTTAGACATATCAATAAAGGCCCAGAGTATAGTATTAAGTTATATTGGAGAAAAATAATGTTTTCTTAAATCTTTAAGATAAAATATTCTAACCTCAGACCATAACAACAAAGTTAGAATCAAAAGAGAAAAAAAATTATAGCAGTTAATGAAAAGCTGAAGGTAGGAGTTCACATCCCAGCCTTTTTAAGGGGAGAAAAAAGCTGAAATCAGTAAGACATAGAATGAGTTGAATTTTTTGGATGTAAGTCTGAGAATTTTTTTAATTAAAAAAAGAAAGCAGGTTATAGAATTAAAATTAAGATGTAATTTCATGAAGAACAAATTAATATTTTAGGAAAACTTTATTTTATTCAAAAATTTTCTTTTTTAATTATAGCCAAGTTGATCTCATACAAAATTCCTTCATAAATTCCCTTCAATGAACCTCATCCCAGATTGCCCAAACCATCTACAAGTGTAAGCTTTCTATTTTGTCCTGCATTTCCCTTTTCTTAAATAACTAGTTATTTTATTCTAGGATAAAAGTTGACCATACAAGATCCTTTCTTATACAATATTATTCTCGTTTGTGTTTAACCTTTCTTACCAAAAATATATATATATATATATTTTTTTTAGGGTATCCATTTTTTTTTTTCATCTTTTTTTTTTTTTTTATTTTGGCATATTATGGGGGTACAGATTTTAAGGTTTCAATAAATGCCCATTTCCCCCCCTCCCCCCAAAAGTCTGAGTCTCCATCATGACCATCCCCCAGATGGTGCACATCTCACTCATTATGTATGTATATACCCGCCCCCTCCCCCCTCCCCCCTCCCACCTGCCCAATACCCTATTACTGTAGTACCTATGTGTCCACTTAGGTGCTAGTCAGTTAATACCAGTTTTCTGGAGAATATATCTGGTGCTTGTTTTTCCATTCTTGGGATACTTCACTTAGTAGTATGGGTTCCAGCTCTAACCAGGAAAATATAAGATGTGCTATATCACCATTGTTTCTTAGAGCTGAATAGTACTCCATGGTATACATATACCACATTTTATTAATCCATTCTTGGATTGATGGGCACTTGGGCTGTTTCCACAGCCTTGCAATTATGAATTGTGCTGCTATAAACATTCGAGTGCAGGTGTCTTTTTTGTAGAGTGTCACTGGATCATTTGGGTAGATGCCCAGCAATGGGATTGCTGGATCAAATGGTAGATTCAGTTGTATCGCTTTAAGGTATCTCCATATTGCTTTCCACAGAGGTTGAACTAGTTTGCAGTCCCACCAGCAGTGTAGGAGTGTTCCTCTCTCTCCGCAACCACGCCAGCATTTATTCTTTGGAGATTTTTTGATAAAGGCCATTCTCACTGGGGTTAAGTGATATCTCATTGTGGTTTTAATTTGCATTTCCCTGATGATTAGAGATGTTGAGCATTTCTTCATATGTTTGTTGGCCATTCTTCTGTCTTCTTTAGAAAAATATATTTTTATGTTCATAGCTTTTTTTTACATCTCTCTCTTACTTTATTAGTTCCATTCTACCTTGTTTTTATTTTCTTTCTAAACCTATATTTAAATCAGCCTTTAAATAACCTCCAAATCAGACAAAAATACATATACATTTTTAATAAGAATACATTTTATGCCTCTTTTACAACATATCATATTCTTTGGTATACTTCACATATAGAATCACATATATTGTCTAGAATTCTTATTTTTTGTAATTTTAAATTTTAGTGAAAACCTAAGAAACAGGAAATCATGAATTGTCTATTACATACCAGTATTTTCTAGATGAGAAAACCATTTTGTAATTTTTTAGAAAACATAATTTCTTATAATGTAATTTTTCTGTTAATAGGAAATGACCCAAACATTTAATGAGTGCCTTTTATTTAATATTAAAAACTTTAAGATTCTAAATTACATGAAAATTGTGTTTGTGTGTATCCCATTTATATTCACCTAATTTGCTTATTCATCTTAGCAGTCTACTTAGATTCCAGTTATTATTTTAAGTTATTTTTTGTTAAGCATTTTATACCTTGTGAATTAGATATATAACACATACTAGGAGTCAAAACATAGTTTTAATTACTACTTTTAAACTTGAAAATCCTACCAAGAAAATAAACATAAGCATTCTAGTAAGACTTGCCATTTTGAACAATGTAACATCTTTTCTAAGTTGCAGAAATAAAGCAGAAGTTTTGGAACACATTCTCTTAAAAGGTGTTAACTAATTAGGTCCTTCCAAAACACCAACATCCTCAAAACAATCTATTGATATTGTAAGAATCAAAGGTGCTTGGCCCTCTCAAAATTTAACCAAACTGTAGGAAGCAAAGGCGGCTGTCCCCATAAAGGTTCACTGAAAAATCACTGACATGAGGCAGGTTGATTAACAAGAGTAAAAATTCCAAACTCACACATGGGAGCCATCAGAACAAAAATTCAAAGATATGGGAGAAATTGTCCATTTTTATGCTTAGGTTCAACAAAGTATGGGCAGCCATGTAGGAATATGATTGGACAAAAAGGATATGAACTCATGCTAACAGATCCCAGCAAAGCCTTTCTGTCTAGATTCTGTTTGGCCGGAGTGTGCATTCCTTCCTCTTGGGTGTGTGGGACAGGGCCCTTTCTGGAATGAGGGTTTTATAGTCAAACAAAGTAGGTCAGGTCATTACTTTATGGCCCGTTTTTACATAGAATAATTTTAGGTTTTATGGCTAGCTATCAGAAAAAGGGGTTCTGGCTTTTATGACCTGCCTGGGGAACGAGGGATTGTGGTTTCTATAGCTACCCTCAGGGAAGAATGGGACTGAGAGGCAGGAGGACAAGGGAAGGTCAGAGAACTTTTGCTTCTGAGGCCTTCATTTTAGGGTAGTTTTCTGAGCCACATCAACATGGTATCACCAGATAGGGGAGAGGAGAGAGTTAAAAATAAAAAAAGAAAAAGAAATAAAGAAAGTAAAAAATACATAAAAAGAAAAAAAACGATGTCACCTGACTATAAACTGAAAAAAACCTTCAACACCAATCTTTAGCACCTCAAACAATGACACAAAGTTATAACATGTTTTTTTTTTTACAGGAGGATTAAGAAAAAACAATCAAAATAGTCTCAAAACATTATCCAACTTGAGTGTAAACTTGAGTACATGTAATGCTTCCAGAGAATAAGATTGTTTTGAGATTTTTCCTTGGATTCTAAGAACAACCACCTTGTTCATCTTAAAATAAATTACTATACAAAAATTAACAGCTTTGGGGTTTTTTTCCCTTAGGCAAACACTTTGCTATGGCAACATAACGTACACATAACTGGCTAGCTTGTAAAGAGTAGGACAAATCAAGAGTGGGCAAGACCAAAGGGAAAACTAAAGCTTCCAATTTAAGCTCTTGCAACTACAATTTCTAGGACAGCTTGGAATCCCTAACAATATTGTTAATATCAGATAATAGAGTGAGTTAGAAACAATTTTTATGTGTACCTTTCCATAGACATTGAAATCAGTAGAAAAAACTACATCTGCAACTAGGATTAAAAGACCAAACTCAAAATATCTCAAACCTTTGACCATAAGTTTCTGTTTTTGTGTTACTATTTGTTTACTTGATGTTTTATTTATTCTAATTTACTGGCACTTTTTTTTGTTTAGGTATGTCTACATTTTTACCTAATGAAGAAACTTAAAGTTAAACACATGAGTATTTTTGTTCATAACTCAGAAGATTTAGCTATTATCAGCAAACCAACAATATTAAATTTGTCTTACTTATCAAAAATCACACAAATACAGATCATTTTGTCTTTAGCTGGGTTTATAGTTTTGTAACCTTTGAGTCACCCTGACACTTTAAGAACATAAAAATTTTCTGCTAAATCCAGGCCAAAAAATGTATGCTAGTAATTTGAAAACATTTTTATTCCTACTTTACCAATAATAGTTTTTTTCTTTTTAATAACTCAGCCCATTTGCCAAAAATTACTAAGTTCACATGAGCTAGAAAAGCATTTGGGTTTGTTTAATTAATTTGTGAGCACTCCCTTATTTATAAGCTAGTCTGGGACCATGTACTTACAACATATAATAAATGTATATACAAATCCACATCTAAACATATATACACATGTGCACATGCACACAAAGTTCCAATTGCTTTTACCTAAGAATTCTAGCCATAAGATAGAAATAAATACTCACTAGTTTATAAGATGTCTGGATCCAAATTACTTCTGACAAAATTGGAACTTGTTCACATGGCTAAACTTTAGTTGTCCTGATAAATAACCTAATTAAGCCTCTGGATCAAAGTTTTATGTAGCAGTTTTAAGGGCAGTTTGATTTTAAAAAAACCTCTTTTACCTTTTTTTCTTCCATTTAAAATGAGTTTTAATGTCTGGATTTTAGCTAGAACTGGCTGCAAGATCTCCAAGTAGCCTTGTATTAGTAAAACCATAAACATTGAGTTTATCTCAACATCAGTAGAAAAAGTTAGCAGGTTCAGAGTAGGCATTAAAGAAAATAGAGAGACAAAGAGCTTAAGAAACTCAACATTTTATAATAACTTTACAGTGGCAGGTCGATCATTTGAGCTCTGAATTTTCCTTGATGTAATTTGCCCTTCAGTTAAAACCTGTGCATAAGAATTGGCCATAACCAGCTGGAGTCCTGGATAACCTGGCATGCCTTCAAACCTTTCCATTTACACAAGTACTTGCAAGCAGGGGCACCATAAACCAACTGGGGTGCCTGAAGGAGGTTGTTCTCCTTGTCTTTCTTCATTTTTAGAGGGTTTGTTTTCCATTTTTCTTTAAAAGAAATGGAACTGTAGTTTAGGGTTTTGCGTAGTGGATCAGAGTGTGCTGACTATGGGTGGGACTCCATAGTGTCATTCCTACCCTCTCACATGTCTCAGGGGTCTCCACCTTTGAGAGGGCTGGAAATGCTGAGTGATCAGCCCTTATATGTGTTTCCTGGATGAGCTCTCTTTTAATTAATTTTGTTGAGGGGTTCCCTATAGAGCCACTTTGTGCCACAGGGAGTCACCTAGGCACTCCCACTTAGGCCCGCGGTCACTCAGGGTGCCTTTTGACTGGGAGGAGTAAAATGCCCTTTCTCCACAGAGCTGAGGAACCCAGTCTCTCATTTGTCTATGAAAAGGACAGTTCAGTTCCCTCTTTTGTAAATGCATAGAAAAGCCAATTGAGATTACTTTTTTGGGGAAGAGGCAATGGAGAAGATCCTATAGAATGTACTCCCAAATCAAAATAGGATCCCAACAGCTTAAGAAAAGAACTGTCATCTCAGAATAAACCAGGACCATCAAGCAAAAGTGGGAGGTCCAGGGCTCAGGAGGACTTATCAGTTCTGCCCAGGGAGAGGCTCAGAGTTGGTGGGCCCAAGAGGGCCATCCCAATACCTGGCATTAAGTTCGGGCTACTCCTTTAGGAGGTCCTGAGTCTTCTCTGAGCCCCACAGCTGGGCATAATCTTGTCAATAGAAAAGAAACCAAACTCTGGAAAATAAAGAGATTTATTCTGAGCTGCATATGTGCAACTATGGCCCAGAGGGCAGATAGCCATGCTTAAGAAGCCTTGAGCAAATGGTCTTGCCATGATTAGGTTATAGTTTGGTTTTATACATTTCAGGGAGACAGAAATTACATGTAAAGCCATAAATCAATACATGGAAGGCATACATTGGTTTGGCCCAAAGAGGCAGGGCATCCCAAAGTGGGGGATTATGGGTTATAGGTGGGTTTAAAGAGTCTTTGATTTGTGATTGGTTGAAGAAATGAAGCTTCGTCTAAAGGCTTGGAATTTTTTTTAAGTTAAAATAAGGAAGTCTGTTAATCAGAGACAAGCCACTGGACATATATCCAGATTCAAGTGATCTGTCAAGTAAGCTGAAGACCTGCAGGTGCAATTTATGCTTTGTCTTGTATAGTCTTAGGCCTGTTCATCTCAGCCTAGATGTCAGTCCCTGCTCCAGCCCTGGGCCAGGTGCCCTGTGTCTGGCTAAATGCATTAGATTAAGGCTGCGACCACGATTGCACGCAGTCTTATAATTTGCCAGTCCTGTGGCTGTCCCACCCAAAAGGGACATTTGTCTAGTTTATGTCTGAGTCACCCAGAAATGACCTTCCAACCAGTCTTACTGGGACAGGAATTTTGAGGCATAAGCAGCTCCTTGAGTGCACAGTTTCTGATTGAAGAAGTGGACAGGGAGAGATGGAGAGAAACAGGAAAACAGGCTCATCTCAAGACTTTAAAAAAAAAAAAAAGGAGCTGTAGTAGGAAGAGCTGAGGAAACTATCACAGATAGAAAAAAAGAAAATTGTATTTACTAAATACCTTTCACATGCCAGACACTGTTTGAAGCTTTATTTCTTATAGGTATTACCTCTTAATCATCAGGAAATCCTAAACATCAGATATAGTCTTTATTCTCCTAATGGGTAAAGAATCTAAAGCTAAAAGAGGATATGTAACTTGCTCAAGGTCACACAGCTGGCAAGTGGGGGAGTCAGCCTTCAGATATTATAACCCTTAATGACTAGCTTTTTCAGTTCTCACACATTGGCACTTCCTGTCCCCGAATCTAATGCAGGATACCTGGGTCTAGATGGCATGGCAGAGACAACTGGCTACCTTCCAATATCCATTCTCTGCTGCTTTTTAAAAGCAGAACTCTCATTTTAGCTGAACACATGGCCACTCAGCCAACAGACTACATTTCCCAGCCTCCCTTCACGTAGGTCACATGATTTATTCTGTCCAATAAGATGGAAGCGGAAGTGTCAAGTGGAACTTTCCAGAAGTTCCTTACAGAGAGGACACACAGGTTTTTTTTTAATCTCCTTTGTCTTTAGTGCTACCTAGAATATGAATATGATCTTGAGCCATGATGCTACCTTGGGAATAGAAGTTACATATGGCAAAACAAAAGCGGCCTGGGTCCCTGACACAAGCTATGCAACTCCAGAATTCTTTTCTTTTTTAAAAAGTTGTATTTTATTTTTAATTGACAAATAATAATTGGATGTGTTTATGGGATACATGCATACATTGTGGAATGATCAAATCAGGATAATTAGCATATCTATCACCTCAAATACTTATCATTTCTTTGTGGTAAGAACCATTTAAATTCTCTCTTTTAGTTATTTTAAAATATACAATACATTATTATTAGCTATAGCCATTGTGCTGTGCAGAACTCATTCTTCCTATCTAATCATAACTTTGCACCTGTTGTCTCCCCTGTCCAGCCTCCACATTCCCCCAGGTTCTGGCAGCCACCACTCTACACTCTACTTCCATGACTTCAATCTTTTTAGATTCCATGTATAAGTAAGGTTATGCCATATTTGTCTCTCTGTACCTGGCTTATTTCACTTAGCACAATGTCCTCTATGTGCATCCATGTTGCCACAAATGACAGAATTTCCTGATTTTTATAAGGCTGACTACTAGTATTCCATTGTGTATATTTACCACATTTCAAAAATCTATTCATCCATTGAGGGATACTTAGGTTGTTTCAGACTTCCTTTGTTTTGTGAGAGAAATAGCCTATCTAGTTTGAACCACTATTTGAGGTCTTTCTTACTTGTACACAAAACTTACTCCTAACTGATATATGTGTAGGATCTGCCACCCACGGACCCACATCACTGACTTCCTTTCTCTTCTATACCTCAATACCCTCTGGTTTCATCTTTTTACTCATCAAGACAATTTTATGCCACGGATGCTATTACTTTTATCTGACACTGAGCCTTAGGACCCTCTGGTCCATACTAATAAGTTTCTCTGATTTTTTAAATTATTTTTTTTAAGGTAGAGTGCAGTGGCATTATTGTAACTCACTACAACCTCAAACTCCTGGGCTCAAGCAATCCCCTTGCCTCAGCCTCCTGAGTAGCTGGGACTACAGGTGTGCACCATGATGCCTGGCTAATTTTTCTATTTTTAGTAGAGACACTGTCTCACTCTTGCACAAGCTGGTCTCGAACTCCTGAGCTCAAGCAATCCTCCTGTCTTGGCCTCCCAGACTGCTAGAAATTTGTCTGATTTTAAATCTCAGTTAAGAGGGATCAGTCTCTTTTCTAGGGAAGTTCCCTAAAAATGAGTTTCTTATCCTTTTCAGCAAAAGCTCTGCTTACCAAAAGGTATTATGAGAAGCCTGCCTTTGACAGCTTTTCAAAATTTCCACCACTCCCTTTCCCTAGAACAGTGGGTATTCATCTTAAGTTACATAATTAAGGGACATCAGTCACCTACATGCTCCCTGAAGAAAGTCTGTCTGTTCCTAGATGACTTGCTTTTCTACCCAAAGAAGCAGGGTCATCTCCTGGTTCCCAGATATAGCAACTCTATGGGCAGGGATGCCACATACATTTGTGTAGGTTGTGCATTGCGCAAGGGCATTTCCCCTGAGAAAGTGGCACTGTCTTCTAATTAGCACAAGGGAGCTGTCTGATGATCGGGTGATTTTCTGCAGTTCTATACCTGCCCAGACACTGTACAGGATAGTTATATGCCTGCCTGTGGCAATAAGACTTTAATCTCTATGAGTCTTAGTTTTCTTGTCCATAAATATACATTCCCAGGATCTATGTTTGCTCATCTATAAGGTATGGATGCCAGAATAGATAGGTTTTAAAGTTCTCTGCAAAGTCTAAGAAATTCTGTCCTATTTTCTCTTTACAGAGACTATACAATGACTACTCAATCTAAAATAGTCACCCTCCAGAGTCATCCTCTATTGTATCATTTTATTGTCTTCATATATCTATCTGGTCATTATCTAGAAATATTCTGTTCGTTTATTGTTTACTTTTTTATTGTCTGTCTCCGTCTCATCCCACACTATGCTAAAACACAAGACACATAGGAGTATTGTACACTGCTGTATCCCTTATCACCCAAGAGTTCCTGGCACATAGTAGGTTTTCAATTAGTATTTGTTGACAAATGAATGGATAATTTTGATAGTACTATGGAATAAAAAAGAATTCCACAAAGTACTATTATTAGTAGTAATTTAAAAGTATTTGTGACTCATCTATTTCTCTCCTCAAGAGCTTTGCTTTCCTCTAAGCCACCTGTCACATTCACCACTGGGACTTTTAGAGTTTTTAAGGCAAGAAGAAAAGAAAGAAAGACTAAAGAAAAGCTGAAGTGCCAGTGTGTAAACGAAGAACCTGGTGGTGGTTTCTTTTCTTCCACGCTATGCCTGAGTTGAAAACAACAGTTGTGCTATTTTGCCCATTCGGAAACACCATTTTAAATACACATCCAGAAAGTCAGCGGGAAGGTCAGGCTTTCTGCCATGGTAGAAGACAACCACTGAAGAGTAACCAAGAGATCACAGCCTTGCTCTGAATGGGGAAGGGAAACACACAGGTGCTCGGTATTTGAGCCTTTATTTATTGCATGTGGGAATCCCCCAGGGACTTTCCTCATTTCAAGAAAAGTCAGGTTTTCCACGCTACCTATAACCACTCAAAGAGTCGGGCCAACCAGAAGCTTCCCTCTGCCCCACACGCTGCCACGTCCGCCTCCCTGGCTTCACCGTGCTGGGATCACGCTCCCTTGCTATTCGTGGAGCAGTCAGGGTGCATGTTTGTTTCCTGAAAGTCAGGGTCATCCCTTTTTTAAAAATCAGCTTTCTGTCAATGGCATTTAGGTACACTGTCCAGGCTTAAGAAAAATAAAAAATAAAGAGGACAAAGTCGACAGGAAAAAGGAAGACCCAGGAGGGGAATGTTTGGTCATGACTACTGCTGTGAAATATTAAAAATGCGGTGCCATTACCTGACTCATAAACAGAATAGAGACGTGCAAGCAGCATGTGTGGGGTGTGATAAATGTCCTTAAAAGTATGAAGACGTGAAAATGAAATGGGGCGGAAGACAGACCACGAGGAAAAAAAGCATAACATGAAAGGAAGCAGCAGAAGAGAAGCCCTTCTGATCTCTCATGGAACTTGTTAAATAACATTTTAAAAAGAGAAATAGTCCAATACAACTTCATCTCATCAGTGTCTTGAAACTTAAAAAAAAAATGAAGATGCACTGAATGTACTAAGAATGTTTCTCCTTTTAAATAAAGTTTTACTACAGGTTCATATTTTATTCACTGTTAATAAAGTAGATTTTTGAAAAATAATGTTTTGGCCACTTGATCATTTTATAAAAAGGTAATAGGATACACATGTAATTTCTAGGTAAGAAAAGTAACTTTTTAATAAGATAGATAAAAAACACATGTAATATGCCTGTAGGTGGAATCCTTAAAAATGCATTGATGAGGTTTGGACATGCTACCTGAAATACATCACGTTAGCATATTCAATATGTTAAGCTGAAGAAATGTGAGAGAACAGCAGAAGCAGGAAGGTTATTCACACCTTGCCCTCCCCTTTCTTCCTGAAGCAGGTCATAAAACTAGGAGGGTCACTCTCTGAACTTCTCCTGCCCTTCTCCACTGCAGCAGGTGATAAGACCTCCTGCCAGAGGAGTCCTCCCTATACTCAGAGGAAAGGAATCTTCTTATCTCTGAAGACACGGGGACACAGAGAAGAATCTGAACAAACAGGCCTTGCTCAGTTTCCCCAGTTTATTACCATCATATCATATTCTTTTGTCCTCTAATCATATTTCTCCACAACTGTCTATTCCCCTTCAAACCTAAAAATAAAAATGCACAACTTAACTTGTTTTGAGTCTTAATTTCCTTAGGAGGGCTCCTGTGTCATGTAAAACTTATTTTAAACAAATTTGTACTCTTTTCTCTTGTTAATCCACCTTTGGTTACAGGGGCCTAGGCCACGGACCTAGTGATGGAAGAGGAAGAGATATTTGTTATACTCTACAACTTTGAGAGGGACGCATATATTAGAACAGTAATGTCTTCAAATAAGGAAGAAAAATTAGCAAATTCTTGATTTAGAGTTTCATTCACAGTTAGATCTTAGGATAACTTTTTTTTTTCCTTGCTTGCTTAAGTAACATTCTGGTTCTTGATTAGCATGTGAGTGCATAAAGATATTATTTGAGCTTTGGTTTCTGCTTTAAAAAACTCTTATACATTCTTTGAAAATAATATCATTCACTCATACTTATTAATGAAAGAATTGAAAGATTAAAAAAAATAAAAAATGGTTAGAACTTAAGTCTGTGCCAATATGGTTAAGTAAAATTAAGACCAGGTTTTTTTGTTTTTTTTTTTGAGACAGAGTCTCGCTTTGTTGTCCAGGCTAGAGTGAGTGCCGTGGCGTCAGCCTAGCTCACAGCAACCTCAGACTCCTGGGCTTGAGTGATCCTTCTGCCTCAGCCTCCCGAGTAGCTGGGACTACAGGCATGCGCCACCATGCCCGGCTAATTTTTTATATATATATCAGTTGGCCAATTAATTTCTTTCTATTTATAGTAGAGATGGGGTCTCGCTCTTGCTCAGGCTGGTTTTGAACTCCTGACCTTGAGCAATCCGCCCGCCTCGGCCTCCCAAGAGCTAGGATTACAGGCGTGAGCCACAGCGCCCGGCCAAGACCAGGTTTTGAAATCGGGTAGACTTGGGTTCCACTCTGCCTCTACCAGTTATTCCTCAGAATTCCTAGCTTTGGCTTCACCACCTTTAAAATGGGGAGACTAACACTACATCACACAATTCTTGTCAAAATTAACATCATGTATTTGAAAGCATCTTGTTCTCTACTGGGTACACAGGTACTTACGACATGTTAGTGTGCCCAATTTACCTGCTTAGAAAACAAACTTATGTTGAATTTCTTCATTGAAAATACTCAAATTTAAAATAGTAACCACTTTTGGATTTTCTGAAAGAAATCTGAAATTAAAGGCATCCGTGATAGAAAA
This sequence comes from Microcebus murinus, assembly GCF_040939455.1. NCBI lineage: Eukaryota > Metazoa > Chordata > Mammalia > Primates > Cheirogaleidae > Microcebus > Microcebus murinus. The sequence continues at coordinate 54,380,685 of NC_134118.1, forward strand.
AATTCAGACTCAATTTACCATGGGATGCATACTTACAAAGAAGATTATAAGTCTTTAGAAGTCAACAAAAGCCAGATACTGAAATTAAATATTTCCTTTAAGGCCTAAAAAATTTTACAAAATATACAAGCCATGGTATCTTGATATAATAACTATCATGATCTCGTTACAGTTATACATTTTCTAGATTTATAAAAATATGCTAGGTTCAGCAGGACTCAGATTGAGCTAGTAAGATTGGCTTCTGACTCACCATGCTATTCTCTCTAAAATGACTGCTATTTCATGAATTTAAACAAGTGCCACAAGTGCTCATTTCCATGTGTGACATTTTTGATAAACTTCCAGGTTTCAAACTGGTTAAGAGAGCCAGATTACAAGCCAAATTTGCTTAGTGTGAACAGTGAACTAGCTCCAATATAGTCCCCTCAAGACTTTTAGTTAAATTTAGTTAAATTAATATTAGCCGATTACTTTAGTGTGAGCACAACTAGCTAATTACTTTTCAACATATTTAAGAAATACAATGGATAGAAAAGGGAGTTCTTTGTAACAGAAAGATCTTTGGAGGTACCCAGGACTGAATGGAACCTTCTAGAAGCTTCAAGTAATAAAACAGTTATGATGTACCACCTCACATATAATTCAAAATAAAAACTATTCCAAAAAGAATGAAGAATATTCTTTTTATTTATTAATATAAAAAGAATAAGCAACTCCAACAAAATTCTGACTTTTCATGTGATGATGACTATAGAGGTCTTTTTAAAGAAATGGCAAATGTTAAATTTCAAACAATTTTTTTCTTTCTGTCTTTCTTGCTTTACTGATTGATACACCAAGTTGTCAACTGCCAACTCTCCAAGAAGCCACCAGAATAATCTGTCGATCAAGCGTGGCTAAGTTTGCTAAACCTACTGCATTGAGGAAGAGCAACATTGTAAGAGAGTCCTAGGAGTATCTCAGAAAGGGAGATCAAAAGCAGAAATGTATAGGGTTTGGGGTATGGATCTTTTAAAGTGGGGATCAAGTTAACAGTGGGAAAAATTTATAATAGTTTGGGTTTGATGGACACAGCAATGGGAGGGTCTTGAAGCAAGTCTTGATGAAAGTTGTTTGAAAAAAGAACTATTTGCCCAGGTGAGTAATCTGTTGTCCCAAGAAGAGGGCCATCTGCCCACACGAGCAATTTATTGCTCAAATAAACTGGTTTTCAGGAATTTCCTGAAGTGAACAGTGAAATTATTTATTACTCTACAAGTTTATCTTCCTGGGCAAGAATTTCCTAGAACAAGTAATAATCATGTTGCTACAGTGGCGGGGGTGGAGGGGGGTGGGGGGTGGTGGTGTCTCAGTTCTCTGTCTTGATGGTTAAATTATGTGGCTGCAAATGGAATCAGTTCTTATTGCTTACTATGGAATCCAACACTAGCAAAACCTCAACATTGAATTAGATATTCAATTAGTAAAAAAAAGAGAGGGAGATATGGGACTAATCAACAAATGTATGTGCAAAATGATTTCAAGAAGACTTGGATACAGTTGTCCACCTTCTTCAGAACAGCAGGGTTGGAGGACTTAAAAATTCAGCTTTTGCCCCAAACTGTCCAATATATCTGAATTGAAAGAAACAGAGTTCTTTCCTAAAGAGAAAAGATTCAGCTGCAGCTATGTACACCTGATTAACCTACTCCATTGGTCTGAGATGCTTAGATCTAATGGTATGTTCCTTGAGGGCTGGACCTGCCAATTCAATTTGTAACCTTAGCATGGGACACAGAGTCATTAAGTCCTCAATACATGAGTGCTGAAGTGAGTGAGACTATATTAAAGGTTGTAGATTGGTCTTGAAGGGGGGGGTAGACAGACCACATGTAGATGCAGGTTTGCCTGGTTGATAAAAAGGCCACGTTTAAGAAGCTGAGCATTAACCACACTGAGAATCTTGGACTAAGAAAAGACCATGAAGGTGCTTATAGGACACAGAAACAGATAAGATAAAACAAAGAGCAGAGAAGAAGAGGCACCTGACAATTAAAAATATCTTGTATTTACACAGTGCCTTTTCACATACAAACTGTTTTCATTTATGTTATTTTATTGATCTTCACAACATTTTGTATGGAAAGTATAACAGGTATTAGCAACACTTTATGGATAAGGAAGTTGCAGCTCAGAGATGGTTAAGTGTCTTGCCCAAGGTCACGATACTGTAAAATTGCAGATGGGCTCTTGGGCCTAGATCTTCTGAGGCATTTTGCAACTGTTAAGAATTGGAAGCAGAACTAAAACTGTGAGAAGAGTGAGAGAAGTGTTTCTCTTTACCCCTCCAACCATAAGGACCAAGGTTTGCCGAGTTGTAAGTTCCGTAAATAGACGAGAGTGTGCTGTGAATTGTAATTGAATGGGACCTGTCAGTGGAGTTGTCAGACCCTGTGAGCTGCGCCTGGGTGCCCCGAACATAGCCTCTGAACCACCAGAAGTCTATGCTGCCATCGTTTAAGCACAGATTACTGTTTTTATGCCAAAGTCCTGTGTGGCCACGTGTTTCCACAGGCAGCAAAATTTTAGTATCCCTGTCTGGCTGGGCTTAAGTTTTTGGCAAGAATTCCCTCTTCCCTTGTGAACATCTTGGAAAGCTTTTAACTGAGTACAAAGATGTTTATTTTGAGAAGCAAAAGGGACTAAATATGTCCCAAACCAATCTCTACCTCTTCCACCAGATGATCCTTACTTTTATCATGTAGGATATTTTGCTCCCTCCAGCATCTAATAGGTAGAGTACACAGGTGATACTACCTGGGATGGCTCTAAAGAAACTGGTGATTCTCTCTGTGACTTCTATCCCTGCAGAGGTATTAGGAATCTGGTGTGGGAAAGCACTGGGGGCAGTAGCAAGGGACAGGAGCGGTGGCTGTAGGAGGGGGAGAGTGGTAGTATTATGAAATGGGACAACCAACTGTTAGGTAGCTTCCCCCCAAATGTCCAAGTACCATTTGGAATTGTTATCAGTCTGGTTTTAGAAGGGATCATGTCCACACATAGAACATAATTTTGTAGTCCTTGAGTATAGTGCCAAATATCACATAGCCAATAACTTTTGGGGCATGTTGATATATAACATATCATTTTAGAATTATAATATAACTTAAGGTAACCAGTTCAAGTTTCTCCTTTGAAAAATAAGGAAACAAGGACCAGAAGGTTAAGTGACTTTCCTGAGGTCATACATGCTTTAGTGGTAAATCTAGGACTGCAAGACAAGACTCTACATTTTTGTGGTTATTGCTTTGTACTGTGAAATAGCTTTTCTGAAAGCTAGCATTTCTTGTTTTTGAAAAAATTTTTTCTTTTCTTTCCACACTGAATTTCTCACTCTTTAAAAATACTATTAAACTTCCCTTCCAGTGTTAAGAGACCTAACAAAGAAGATCCCTGCTAAAGTTAGTAAAGGTAAGAGTACTTTTTCTAAAACTTTGGCTCAGGTACCCAGACTTGAAACTTTCCCCTGAAATATTTAGTAGAAATTTGTTAGTAGGGGTAGGGGTGGGGTATAAAAGAAAGAGAATCAAGTGTCCCATGAGTGAGAAAGCAGATAACTGATGGTTTGGGGACAAGTAAAAGGACACTGGTTTAGATCAACATGAAGTCTCTAATTTTTTCATAGTGAAAACTGCAAAGAATTTATGACTAGGTTCTTGAAATTATTGTTTTCCTTAACTGTATATAGAGTCCTATAAACGCTATTAATTGGTATTAGAGAGAATCACACCACTAGCACCAACAGATGGTATAAAATTATATGTCAGTCTTGTTTGGGGGCACAGAAGATTAATTTGACTGGATGAACACTATCTTTATTTTTCTAGAACAGAGTCAGGTATAGAGGCCAACTGGGAGAGGTATGCCTTTGGGATCCCCCAACACTTGTAAGCTCTTAACCTTTTAGTATTCAGTTTTCCCATTGCTTGGCTCAGTCCTATAAGTTTATATTAAACACCATAGTGCCTTTGCCATCAAGGTCCATAATTTATAAGTACACATTCAGTTTCTTACCAATGTTGGACAATCTTGGTTGCATTTCTATAAATGCATTTTACTTTTCCTGTTCAGGTCCAAAAAATACTGATTTCCCCCCATAATCACAGTGTTCAACTTTTCTCCTTTCTCTTAGGAGAGAAATAGCCATTGGATTTTAGTTTCCCTTCTTGCTGTGATTTGAATGTGTCCTTCAAATTTCATGTGTTGGAAACCTAATTCCCAAATTCACATGTTGATTGGAGGTAGGATATTTAAGAGGTAATTAGGATTAGATAGAGTCATCAGGGTGGAGCTCCCATGATGGGACTGGTGGCTTTATAAGGAGATGAAGAGACACTTGAGCTGGCATGCTGTTGCCTTCTCACCATGTGATGCCCTCCACCTTGTTAAGATACAGCAAGAAGGTCCTCACCAGATGCCAGTGCCATGTTCTTGGACTTCACAGCCTCTAGAACCATAAACTAAATAAACTCTCCTTCTTTGTAAATTACCCAGCCTGTGGTATTCTGCTATAGCAACAGAAAATGGACTAAGACTTCCTTCTTAGGGAAAAAAGTGATACTAGTTTGAAATGGTCCTTGTTATCACTGCTGCTATTTTCAAAGTATTATTTTGCTTTTTAGCTGTATTTGCTTTACTTAGTGATATTTGTTCTCTAAAGATGACTCCTGATTTCAGCTAAGATACAAAGAAAATCTGACAAGTCAAGAATTAAACCAAGAGGCAGAAGATAATAGCTACCTATCTTTTAGATCTAAAAGACAAGTTGCAGATCTTTCAAAAGGGAAAGCAGTAGCAGTAGCAAAACAAATCAAGACTCCAAGTTTAACTGCCACACTAATGATGATGAAAAACTACCAAGCAATTAAGGTACTGATTTTTTATTCTTTTCCCAGAAGGCATTCTCAAATTCTTGAGGATTTTTTTTCTTCACTTAGCTAAATGCAGAAATGTTTCTTATTTGGCTGTAATAATGTTTTGGTTTTTCCTGATTTTTAATAAGTAAGTATCACATTATTATAATTACATCATTTGCAGCTAATTTTAAAAAATTATCCTTTCTTTGGAAATCCAAGGAAAATATTTTGAATGATGATTCTACTGTGGTTTGGATTTTTAGGGTTTTTCCCCCCTCCTTGGATCACAAACTTGACACTTTTTAAAATATCTATGATTATTGTGGGCCCTCACAATTCTGAGACATCTCAGAGTAAATTGACAAGCTTTGTTGGCCAAAAAACTGGAGACATGAGTCCCCCAGAACACCTGCTTCTGTAAAGCTATTCAATAAGTTGGGGGATTTTATTTGGAGCACAAAGTAATAAAACTTGTTTTTTAAGTTAGGGAAGTGTGGTTTTAAAAAAAATATGTTCACAAAATCTTTGACACTACAATGGTTTGAATATTTGTGTCCTCCCCAAAATTCATGTTGAAACTTAATTCCCAATGTAACAGTTTTAGGAGGTTGGGCTTTTCAGAGGTGATTAGGCCTTGAGAGCTCCACCTTCATAAATGGAAATAGGACCCTTATAAAAGGGCTTGGCAGAGTGTGTTTGTCCCTTTTTTGCCTTCCATTCCTTCTTCTATCTGAGGACACAGCAAACATCCCCTCTAGAGGATTCAGCCCAAGACACCATCTTAGAAGAAGAGACTAGGCCTTCATCAGATACTGAACCTGCTGGCACCTTGACCTTGGACTTCCAGCCTCTAGAACTGTAAGAAACAAATCTCTGTTCTTTATAAGTAAGTTACCCAATCTCAGATATTTTGTTATAGCAGCTGGAAGAGACTAAGACATACACTTTCCTTCAAAAGGTGGAGCCTAATTCCTCTCCCCTTGAGTGAATGTGGGCTGGACTTAGTATTACTGCTTCTAATAAATAGAAGGTGGTAAACGGGATGCTATGTTATAGCCAAAGCTAGGTTATAAAAAGGATTGCTTCTGCCTAGCTCTTAATCTCTTGGATCACTTGCTCTGGGGAAAGCCAGCTGCCAGGTCCTGAGATCACTCAAGCAGCCTGGTAGACGTCTACGTGGAGAAAATCTGAGCCCTCCCTGCAAACTCAAGTCACATGTGTGAGCCAACTTGAAAGGGGACCCTGTAGCCCCATTGAGCCCTCAGGTGGCTGCAGCCTCAGCCAGTATCTTGACTGTAGCCCCCTGAGAGACCCCTGTTATAGCCACCCGCCTAAGTTGCCCCAGAATTCCTGAGCCACAGAAACTGGCAGAGATGGTAAATGTTTATTGTTCTTTTAAGCCACTAAGTTTTAGGGAAATTTGTTATGCAATTATAGATAACTAATACAGGAAGCAATTAGCAGAGGATACTGTTCTATTCTTGAAACCCTTGGAATGAAAATAACAATTATCGTACAATTGGAGAATTCTTTTTTTTCCAGCTATTTACATTTTATTCTCATTCACTTATATCACATAAATCCCACCAAAAATGCGCAGAATCTCTACTTTTTCCTTCCATCTGTATTGAAAGGTTGATATGTGTTATTTGCATGTGAATGCTTGCATGTGGATGAAACAGGAATGCTAAAAAAGGTTAAGAAAGCTGAAAGTAGGTACCATTCTCCTATTACTCATTAAATATTTTACACCTTTTTTATCTTTTGAAATCCCTTTTTGTCTTAGAGACAATGCTTCCAAGCACTTGGACTGCTGTTAGCTCAAGGTATTAGGTTACTTTAGGGCCTCTTACCTCTTAAATGAATTTCTGATAAGTCCTCATTTTTTGCCCTCTGACAAAATTCTTTTCTGAGGCACAGATCTGACTGTATTACCTTTCCACTCAAAAATTTTCAAAGGTCACTCACTGTTTGCTAGATTGAGGTCAGTCATTTTCTTTTTTTTTTTTTTTTTTTTTTAGCCAGTCAAATTTAGCAGTGGGGGGTTGAATACCAACTTTAGTGACACTAATGTGAATAAGTTCTGATAACCCACTACCATCGGACCAGCCTACTTGTCTATCTTTATGCCAATATAACTGTCTTAATTACTATAGCTTTAGGTTTTGATAGCTGTTAGTAGAGTGACCCAACTTCATTCTTCTTTGATCGTCTTGGCTCTTTTTGGCCTTTTGCATTTCACATATATTTTAGAATAAATTTGTCAATTTACACACAATATGTACACACACCATGCTGGGATTTTGATTGGCACTGCATTGACTTTGTGTATCTTTTAAATCATAAAAATGACATTTACTGGCTGGGTGTGGTAGCTCATGCCTGTAATCCTAGCACTCTGGGAGGACAAGGTGGGCTGATCACTCAAGGTCAGGAGTTCAAAACCAGGCTGAGTAAAAGTAAGACCCCGTCTCTACTAAAAATAGAAAGAAATTAATTGTCCAGCTAAAAATATATAGAAAAAAATTAGCTGGGCATGGTGGCGCATGCCTGTAGTCCCAGCTACTTGGGAGGCTGAGGCAGAAGGATTGCTTGAGCCCAGGAGTTTGAGGTTGCTGTGAGCTAGGCTGATGCCACGACACTCTAGCCCCAGTCATTTTCTTTTAACCCCTACCCTCACCCCCGCCCCATATATATGGTTATACACAGAGCTCAAAACAGGACAATGTCCTGGAAAATGTTTTATAAGGTGTAAGACATGTACGTGTGAAGTATTCTCCTCCTTAACATTCTATAATATAATACTTCATAAAGTCTTCCATTTCCTAAGGGATTAGAACACACTGGCAACCTGGATTTGGTAATATCTGGGGGTTTTATTTTGGTGGTAGGGTATACTGGAGCCTTTTGAATTTATTCCTCCTTTCTATATAACACAAAACTACCTATCTTTTCTTACCTCTTTGCCAATCTTAACGATGGGCTTGGAGATCCTTACTCACTTTTTCAGTAAGTTCTTTTCCTGATTTCAAAGGAAAGACAAAGCCATCTCCCATCGTGTTGGCTACTAATGTAATCCACCTGCAATAGTGGATGGCAGTTGGTGAACAGCATCTTTCTGTAAACACCCAAACCATAAATTTCATAAGTCTGGGGTTGTTGAAATTATATGGGGCGAATAGCCAATCAGTTTTCAGTATTTCATTAACTGGGTGTGCTCTTCTATCATCTTTTGAATCTGTGCCAGTTACCAAGTTTTTACTCTGAAAACTCAGTCTTTGATACTCTTCTCTGAATTCTGCTTTGCGGGTGGCTCTCTGTTAGACTCTGCCAATGGGAGGGGGCTTAGGCAGACTGTAGGGCTGGAGGAGGGAGAAGGGACTTGCTTCTTTTTTTTTAATTCAAAAACTTTAGGGGGTACAAGTATTTCTATTACATCAATAAATTGTGTCATGATGAAATCAAGGCTTTCTGTGTACCTGTCACCAGCATAGTGTACGTTGCCCTCGATAGGTAGATTTTTATCTCTCACCCCCTCCTACCCTTCCCCCTTCTTAGTTTCCAGTGTCCATTACACCTCTTCATGACCGTATATATCCTTTGTTGAGGTCTCACTTATAAGTTAGAACATCTCTTTGCTCCTCGTTGGCTTCCTGTCTTCTTGTGGATCCTGTGAGCATCACTCCAGCAACATTTCTTTGTCCCCAGAGTAGCAGTTCCTTCCCATAGCAGCAGTTGAATCCACACTATAGTTTTACAGCACCTACAGAACTAGCTTCACCCCCTCACTACCTACCAGCACTAGCTAGTGGGGCCCCTTCCTTAGGTGCCTGGGTTTTGGCTTCTCAGTAACCCTCCTCTAAGTTTTGAAGTTTTAATAATTCCAACCTCTTACCTTTCCTCTCCCAGCCCCTGTAGCGTGTAGTGGCCAAGGAATGCCCCTCACAGACCTTCTAGGGAGTATAATTAGGATTACTGGATTTAATAAATAAAAGTACTGGATGGATATCAGTTAAATTTGAACAACAAATAATTTTTTTAGGATAAGTATATCCTATGCGATATTTGGGACAAACTTGTATGAAAAATTTATTCATTGTTTATCTGAAATTTAAATTTAATTGAGTGTCCTGTATTTTATCTGGTAACCCTAAGCTTAATTGACCATGGCCCCAACTACTGTTCTTTGAAATCCCTCTGGTGCCGTGTCTGTGCTAGGCCTGCCTCCCATGGCCTGCTCCCACCATCTACTGCCCACACAAGGACGAGGACGCTGAGGCAGATTCTGAGGAGAAGTGACACTCCTCTGACTTTGGCTCAATGACTTTCCTATGGCTTTGCCCCTTTCTCCTTCACCCAGCTCATACCTGCATCTCAGTCTGGGACAACTCTCCTCGCCTCTGCTGCTCCCTCCCTGTTTCCTTTCACACAGGAATTCCCCAGAGAAATCCAGGCGGGTTAACTTGGTCTTCATGGTGAACACAGGGTGGGCTAATGCAAGGTGGGAGCAGCTACCTATAGTTACTCCTCTTGATTCTTACTATTCCTCTTTACTCTCTCAGTTACCTAGTAAATTTCTGAATACCTTGCTAACAATTCTTTATATTATATCCTCTCTCTTCAAATAACCATTGTGGTTTCTGTCTCTTGACTGGACTCCGCCTCGCACCTATGAACCTAGTGAGAACTCTCAATTGCTCCAGGAAGTTTAAGACACTAAGCCATTCCTTCAAAGGGATGTGAGATATTATTTTCCTTTAACTTCTCTTATTATTTTACCGCAGAGTTGGCAAAACAGGTTGAGCGAGATGACTGCCTGTTATAAATGTGGTGTCAGACATTTGTTATGTTTTGTTCGATCCTGGGAGGCACATTTGGACACGTTGGCAAACTGGAACGCCTCCACAGGAAGGTAATCATGAAAATGACAAATCTTGAAGCCATTACCAACATGGGCATGCTTATTTAATCTGGAAAAGAGAAGACTGCAGGAGGATGGGGTAACTGTTTGCAAGTATTTGAAGGTCAGTCGTATGGAAACTGGATGGAACCTATTTTGCGTGGCTCCAGATGTCAGGGCTGGAACCAATCAGCAGAGCCAGAACGAGATATGTGGGCTCAAAATGCAGCAGCAGTGCAAGCCTGTATCTCTTCAATGTTTGTTAAACACGTATCTGGCAAGAGTGGGGAGAAATTATCTTTTTCTGCTAATAAAACGTATATAGCTTCTTATGCTCAAAATAAAGGATTTATTACATGGGGTAGCATAACACTAAAATTTTAACTTTTTCAAATTTTTTTCCAGTTTTTATGTCACTCAACACTCACTAAATATGAATAGAGGTAATTTGCATGGGTATCATTAAGAATCCTGTCCAGATATATTTAAGAGTTCCTTCACCTGACTGTTATGTAGGCACGTATTTCTTTCTATTATCCAAAAATAATTCTCAAAAATACTCAACAGAGATAGCTGAGTGTAGATGAGGAATATGTTGTTACATTTCTCCTTGAAAGCACTGTCGTAGCAGGACCGATTTACATGATCCTCTATTGTGTGAGAAGTGATGTGTGGAGATGTATTAACCAGCACCATTTTATAATTGATTTTAGTGCTATTTCAGGACCCCTTTCAATGAATGCTTGGGCAACTTCTTGGTTTTTCTATCCTTTAATCTAGATCACCAGTGGGTAAAAGTTACAGGGGAGCATATTTCTACTAGCATTAGTAAGACCTCACTAAGAACTAGAGTTGCCAATAGTAAATTGAGCTACCTTGCGAAATAGAGAGCTCTTCAACACTGAATGTCACTTATCATGGATATTACAGAAAAGAATCCTACACCGGGAAGGAAGATAACCTGGAAATATAGCTATTATGTGGGTGGCTTGAAAATTACCATAATTAGAGCATTTACACCACAAAATAGGCAAATGCTACGCATTAGGACTTGCTGTTTTGGAGAGCTGATATACCTGCTCACATGTGTTTCTTTCACAACTGGGTCCAGGCACTAGTGAGTCCAAGCCTTATCTCAAACTACTACCTAGATCAGTCTCAGCTATATAATCTAAAGAGCACCTTTGCAAAACTTATGATCATGTCGTGTTTCTTCCTAGAGCTAGACCCAGGACCGCTAGGTGGGTCTCAATTCCATGGTTAAGAACTGGCCTTGTATATATGTATATAATTTTGATATACACATGTTTGATTATTATGGGGAATTTTGTTTTATGATCTGACGATTTGGTGACCTCTGGGAGGTGGATAATGGGGAGAGCTCTCTATCAGGGAGAGATGATAGCTGATCTGGGTTGTCAGTCTTTTTGTCTATTTGTCTACTTGTGAGCTCAAACTAATTAAGAAAATATTTTGTGTCCTCTAGAAAAGAAAACAGTCCTTTGAAAACTGGAATGGTGAGTTTTTTGTTTCTGTGTTTACTTCTGACCTGTAGCTGAGGTTACAGAGCTGAAGCCAGCCAGCTCTCCGTAATTGAGCAAAGCTTTTATCTCTCATTGTATGTGTGAATGCTCTCTTACCTCTGGAGGGTACTAATAAATTAGATTATAAGGTCTCCTAAATTAAAGTAACTTTGTTCTAATCGACTTAATATAGAGTAATAAGTGCTTACGTAAATCTAATATTTCCAAAATTTCTACCAAATAAAGACACTAAAGTTTTAATAGTCTAAATAACCTTTTAATAAAAAAAATTCTTTCAGAAAGTACTAATTCAGAAACATTTTATATGATGATCTAAATATATATAATAATACATAATATTACATATAATTTATAACACATGTATATATGTATAACACATGGATAATATATAATATAGCACATAATAAATCTTTAGATGAATCAAGCTAGTTTATAATTTTGGTCTAGAAAAAAATTGATTTTTTTCCCTCTGATTTTAGTATGTTGAGTATAATATATTTGTACATTTTATTTTGTAGAGGACTTAGTTTTGCTTTCTGAACTTCCTCAACTTTATAACTAATATATTGATAAAATAAGTTAATATTACTAGTTAATATTAAGGATTATGAAAGATGTAAAATTACATGTCTCACCAAATTAAATTATAATCTTGACAATTTTTTAGGTATCACAATCATTTTCTATAGTATGTTAGCTCAAACACAATTTCTAATCTCAGGTTAACATTAAAATCTTAATCGATAGACTTTTCTTTCCTTCCTCCTTCCCTCTTCTCTTCCTCCCCTCTCTCCTCAGGAAAAAAACATTAAATGTAACTTAAAAACTATAGTCAATGGATAATCTTTGCATACATAGGTAATTTCTATAATAGGATACAAAAAAATCAATTACTAAGCATAGTTTTTAAATACATAGGCATTTTTGTTTCTCATTTTACTGTGCTACAGAGGGGCATAACTTTGGATCATACTAATGGGCGTGCTCATTTTTGCTTGTGGATATATAAGTAACTCAATTATCAGTTATTCATCTCCCAGTTTCCTCTGTGAAATAGAAGTTAGCTAGTTTAAAGTTATAGCGAATACGAGTGTGCCACCACTATGCAAGAGCAGCGACAGTGTAAGCAGTGGTGAAGAGAAGTACCACAATATTTCCAAAGTGAAGGAATTTCTTTTTTGTTTCTCAAGAAAAAGTGAGTAGTTTTGTTCCAAAAGAAACTGTATGTTCCAGAACATGAACTAGGATAGGGAAAGACAAAAAGGAAATGGATATTGAAAACTGTAGGTTTGTTGAAAGTAAACCATGTTGTCTTGCTTGTCTGAAGAAAAGCAATAAAATATGTTAACATTTTGGCAAAGTGTGCTCCGTTTTCATGGGCTTATTCAAAAGATAATTTTTTAAAAAGGAACTTGGAATTCTTTATTGCCAAATATTGAATTGATGCAAAAATAGAACTTGGCTTTCTCTCTATTAAAATGATAACTGGTCTTACAGCTTGCAACAAGGAGTAATAAGCAGTTATTATTTTGTGTAATCCATCCACATAACAGAGATTTATATTACACTAGAATAATTTTCTGTGCTCCATGTTGATTTTATTGTGGCCATGATTATTTGTTTAAAGAACAGAAAACAAAGTCTCCTTACATCAGAAAGAGCTAAGATTCCTTAAAATTGTTTTACCTACTTGTATGCTTATTTTAAAATATTGTATTGTTGTTTAATGAAAAGATACATTTCTTTCTCAGGTACTTGTCATCCTGTGTTAAGCATCCTGTTAAATCTGTTGCTTTTGTCTTCCTAAAATCAGGCCCTAAATGCAGAAAAAATAAAATTCTTACAATGTTTTCATTAATAACACTTAAAACTACCTTGGAGATACCCAGAGAACCCCTGGAAAATCGCAAAGATGTGCTCTTTCACTTTATGAAAAAGAGAATGTTATAAATAATGAGGTTCATTGAGGAGCTTGATATTTTTTAAGGAGCTGAAGGCCATTGTAAGAGTAGCGGGCAAAGAGTTGTCCAATCCAAAGGGATGCTCAGCCTTCCCTAGGTTAAATTTGCGCAGGTACAATGTTATTAATATAAATAGTTCAGAGAGCCCACATTTCACAGGAAGGTCCTGATGATTTCGCAGTGCCCTTGCTGTCCATGATATGTCCTTACCCCCAGGGGAAACATTGATCAAACTCTTATGAGACACTCATGCATCAGACAACTTTGTTCTTCTCTATTCTGATATTGCTGGTTACTGTAATAAAGGAACCGTACCCACGCAGTCTTAGAGTCCTTTCTGCTTCTCTCTCATGCTTGCCTGAAGGCTCTACTGTAAGTTACAAGCCAGAGATCAGATCTTCAACAAAAAAGTCTTAGAGTCTCACAGAAAGGACTGTACTGGGTACTCTTAACTGTTGATACTTCAAAGAATGGACTCCCGAATATGGGCTTTTGAGCTGACATCCCTCAGACAACTTTCAGACTGAACTAGGGGACTAAGTCAGGATTTCCAGGGCTCGGTTTTTTGGTTTTTTTTTTTTTTTTTTTTTTTTTTTTTTTTTTTGAGACAGAGTCTCACTCTGTTGCCTGGGCTGGAGTGCCGTGGCGTCAGCCTAGCTCACAGCAACCTCAAACTCCTGGGCTCAAGTGATCCTCCTGCCTCAGCCTCCTGAGTAGCTGGGACTACAGGCATGCGCCATCATGCCTGGCTAATTTTTTTTTCCTATATATATTTTTTAGTTGTCCAGCTAATTTCTTTCTATTTTTTTTAGTAAGATGAGGTCTCACTCTTGCAGAGGCTGGTCTTGAACTCCTGAGCTCAAACAATCCGCCTGCCTCGGCCTCCCAGAGTGCTAGGATTACAGGCGTGAGCCACCATGCCCGGCCCAGGGCTCGGTTTTTTTGGATCTGGAAACTGATGACTTTGTGAAATCAGATTGCTGACCCCAAACCCAATAGAACAAAAATTAACTATATAGAACCAAAGGAATTGATGAAAAAAATGTAAGTGTGGTTATTTATTTAGAATATATATGTATTTTAATGCTTTATTTCTGATAGGTGTATTATTAGTTATTTAGGTGGTAAATGGTATTGAGTTGCTTTTTTTAAAAGGCATTTTTATCTCATAGCAATATATGCTGAGACATCTTCATATAAAATGATACAATGTCTGGGATTGGCTTCCAAATAATCTGGGTAGAAAAGTAAATGGGGTAGATAAAATGAATTTACTCCACATTGGTTAAAAATGTTCAATGAATTTGATAATTATTAAGCAGACTGATGGGTACATGAGGGTTCATTATGCTTATCTCTCTACTTTTGTTATCTGTTTGAAAATTTTCTATAATAAAAACTATTTTAAATAATCCCACTGTCACAAACTTTCCTTTGTTTTTAAACTCTTTGTAATCATTATTTAAATACTGACATCTTATTTTAAAATATGCTCAAACTACTATTTCCTTATCAATCCTTATTGTTGGATTTAGGTTGTTTTCAATTTTTTATTATTACAAATAATACTAGAAGAAACATTTTTATGCATCAACTATTCACTGTATTTTGCTTTGTTTTTATTGTATATGTTTAAGGTATACATCATGGTGTTTTGGTAAACATTTGCATAGAGAAATGATTACTATAGTCAAGCAATTCACATATTCATCTCCTTAAGCCGAGTGTGTGTGGTGAGAGCACCTGAAATCTACTCTTAGCAAATTTCCAGTATACAATATAATACTATGAACTATAATCTTTATGCTGTAGATTAGATTTTTAGATTTATTCATCCTACATAACTGCAACTTTGTACCCTGCGACCAACATCCCCATTCCCACACCACCCTGCCCCAGCCCCCACCCTGGTAACCACAATTCTACTCTCTGTTTCTACGTATTCAACATTTTTAGATTCCACATATAAGTAAGATCATGCAGTATTTTTTTTTTTTTCCTGTGTCTGGCTTATTTCCCTTACCATAATATCCTTCAAGTTTATCCACATTGTTGCAAATGACAGGAGCTTCTTTTTAAAGGCTGAATAACATTCCAGTTGTGTATGTATGTATGTATCTATCTATATATATGCATCACAATTATTTTATCCATTCATCTCTCAATGGGCACTTTGGTTGTTTCCATATCTTGACTATTGTGGATAATGTGCTGCAATTAACATGGCAGCACAAATATCTCTTCAAGGTACTGATTTGTTTACTTAGTTATCTACCCAGAAGTGTGATGGTTCTGTTTTTAATTTTTTGAGTTACTTCCATACAGTTTTCCATAATGGGTGCTCCAATTTATATTCCCACCAATGGTATATAAGGTTCTCTTTTCTCCACATCCTCTTGTTACCTCTTGTCTTTTTGGTAATAGCCATCCTACCAGGTATGAGGTGATATTTCACTGTAGTTTTGATTTGTATTTCCCTGATGATTAGTGATGTTGAGCATCTTTTCATTAATATATATCTGTAAGCCATTTGTGCATCTTTTTGGAAAAATGCCTACTCAGGGCCTTTGCCCACTTTTTAATTAGGTCATTGGGATTTTTGTGTATTTGTTTTTGTTTTCTTTGCTTTATTATTTGTTTGGTTTGGAGTTTGTTTTTGCCATTGAGTTGTGTGAGTTCCATATATTTCATTCTTTTGCATGTGAATATTCAGTTTCCCCAAAACCCTCTATTAAAGGGACTTCTTTTCCCATGATGTGTTTTTGGCCTCTCTGCTAAAAATCAAGTGACTGTATTTGCTCGTGTTTACTTCTGGGTTCTCTGTTCTGTTCCATTGATCTGTGTATCAGTTTTTATGCTAATACCATACTATTTTGATTACTAAAGCTTTGTAATATAATATGAAGTCAGGAAGTGTGATGCCTCCAAATTTGTTTTTCTTCTTTCTTAAGACTGTTTGGCTATTTGTTTTTTTCTTTTATTCCATTAAGAATTTTAGGGCTGGGCACAGTGGCTCAAGTTTATAATCCTAGCACTCTAGGAGGCCAAGGCGGGAGGATTGCTTGAACTCAGGAGTTCGAGATCAGCCTGAGCAAGAGTGAGACCCTGTCTCTACTAAAAATAGTTAAAAATTACCCAGGTGTGGTAGTGCACGCCTTGTAGTCCCAGCTACTTGGGAGGCTGAGGCAAGAGGATCGCTTGAGCCCTGGAGTTTGAGGTTGCTGTGAGCTAAGCTGACACCATGGCACTCGCCCAGGCCTCAGAATCTGCCTCAAAATTTAAAAAAATTAAAAAAAGAATTTTAGGATTGTGCTTTCTATTTATGTGAAAAATGTCATTAGAATTTTGATAGAGATTTCACTGAATCTGTAGATTGCTTTGGGTAGTATGGACATTTTAACAATATTAATTATTCTAATCCATGAACATGGATTATCTGTTTTTGTTTGTTTGTTTTTAGAGATGGGGTCTCACTATGTTGCCCAGGCTGGATTTGAACTCCTGGGCTCAAGCAATCTTCCCACTTCAGCCTCCCGAGTAGCTGGGTCTGCAGATATGTGCCACCATGCCCGGCTCATCATAGGATATCTTTCCATTTATTTGTGTCTTCTTTCTTTCATCAATGTTGTGTAGATTTCAGTGTACAGAGTTTTCACCTCCTTGATTAAATTTTTTACTAAGCATTTTATTTTTTGTGATGCTGTCATAAAATGGGATTGCTTTCTTGAGATTTTTTCCAGATAGATTGTTCTTGATTTACTGTATTTTGAATTATTCCCCAGAAGAAGTCTTGTTGGATCAAGGGGTATAAAATTCTAAGGTTCTTGCTCATAGAGCCATTTAATTTCCTGAACAGCTTTAGCAGTGTAACAACCACACCCTAATTGGCGTTGGGTATTTTATTTTAATATTTTCCAGTTTTGTGATAGTGATAATATCTTATTGTACTCTCATTTGAGAATTACTTCCAGTAGGCTGTTCTGCTGCTGTTTGAAGTTTCAGTATCTTATGCTCACTTTTGTTTGGATAATCATTCCTGCTGGGCATGGACTTTGATATTTGACTGCTGGTGGTCATGATCCTTGCCCCTGAGCAAAGGGAAATTCCTGGAGGCTCTAACACTGTGATCCTGAAAATCTCTGGCTCCTGGTAGGAGAAAGAATACCCAGATGAGTGGGAAGAAACAGGTATTGGCTGGCACAACTGAAGCTTTGAGCCAGCAGGAGAGAACACTTTCCCAAGCAAGTCAGGAGCCAGCTGCTGAAAAAAGCAAGTTGTGACCAGTGCCTGAAGTCTGGGAAAAGAAATCAGGGTTAACATGTGAAATGTCAGGGGTTAAGTTTTACATCCATTTATGAGCTCTGTCATTGAAATGAGGAGGAAGAGAGTGAGTTTTCCAGACCAATAAACTATCTACTGGCCAATATCTTTATCTTAAAGTTGGATATAGCAAATGTCAGTACAACTTAATGAATACAGAGTATGCCGAGAAACTGCCTTGGTTTGCCTGATTTTAAGACTACTTCGCATGTAACAAGGGGGGGCAGGATAGTTGATTGACTTTCCATAGGTTGTTTGAAAGTGTCAAGAGTAAACCACTTGTTACTAGAAATAGGGCAAACAATTTATTCACTTTTCTCAAGTCAGATTTTGCTGGATGCAATATTAAAGTTTTCTACATTACTCCAGTACCAAATCTTCCAAGATGACAGTTTGAAACACAAAGATATATTAGGGGAAAAAAAAGAGGTAGAGTAGGAAAGTGGTAACTGCCTAACAGAGATCCTCTGTAAACATTATGACTGTTTTAAGGACTCTAGTCACAAAATCACCCTGTCTGGTTGCTGTACTTGATAAAAGTATAAATCTCTCAGGAATGATTGTGAAAGACTTTGGAATGGTCAAAAGATTACTGGTGTCCTTTCAGTGAAAAGCTATGCCTCCTCTAGAAGACTCTTGGGGCTTTTCGGATTTTACAGGGTTCCTGTGCCTTTCACTGCCTTTGACTAGGCTATTTTACAACTCTGTAAGTAGTAGAAAACTGATAGTAATGCAAATGATCCTTAGCATAGAGATGCAAATGAATTTTGTCCAATAGAGATATATTTGATTTTCCCTTGTAGAAAAGATGATTCTAACCATTACATTTTATTGGCCTATTAGCAAATTTTGCATCTATTAGCAATTTCATTTCATCCTTTCTGATTGCCTATATATGTGTCTGTTCTTCAGATTTTTCCTTTAAACATGTTTTAACGTTTTACTGGTTTCCTCATTAATGAACAAGTTACATAAAATCTTTGGCACTTGTTCATTTTATATTTGTATGAGAGTCGTAATTTCAATTTTGAAAAAATTATCTTTTAAGTTCCAAGCTTAATTAAATATGTATTACTTTTTTCCAAAAACATTAATGATGTTTTTTCCTAGGAGGCTCCAGATTTTTCTAACATCTGTAAAAGGAGACCGGGTTCCAGGACTGAAATAAATCTCCTCTACCCTAAGAGGGTAGGTCTGCCTTTCAGCTACTCTGCTATAGTGCGAAACAATGGCTGAGGTTTGCCTAGACTGAGCCTGATTAATCAGAGCTTCCAACAAGCATGAGTTCAGCCATTGCCTGCCCATGAAAATCCTTGTAAGTACTCAAAATGCAAGGGGAAAATGGAGAAAAAAATGAAATAAAGGAAAATGCAATGTATGGGACAGTGATAAAATTATGAACTTGACAGCTCTTCCCTTTCATGCCAAGAAAAAGTCATGTATCAGGTGGTCTCTGTCCCTTACAGCTGGGCACTAACTGGTCCTTGGTCCTCCAGGACTGAAGACAGTTAAGTCATTTCCAAATGTCTTGAACACATGTTTAGTATACACTTAAGAAAGGAGTAAGAGTGAGAATGATGGTGTTACAGCAAGCCTTACTGGTGGTTCCAAGGACAAACAGAGCGGCACATGGAGATTCGGAGAGTCAAGGTTTATTCACCGGTGGGCAGGCTCAGAGGGGGCTCTCCAACAAGTTCTAAGCCCCATCTACTGGGTTTTTCCCACTTTTATTAGGTTGGGGTGACCAGAGGGGTGGGGTCTCAGGTAGCTGATGCACCAGGTAATAGATGGGGTTCTTCCTTATCACTGGCATAGTTTCCAGAGTTTCTTTCAGAATGGCAAAGTGTCTGCAGATGGGGTTCAGAGCATGCCACTCCAAAATATAATTAGAAGACCAGACTATGCCACCCCAAAATATGCCTTTTTGGCATAAGGATTATTTTGAGCTGGTTATTTTGAGAAACTGCAGCCACAGGAGAAGCTCTGAAAACAAGAGTAGAATCTACTACCCTTTTGTAAGAGAAATTTACATGTGTAAGGGGAATCTCCATTTGTAAATGTGTCACCCTCTACACACAGGAAGAGAAGGATGAGGAAGTCACTAGAGACACCTGCAGACAGAGAAGGCACTGACTGAAGTCTGAATAACAAACCTTACTCTTGTTTACTGTACTTTCCTTGACCATCTTTCCATAACCCTAACTGGCTCTTTCCCAACCCTTTCTTTGTTTCAGTCAATGATGGTATGGGAGCCTCAAGTTTGAACTGCCCCTTTGACATCTACTGTAGAGATTTTACTCTCTGGAGAGTTGCTCTGTGAGATTTCCCTGAGTATCTCCCATGTATACAGGAGGCATAGATGTTATGTCCAACTTGTGTTTGCTTTTCTCTTGTTAAATGTGTTTTTTGTTATATATAATTATAACAGAAGTTAACCCTTTTAACTGTGAAGGGTTGAAAAAAAATGACTTTTCCTGCCATACACTGCAGAAGGAAGAGACTAGGTCCAAAGGTGAACCAGGAGGGCAGCAAAAGGGTATAACATGATGGCAGCCTCTCTCCCATTGCCTGCAAGAACCTCCTCCTCTAGCATTTTGGGGCGAGGAAGAAGAGTCTCCCACACCCCCTGCTGCGTGGTCCAAAAGGAGCTGCTTCCCACAGGCCCCTCTGCACATCTGGCCCTCTTGGGATGGGACCACTTTACAGTCCTGTCTACAGTGTCGCTGCCTCTGCGTGAGCCTCAGTGAGGGCTCACTTGGCGGCCCTGGCTCCGGACCACACTGCTCAGACCTGACTAAAGAAAAGTGCCACGTGGGAGGGAAGGTTCGTAAGCTGTTCGTTAAAGATGACTGTTCCAATAATCCTCGGGAAAGCTCCAAAATTATACTTCCTACTGGGTCTCTTCAGACATTCTGCAGATCCTAACTCCAGTTTTCTAGCTCTTTGAGAATGTACCACTCTCAAGGAAAACAAAGTATGTTAGTGTTGAAGAGCCCAGGTTGTGGCAGGAAGCATTCGGTTTTAAGTCCCAGCGCGACTGCTTGTTAGTTGTGTAATCTCAGGGCGTGAGGGGAGGGCTTAAACTCCGCGTCTTGGCTCCCTCATCTCTAAAACGGGGACTGTGATCCTATTGGCCTCACAGGTTGTGAGGGCTAAATGAGTTATCTCAAATGAAGCACTAAGAATAGTGCCTGGCGCTAGCAGGTGCTAGATAAATGTTAGCTGTTAAGAAACAGTGTGTGATTAAGAGCTGGATTTAAATCATGATACACTACTTACAAACTATGTGTCCTGTAAAAAGCTACTGAACTTCTCTGTGCCCCAATTCCTCAACTTCAAAATTAGAAAATAGTAGTACCTGACTCACAGAGTTGTGTGAGGATGAAATGAGTTTATATGTGTAAATTATTTCATATACCATTGGCAAAAAGTACATGTTGTAGCAAGTAATTATTACTACATTCATAATTATTAGACATTGTTGCTTTTATGCAGGCTTCCTCAATGCAAATATTTATCCTACTTTAAGAAAACGCACTGCTGTCCAGGCGCAGTAGCTCACACCTGTAATCCTAGCAGTTTGGGAGGCTAAGGTGGGAGGATCACTCAAGGCCAGGAGTTTGAGACCAGCCTGGGCAATGTAATGAGACTTCGTCTCATTAGCCAGATATGGTGGCTACACAGGAGGCTAAGGCAGGAGGATCACCTGAGTTCAGGAGTTCAAGGCTACAGTGAGCTATGATCAGGATACTGTACTCCAGCCTGGGTGACAGAGCAAGACCCTGTCTCTAAAAACAAAAGAGAGAGAGAAAGAAAGAAGGAAGGAAAGAAAGACAGAGAGAGAGAAAAAAAGGAAGGAAAGAAGGAAGGAAGGAAAACGAAAGAAACAGAAAATGAGAACCACCCTAATGGGGGAGAAGAAATGGAAAGGGACATAAGAAGGAGCAACAACTTACATTTTATGGACCGTATTTGGATTCTGATTCAAACAAAAAAAATGCATAACAAAAAGACAGTCATGATACAATTGAAAATGTAAACACTGACTGGATATATGATGATAAGGGGAGGAAAAATAACTTTCTATTCTTCTGAGTTCTTAACTAGGACACATTTCTGTAACAAAAGACAGATTAATAAGAGAAAAACAAACAGAAGTTTATTAGCATGCAAACCTCTTATATACTGGGAGAACTGAGGGAAATCTCAAAAAAGATGTCTCTGAATTCAGGCTTAAATACCATCCTCTGCTGTTGGAATGACCGGTTATAGAGAGGTTACCAGGAAAACCATGGTAAACATGGTTTGGCTTTGGGTTTACCATGCAGATTTAAGTTGTTATCAAACCCACCTGGGTCTGCTTACCCAGGGCAGCAAAGTCAGACACTGAAACTGAGAGTTTCAATGGGAGAAAAAAAGTCTTCGTTGCATAGTACCAAGAAAGGAGTATAGGCAACAAAGGTTTAAGACCCAAACTCCTCAATGGCTTATATACAAGAATTTTTAAAGGCAGTGATACATTCCTGGAAGGCAGAAGTTGCTGGCAAAATCACATATCAATACATGGAGGATATACATTGGTCTGGCATAAAAAGGCAGGATAGTCTGAAGTTGAGGAGAGGTAGTTTGCAGGTCATAGTGTTATGTTAGGTAGATAGCGAGGGATTCCTGGTCTCCTAGGGACGAAAGTGGGTGCTTTGCCTTGGTGCTGCCTTGAGCAATTACCCCACCTGAGAAGGACAAGGGCAGGCCCCAGGCCCCCATCTTGGTGCCACCCCACCTTGATCCTGTCCCAAGTGACTGCCACATCTGGGGGAGGAGGGAACACCCTACGAATCTACCAATCAGAACTTACCATGCCAACTGCAAAAGAATGCAGAGGGTTCTCTAGCCTACCAGTCAGAAGTCTAGATGGTAACTTAGGACAACCTAAGGCTAATTATCATGTCATTAGCCTAAATCTACACTGTGGTTCACCACCTCCAAGTGGGCTTTCAGAGAGGCTCATGGGAGATCCACATGCGCAGTAAGACTCAGGTCATATAACTTCCAACTGTCCATCACAGTGGTTCAATGATGACGTCTGAATCACAGGAGGATCCCTAACCAGACACTATAAAATGAGACACAGACCATAACCAAGGTCTCTTTTGCTATGACAAGGGGACTGGTCATCATCTGTGGCATATGTATCTTGCTCTGTAAACCTATCTTGCTCCCCGGCGATACATTTCAGGCCATGCTTGCCTTACTTTGGTGCATCTGGTCATTCATCGGACAAGAG
The DNA here is from genome assembly GCF_040939455.1 of Microcebus murinus. Lineage (NCBI taxonomy): Eukaryota > Metazoa > Chordata > Mammalia > Primates > Cheirogaleidae > Microcebus > Microcebus murinus. The sequence goes on from NC_134118.1 coordinate 54,403,592, forward strand.
CACACCAAGAACCAAGACACAGAACGAGATTGCCAAACCCAATAGCAGGTGGATTTAGAGATTCTTTGATTAGCCAAAAGGGAGGTTTAGGTGGATGTGACTCTCTCCAGCTTGCTTATGGAGAAACTTAGAACAATGAATCAATTTCTCAGTTCCCCTTTATCTGTATTTTCCACCTGGTGGGGGTTTCTGAAAAACAACTCAAGAACATAAGTTAGGATGCCATCTTTAGTTTCCACAGGGAACCAAAACACTTCTCAACTCTGGCTTGCCTGGAGGACCATTGTCATTATGATCTTCCTGCTCATCGGGTGTCCTGCCCATTCACTTTCCACGCCTAGACAGGTGCCCAGAATTTCCCTTGAAGGGCTCAAGATTTTTTCTTTATTTCCATACCTTGGAGTCCAGTGGTCCTCTAAGAGGAGGCCATGCTCCTTCTCAAGGTCAATGACTCCTCTAATGATAATAGTTTCTTGTGATTTTGTCATCTTTCTCTTCCTGGTACAGAGAGAAAGAAAGAGAGAGAGAAAAAGAGGGAGAGAGACACTCTTCCAAACAGGAGATTTCCTTTATAGATGTAAATTTCTCCTAACAAAATGGTAATTTTTACTTTCTTTTTAGAGCTTCTCCTGTGACTTCTGTTTCTCAAAATAATCGTTATGCCAAAAAGGGAATAATTTTGGAGTAGCATAGTCTTGTGTCCTCCAATGGTATTAATGAATTACTATTAGTTTTTTAAGTGAGATAAGACTGTTGTGGTCATATAAAAGTCATAATTTTTTAAGTTGAAAATAAAATCATATGATGCCTGATGTTTACTTAAAAGTTACATGTAGGGGTTGTGGGGTGATGGGGAAAGTTTGGCCAAAGCTTGTGAACTGATAGTGGAAACATGGAGGACCATTAATCTATTGTCATCTTTTGTGTATATCACAATTTTTTTTTTTTAAGACAGAGTCTCCCTCTGTTGCCCAAGCTAGAGTGCTGCTGTGTCAGCCTAGCTTATGGCAACATCAAACTCCTGGGCTCCTCCTGCCCCAGCCTCCCAAGTAGCTGGGACTACAGGTGCTCACCAGCATGCTCGGCTAATATTTTTCTATTTTTAGTAGAGATGGGGTCTCATTCTTGCTCAGGCTGGTCTCGAACTCCTGAGCTCAAGCGATCTTCCATTTCAGCCTCCCACACTGCTAGGATTATAGGTGTGAGCCACTGTGCCCAGCCAATGTCATAATTTCTAAAAATTAGAAGGATGAAGAGAATGAGGAGAAAGAGAAAGAAAAGACAACTAGGATAGCCTAGGATCGGATCTTACCCCAGGAGCCTCTCTCCACCTGGTGACCAGAATCAGTAGGACCCAGCATTCCCCAGCAATACGTTTGGTAAAGTAAGTGATTCTGTCGAGAGCAGTGTCATGGCACCTTCAGCAGCACAGCTGAAGGAAGGCTTTGACACCCAAGTCTCAACCACCTCAAGTTCTCTTTGCAGTGTGAAGAGACTGTCACATCCTCTGGGGTGTCCAGTGGGTATCTGTTGCATAGCACACAACAACACACACATACACACATGCACTTACTTTCTAAGGACAAAACTTAATTTTCAGACATAGTCAAAATTTATTTTTCCATATGTAACATAATTTTAGATCTGTTTCTTCCTGCAAAGGAGATGGCTCTCAATTGACATTTTTCATGCAGAACAACGTCAGTTCTCTTTGTTTGTCCTCAGAACGTGCCCTGAGATCTACCATTGCATAAGAAATGGGTCCATTCCAGAGCCATCCAACTCTCCATGGACTTCCTTAGGCTCACAAAAACCTGGAAAGTACATTAGTATTTAAGGGTTCCCCCTGCCCCTTTACTACTATGTCCAGGCCCTCGCATCCTGGTGTGGATATTATAGGAATGCAGAAAGATGGGAGGGTTTCATCTCCTCTCCAAGCAAACCCTTGAGGTTGGGAAAGAGAGGAGAACTGTGGAAGGAAAAGGAGAGAGATAGTTTGCTCTTTCATTCACAAAAGCCATAATAGATATCACAGATTGTTAGATCTGAAAGAGCCTTAAAGATAATTCTAGACCAAACCATCCAATTTTACACTCGAGAATGATGCTTAGAGAGTCAAAGGGAGCATTCGCCTTCAATCCTACACAGGGTGTTTGTGGTACATAGTTAAAAGACTCTTCTCACAAATGCTTGGCTCATAATTAAAATCTTAAAGACCAGAAAAATAATAGTCTCTTTTGATTTTTTTTATCACTAAATTATTATCTTGGCCCTAGCCTTTAAAAAAAGAGTTTACATACACTTAAGTATTTATTATAATTTTTAATTTCAAAATTATCTTCCGTTTCCTCGTAGCAGAAATCTTTGAGGCAGCCACGCTGGAGGCCGCAGCTTACCAGCAGCTTATTGAGGGTGGGCCAGGGAGCAGGCCACCCCCAGGGTGGGCAGGAAGGGGGAACCTCATCCAGAGAATTTAAAAACTATATTAAAGCCCACTAAGCATTGGTCTGCTTTTTATTATCACCATTCTCTGCAACTCTAAACAATGTCAGTGGTAAAAATGGTCCTCCCTAAAAACACGTTTTGATGATCTAAATTCTAAACAATTGCTGCATGTTCTGTTGAGTTTTAATATGTAAGTAAGCTTCACATTAACACATTTTCATTACATTTCCCTCAATAAACATTGTATTCCACTAGAAATGAATTCAAAGTGCTCCCACTTATCCAATTAGCCTTTGACACACATGGACTTGGCATCACGTTTGCTTTCATGATGATGCCCCTGGTACTTCCTGTTTCTGCATTTAAAAATTTGATGTGTAATAAATAATGATAGCACAGTGATTTTATGATGAAGAAACAGAATTTAAGTTACTTGAATTCTGCCATTCTATGCGACCACTTGTTTTTATTTGTGCAGTATTTTTGTTTAAGTGCAAATTTTAGTGCATCTGTGAAATATTTCATTGAATTTGAATACTATCTTTAAAATGGAAATGTAATCCTTTTAAAATTGTTCATTGCTTTAAAACTAAGAATAAATCGAGAAAATAAAATATTACATAAGTGATATAATTTAGTAGTTACCTGAATAAGTACCTTTTGTTGAAGTTGTGGTTTTATTAAAATTTATTCATAGTTATTAGAACATTTTTACATAAAATGTTATTAGACTATTACCAACAGATGAAAGTTCAAAGTATTCGTAGATATAAATTTTTAAAATAACCAAAAATGTTGTTCTTAAGTTACTAGAAGATATGAAAAGGTAATGTTTGAATGCCTCAGTCATTTACCCCAAGCTCTGCCGTTCACTCTAAAGCAATGAAACAGATAATGCCAATATTTGTGACCAGTCAGTGATTTTCTTGAATACTTGTCAAAAAGAAAGACTTCAGAAATTTTTGCCAAATATATATGAAATTTATATATGACTTTCTGGTGATCTCTTAGTAAGAAATATATTACTGTTTGAAAATCATTAGAATCAATCTCAGAGAAACTAAAACATCAAAATTATTGCAATTTCTGGAATCTATTGTGAAATGAGATTTTTATAAATCTCATCCTTATGGTTAAGACTCACTACCTCTGTATCTGGTAGTTATTCCAGGTGAAATTAAAATCAACCCAAGTGTTCTTCGATTAACTATAAATGAAGATAGATTGAAAAATCTGTTGAAAATACCTGTTAAACATGTGTTTGCAAAGATCGGTTTTCAGAAAATCATTTACACATTTGGTGACTTTTGCAATAAATACCACCGTAGGGCCCCAGAGCTGGAGAGGAATAAGATGACGCTGGCAGTGGAGGCTAAGAGGGATTCTTCCCCCAGACCTCATAGAAAACATTTGGAAGATACCTAACTAAACTGAGGAAGAATTGAGAGGGAGGTGGGTTTTCTG